>NC_059329.1:51440958-51754774 GCF_018350155.1 Leopardus geoffroyi | reverse complement strand
GCAGAGAACACTACTATGTATGTTTGAGCCCCTTTACAGGAAAATTTTCTTGGTCTATACATCATTGTTAATAGTCTTCTCCTTAGAAACCTGAAAATGGAGAGGAGATTTAACTTAAAAAAAATGGCAAAAGTTTTCAACTGGAAACGTTTTTCAACAGTCACAGTTTTCAACCATGAATATGCTACTGTAATGAATAACTGTATATACTATTACATAATGAAAAGAATGCCAAGATTTGGGGTACCATTATGGCAGAGGTCAGCAAACTATGGTCTGTGGGCCAAATTCCTCTTGTCGCCTGCTTTTATAAATAAAGCTTTGTTGGAACCCAGCAATACCTATTTAGTATACATTGTCTATGTCATCTTATGCACTACAATGGCAGAGTTGTGTAATTGCCACAGAGACCACATGGACTTAGAAAGCCAAGTTATTTGGACTTTTATAGACAAAGTTTGCCAAACCCTGAATTATGGTAAAGAGAATATATAGGATCCAAACTATGGCAGTGCATACAACTGTGACTTATTAATGTAACTGTTTCCTGTTAAGTTTCTGAGAACCTTAATATGTTTATTTATTTATTTATTTTTTTTTAAATTTTTTTTTTTCAACGTTTATCTATTTTTGGGACAGAGAGAGACAGAGCATGAACGGGGGAGGGGCAGAGAGAGAGGGAGACACAGAATCGGAAACAGGCTCCAGGCTCTGAGCCATCAGCCCAGAGCCCGACGCGGGGCTCGAACTCACGGACCGCGAGATCGCGACCTGGCTGAAGTCGGACGCCCAACCGACTGCGCCACCCAGGCGCCCCAATATGTTTATTTAAAACAATGTGAATTTTTTTTTGGCTCTAGAATTCACTTACTATAACTTTTCTATTTAATTTACTATTTTCCACAGACATGGAACACAATTAAACAAAAACCCCCAAACCTCAACTCTGAACTGAATCATTGATTATTCAGAGAACTTTCATGGTCATCAAATAAAGATAGATTTTCACTGCCCTGCTCACACACGGAAGAGTCTAGCACTATGATACAGATGGATACTGTGAAATAATCTTGGTTATACCAAAGTGACCTCTGAAAGAGGTGCATCTAGATTCTGGAAATGTGGCCTTTCAAATATTTATCTAAGTAGAGTTTATTATTAAGTTATCTGTCTTTCTCATATGACTGAGTTCCTCAAGAAGAAAGACAGTATGTTGTCTTTTGTTTTGATTTTATTTTTAGCTGCCTCAACATCTAGCACAGTGCCTGACACTTAGTAGATGCTCAGTCAATGTTTACTGAACAGACCTAAATAAGTAGTATCTACTGAATATAATTGAGACTGCTCATTGGCTAACCTCACAGCCCTAGAGAGTAAAAAAGCTTAGTGATTATTTACCAGTATCTCCTGTAGCTGGGTGGTTCCTACAACACAATTCAGTGAATGACACATAAGTCATGTCAGTTGAGGAATTTCGGAGAATCTTCTGTTTATATGTTAACAGACATAGACATGGCTGGGAATGTCCTTTCTTGCCTTCGACAGAAAAACGATGCCAGTTGCTGCATAAGTTTGCTGGTGAAGATGAGACAGTTAGCTAATATGTTATAAATAGTGAAGTAGAAACAGAAAAAAAAAATAGGCCTTTAATTAAGCCCCTGAACCAGCCCCAGACTCCCTATATCCAGATTTCTTGTTATATTAGAAAAGTAAATCCTTGTTTGTTTAAGCCTTTGTTAGTTTGAGTATCTATCACTTTCGGCCAAAACCATGCTTAGTTATTTCATTAATCTTAGTGGCAAGATCATCACAGCCATGAAATCAACTCGATTTACAACTCTCAAGAGGAATTCCTATTAGAAATCTTGGCTGACCAGTGATAATACTAGTTGTCATTATCTAGAAAAAGCCTTATTCTAGCAGGGCATATTTTCCCTTTTTTGGTCATATTTTATTTTATTCTTTCCAACTTTATTAAGGAATAATTGGCAAATTCAGTTGTAGATATTTAAAGTGTACTCTATGATTTGATATATGTTGTGAAATGACTAACACAATGAAGTCACGATAAAGTTGATAAACACATCTATCACCTCATGTAGTTAACTTCTTTTTTTCAGGTATAGAATATTGTATTATTAACTATAGTTGCCATGTTGTACATTAGATCCTTAGAATTTATTTATCTTATAACTGAAAATTTGTGCTCCTTGGCCAGTATCTTCTTTTGTTTAATTTTTTAAAAAAATATTTATTTATTTATTTTTAGAGAAATAAAGTTCAAGTGGAAAGACGGGCAGAGGGGGAGAGAGACAGAAAGAGAGACAGACAGAGAGAGAGAGACAGAGAGAGAGAGAGAGAGAGAGAGAGAGAGAGAGAATCTTAAGTAGGCTCCAAGGCTCCATGCTCAATGTGGAGCCCAATGCAGGGCCCATCCTATAACCCTGAGATCATGACCTGAGCCAAAATGAGGAACTGGACATTTAAATGACAGCCACCCAGGTGCCCCCTTGGCCAACATCTTAAAGGCAGATCATGAAGAAGAGAAATAAGATCTCTAATCATCTACCACATTCCAGAGACTCTATTTGATCCTTTGTATTTGTATACTTATTAAATTTACACAATGACACTCTGAGGTGGTCTCATTAGCTCATATAATAGATGAAGAACTTGAGTTTAGAGGTGAAGAAACTTGTTGGAAGCCATACATTTAGAAAAAAATGAGGGTGCAACTCAAAACAAATTCTGTAAAACTCTAAAATCCATATTGATTTCAAAATGTCATGCTGTTTTTTTGAAAAAAAAAAAAGGCCTATTTTTTCCTGTTTCTAATTCACTATTTATAACATATTAGCTAACTGTCTCATCTTCACAAGCAAACTTCATTGTTCATTCCTAGATCATCCATAAACTACTAGACAGGCAAACCCAAATAAAATATTCTCTGGATAGAAAAATTAATACCTCCAGAAGTCAGATATTGGCTTCTTAATCCAGGTCACTCAAATTCCAACCACTGAATCTCTCAGATTTGACTGATACCATTAAATAAATGTTTTTGTTACTGTTGTTGTTTTCTAACAGGAATCTTCTAACATGGTGAGTCATCAAGACAAACAAAATATCAAAAAAAAATGCTTGATGTAGAAAATAAAATAAAATATAGAAGGCAGAAAGCCTTGTGTATCATGTCTCCTTATCGTATATATACACAAAGAGTGAAAAAATTGTGCCAACTTTGAATTCAGCAATTATACTCTATGGACTGAATTATGTCTCCCTCTAATTCATAGGTTGAACCTCTAACTCTTGAAGTGATGGTATGTGGACTCTGAGAGATAGTTTAGATGAAGTCATGAGGATGAGGTCCTCATGACAGGATTAGTGCCCACGATGTGAGATCACAACAAGAAAGCAGCCATCTCCAAGTAAGGAAGACCCAACCATGAGTGCACCCTGGTTTTGGAAGACACCAGAAAGCAACCATGTCTGCATCTTTAAAAAAAATTTTTTTAATGTTTATTTATTTTTGAGAGAGAGAGAGAGAGAGAGAGAGAGAGAGAGAGAGAGAGAACGTGAACGGGGAAGGAGCAGAGAGAGAGGGAGGCAGAGAATCTGAAGCAGGCTCCAGTCTCTGTGCTGTTAGCACGGAGCCCGACGCAGGGCTCGAACTCACAAACCGTGAGATCATGACCTGAGCCAAAGTCAGACACTCTACCGACTGAGCTACCCAGGCACCCCTCATGTCTGCATCTTGATCTTGGACGTCTAGCCTCCAGAAACGAGAGAAAACTAATTTCTGTTGTTTAATCCACCCAGTGAATGGTATTTTGTAATGGCAACCAGGACTGATTAAACAAATCTTCTATGGCATTGGCAGATATGTCTCTTCTACTTCCCTTTATAGCAAACAGAATAAAGGAAGAGGAAATAGAATCATAAGATGTGTCCTTAACCCTACTATACTCATTTTTTTGGAAGTCCTGTTTTGAACCTATGTTTCAAAGGGTGATTTTTAAAAAAGAAAGCAAATCAAACAAAGCATTGTGGATATATTGAGTAGTTCAACCTTTCCCCAGAAGCAATATAAATTTTCTGATGTGTGTTTATTGTCACCTTTATCTCCTCACTTCAGCTTGTTAGCAAGTGGTGTACCAGGATTTACCTTGTTGGGGCTCAAAGCTTTCGTGGTGTTTTCATTCACCAGTAGCTCTGGGTTCCCCTTAGCAATATGGGAGGAAATCTCTTTCAATTGCAAAATATATCATATTTAACCTCCACTAAAAGAAAGATGGTTGAGGAAAAGAATAAAACGATAAGTCTTTTCCTCTTTAAGTCAAAATCCAGCATTTGGGTTGGAAGTCTGGTATAGTTATTTTTTAAGTTTCCAAAGAAACAAACAGACAAAAAATGGTTGAACTATAATTAAAGGTGTTGAAACAACCTTAAGCCTCAAAAAAAAATATGTTGGAATACTGACAGTTGCTTGTTATATTTGGTGTTAAGGCATAATAATTAAAGCTCAACTGAATTTTCTTTATAGGAGTAAAGATTTCTATGAATGAGAATCTCTAACCTAGAATCCAAACTTCAATATGGTCAGGCAGATATCATTGTTACCCCCTGCCCCATTTTTACAATTAATTAAAGTAAAGCCAAGTAAGTTTTTGTTATTTGCCCATAGTCACACTCTTAGCACCTGATGTGTTCAGGCTACAACCAAGGACTTTGGGCTCCAATTCTTGTTATCTTTCCACTTTACTACATTGTCTAGGAATCGTAGCTTTGCTAGTTGACATAGTGGCAGCAAGATAATAATAAACAAACATATTTTTAGCACCTATACTATGTAGAGGTTCTCTATTAGACCCAATGGGTATTTTTAAAATAGATGAAAACAGTTCTAAGCATATCCAAATACATTATGCAGTAAACTTGAAAGAGCTTGACTCTGACTCAGTCCAGTATTATTTTTGAACACTTAATTTGTCAAACTTGGTTAGCTCCTAGAGCTCATATTGAACAGAGACATCTCAGGATCAGAAATAATCCTAGAAGTGATCTTTCTTAAACATCCATTTAGTATCTGCATGCCCTTCATCAAGTATTCATTCCGGCCTCCACCTGAAAAGGTTTGGGGATCAAGCTCTCTCTGATTATTTAGTCTTTGTTCAGCTCTCACTGAATAGCGTGTGTTCTTGCAGTCAGATTGTCTGGAATCACATGCTGGCCCAATCAATTACTAACTGTGTTACTGAAACAAAATTACTTGAACTTCCTATGTTTCAGTTTCCTCATTGGTGAAATGGAAATAACAACAGTACTGAACTTACAGCATTGTTTTCTCGATTATATTACCAAATGTATAAATAGCGCTTAGAACACTGTGCTATATAATTGTTTGACAATGTTTAACACATATGTATGAACATATATCATCTTTATTCTAATAAAGTAATAAAGTCTGACAGTAGTAGTGACAGTGGTAGTAGTGTACTAACAATACGTGTAGTAGTGATCATAGATTTCTCTCACTACAGTTACAATCCTTGTTGTCAGCTCTACGTTACTGGCCTATACAGACCCAGTTCATTTGACAGTTTTTCCAAAATGTTATCATAGAATATAGACTATCTCCTATTAGAAGCCAGTACCACCACTTCCAAATCACTCTCCTAAATCACAACCCGAGTTGGTCTCAACACTGGAATGAGAACCAAACTTTGGCTCTAAACTCAAGATTCCTCCCTGCTCACCGGGTATCTTGAACTTTAGAAACTGTTCTTTGCTCAATTCTTTTCAGAGCATGAAATAAAATTTCTTCTTAGGTATTGTCTTTAATACTTCCAAAAACTTCAAATTAAAATTAACCTACTTTGTAGAACTGTAACCCAAATTTGGTACTTTCTTCGTGTCATGACCTTTTCATTTAAATCTGCAAATACCAATTTCATAGTGGCCCAAGGAAGTAAAAGAAAAATATGACTCTAATTAAACACTATATGTTAGACTTTTCTATAATTTGGATGACTAGGTAAACTTACTAAATGTAATACTAATGCCATGTCAACATGAGTATACACTGAAAAATTGTTTTGTTTTGTTTTCTGTGTGAACATGGCAAACTAATGACAATGCTGTCACACAACCTGAGTGCAACCAGGATATCTAATTATCTTCTACATAGCCATAAATAATCAGACCTCTTGGCACTGATTGAAAAATAAGGGATATTTCCATCTGACAGAGATGCCTTCCACTTTGCAGACATCAGCCCATCCTGAGGTATTTCCTTGCACTGAACTGCCTTCCACGAACAGCACATGAGACACTCCATGCACAAGACGCACAGCGCATGTCAATCTTCATGCAGACAGGGAATTGGATGCCTGTTCACTGCCATATTCCAAGGAGCTAGAGCAGTAGTCAGCACATTATAAGTAGATCAATGAGTGCATATTCAATGAATTAAGAAATGAATGTCAGGTCACAGATCTTTCCTCTCACAGATCTCTTTCTCTCTAGATGTTGTTTGTAAATTCCAACCTTTCCACTTAACCTCTCAAGTAATGCTTAGTATCTCCTATATTCCTTTATAAAAGCTTGGTCTCATAATTTTCATTCACAATGAGATAGAAAGGGATGATAACAGTTTATCACATGTATCTGAAGATCTAATAATCATCTCCATTAAAACAAAATGACTCAAGGATGAATGAGAACATGTATCATGTGGTCAGTCCTTATTCTCTACATATATTTCCTCTTTTCTTATTTGCACAATCTGTTCTAGTCAGACTAAAATTTTGTCAGCTTACAGAATTTTTATGATCTCTCTTATCTCCAGGTCTTTGGGTACCCTTAGATATCTCTTCTTCTCCTCTTGTGTCCTCTACCCTTAAAAGGAAGTCTTTCCTGATAGTCCTCAAACAACTTAGATGTTTCTCCCTGTACATTTAAGTACTTATTGCATTTTAAGTGCCTGGGTTTTTCTTTCTGTGTCTCCTCCTGCTCTCCTAACCCTAAGTTTCATGAAGAAATTGTTTCTGTTTGTTTCCAAGTTCCCAGAGTATATAAATAACAGCTATTTAGAGAATCTGAAAATCAATGTAAGTTGAAAATAGAGTATTGGAAAAAAATAAATTTAGTGTTCTAGTTTTACAGATGAGGAAACTGTAACTCACAGAGATATGGAAACCTACTCAAGGTCTCAAAGCCAGTTGGTAGCAGAACTAGAATATCACTCAGAGGCCATTATTGCCTGCCTAATGCTCTTCCTTTCATACCAAATCACTCATTTCTCAACAGCTCTATTTTTGTAAGGACCAAGAACTTACATTAAAATGTTAAAGTTGGAATAGTGACAAAAGTGTAAGCACCAATCAAAAAGCAGAAGCCAAAGGAGTTTCCCAGTGCTCTCCCCCTAAAGTTTATTATATAAGAAATGTGCCAGACATCCCTGTTTTTACATGTGATCTTGAATTTATCTCTATGTATATACTTCAAAGAATCTTAAGAACCAACTCATCAGAATTGTACTTGAGAACCTACTACGTGCCCTTGCCCCTTCTACAAATTTGACATAAATACTTTAAGTGATTATGATACAACCCAGTAGAAACTATTTATTTTTTCCCATTTTACAGATGAGAAAACTGAAATTAAGCTAATTTATCCAAGTACACTCATCTAGTAAATGGAGGATGACAGTAAAAGTCCAGGTATGTCTTTAATGAAGTACATGCTTTCATGCCTTTGTTTTTGTTTTTGTTTTTCATTTACGCCAACATAAAATAGTGCCCTTTGTTGTTCAGCTGTACAATTGCTCTCCAGGTAGGGGCTGAGTTTCATTTATGTCTTTGACGTTATAAGGGTTATGAGCAAAAAGGATGCTAGGAAAACTCTTTTGTTATTCCTAAATATTGGTGGCTATGTGTATGTTTCCAGAGAAGGCAAGTTTCACATATCGTATTTATATTTAAATTTTTGATTGGCATGGATTTGTGTAGGCATTTAAGTTTCAATACAGACTTCTGTGAGCAAGAATGTTGTCGATCCAACTTAGGCTTCAAAGGGCCCCACAATTTGGCTAAAATATAGAATTCTTTATTCAATTTTTGTTTTATGGGCTATTATATGAAAGCAAAGTGACTCATACTTTGAAACCATTAACTTGGTCATTCTTTAATATGATTCTCCCTTCAATGCCTTGTGTATACAGGCAGGGAAGATTAAATGCCTTAATACAAAGTTAAACTTCCCTCAGCCTGGGTATCAGCAGAAGCCCTTTTGAAGAGCAAATCATTGTTCTCTAAGATCACAACTTTAGGGTACAGTAAATCCTCTATACAGTGATAATTAAGACTGCATCCATGTCTATGAACAGAAAATGTTGCCAATACACACAGCATATTTCTCTTGTTCTTAAAGAGGTAACAGTGTACTACCCCAATGGTTTTAAAAAAAATGCTATGCCTTCATGCAACTTCTTGGATGTTACCAATCTGCTTCTCAAGGATAGTGATCTGTCATTTAAGATGGTCAGATAACACAGTCTACCTGGCTTCACACCTTAAATGTTGCTCTTACTTTTACTTTTATCTTTGCACCTATTCAGTGTCCAGAATCATTATATTCCCTGTGCCAAGCACTTGGCATGAGACCTAGTTTGACCTCCATGAGAAACAAACTCTGAGATGGGAATGTGTGTGCAGGGAGGGACTGGAGAGTGACCAATACTTGCAGGTGAGCAAAGAAAGTAGGATAGAGCTGAAAGAGCAGTTAATTGTTAATACAGTTGTACTGAAAGCCTCATCTCTCTCACAGGGAATGTTGGAATTAGAACAGTCTTTCAGAGTTGTTCCATATGAGGCAAATGGTTGAACTTTAACTGATTCATTGACCAGTCATTAACGAAGGCTAATCCTGGGAATGGGGGTGATTTGAGCAAAGAATCTCTTTTTAGATGAAAGCAATTTCCAAAGGAATTCAATTGACAGCCATCAGCTGCCATCATTCCCAACCCCTAGCAAGGAAGAATGCCTCCATCAAGAAGGGAAGATTTGGGGGGCCTGGGTGGCTCAGTTGGTTGAGCATCTGACTCTTGACTTTAGGTCAGGTCATGATCTCATGGTTTGTGAGACTGAGCCCCATATCAGGCTCTGTGCTGACAGCATGGAGACTACTTGGGCTTCTCTCTCTCCCTCTCTCTCTGCCCCTCCTCTACTCTCTCACTTTCTCTCTCTCTCCTTTTCTCAAAATAAATAAATAAACATTAAAAAGAAGAAGAAGACGAAGACGAAGACGAAGACGAAGAAGAAGAAGAAGGAGGGAGGATTTGGGCAGCTCACCACAGCAGCCACCAGCGAAAATATTGAATATTTATAGCACAAATGAATAAATGTGACCTGATATTGTGCCAGTTATAAAAGGGAAAAACAAGGAGACCAGTTCATGCATTTAGAATCATTTTGGGGGACCACTGCATTATCCCATACACACACAAAAAAGTGCGGGGGGTGGTGCCGAATTTCACCAGCAAAAAAAATATTTTAAGCCACTACTAGAAGATAATCTATGCTTTTACAAGTCCTTATAAAATACATTGTCCAAAGAATAGTGTATATCCAACCAAAACTAAAATCCAAGAAGTTGAAGAAAGCACCATATACATAACCTTTGTTAAACACTGGGGTAAAAGATGTATCTCTTTAAGACCAAGAGAAATATGCTCTAGATACTGGCAACTTTTTCTAGACTCATGACAATGAAAATGTCTCCTTGTTAGGTTCCTCATTAACAATCTGAAAATTCCTTCCTGGCCATTTCCAAGGTTGTTACCCCAGCTGTACTTTACCACACCTGGCTGGGACCAGTTCAACACCTTCTAACTGGCTTTCTTATTTCTTATACTTACAGGGTCCCATCCCCAATTCCCACCTCCAAACCATCCTCTACATGGTAGCCAGGGGGATCTATCACTCAAATCCAAATTTGTCTCTCTTATACTTAAAACAACATATGACTTCTTAAAATCCTTTGCATGGCAATCAAAACTTCTTAGGTAGACTTTTTCTGGTTGTTCAACCTTTTTTCCTTTGATTTCCCCACATGTACATGTCTATGCATTACATTCTATTAATACTGAATATGTTCACTTATGTGACAATTCTGTATTGTTACATTATATTGTATTATATTATATATTATGCTATTAGGGATATAGGGACTAGTAAGTATGGCACAGAAATAGACAAAAAATCTTTCAGGGCAGGCATTCCTATTCTTCTACCTGGAATTCCCTCTCTGAATGAGATAAACATTTATACATTCCTTAGAAAACCAGCTAAGGTATAACATCCTCTATGTCTTCCTTTTTACAATCTCATCTGCCAATCCCCCAGCTACAATAACTGATTTCTCTTTTTTTGGCCATTAAATTCTACATGTATATGTCCATCTAGTGTACCACATATTAAAATTGACAATTTTTAAATGTGTTATGTGTTATATCACACATATAAATAATATGTGGGTATATTTGGATATGTATGTGTATACACATACTTATATGTGTATATGTGTGTAAGTTAAGCATTAAAATAAATAGCTAGGAACCTACAACCACACTTAAGAACTGGAACATTACGACTATTGTAATATCTATCTATGTGCTTCTTCCCTAGCCTATTTTTTTTTTTCATTTTATCTCAGAGATATCACTATCCTGGATTTGTGTTTATAAGCCTCTTTACTTTGTTTCTGTTGTGTGTGTGCTTTAACTATTGAGCAATATACCATGTATTTTGTATTAATTTTGAGATCTGAATTGTAATATAATCACATGATGTGTAATGATTTGGAACCAAAAATTAATAAACTTTAATTACATATAATACCATGGATGAATTTTAGCAACATAATATTGAATGAAAGAAAGAGCAAGCAGTAGCAGACTACATTTAGAAGGGTACCTTTATTATTGCAATCTATTTTTATTTTTTATATGTATATCTTCCCACTAGACTATTAGTTCATTGAGGATAAATTTATTATTCATCTTGGTAATATTCATATTTCCTCAACATTCAGCATGGTGTTCAACCCACCAGATGAAGTTGATACATACTTGTTAAATATGTCGGACACATCAATCCATGACCATTCTAATTTCCAATTATCCCTTGGATTCTGAACTTTTGATTTGGCTCCTGACTTCAGTCTCCTTCCAAACCCAATACTGCTTTATGTAATGTACTTTGACATACCACCGATATCCTTCTCTATGTGTGATCTCAAATTGTTCCTATTTATGGTTTGCCACTCCAGTAGTTGGACAGTAGATGGAGGAAATCCCTGACCAATCTTCCCTTTGAAATATAGAACTCTTCTCTGTCCCACTAATAATGTTGGATGGGCAAAATTAGTCTCAAGAATAATTACTATTCTGAATAATTACACTGACCAAACGCATTGACCGATGGATTGAAACTCTAGGCTCCCAATGCCTAGATCCTCTTAACAACAGGAATGGCAATGAAATTTTCTTTGGAAACTGCTTGGTATGTACCACCTTTCCAAATCATTCATAGGTTCCTAGAATAATTCTATTACATTGGAAAGAAACATGAAACTAATTACCCCAACCACTCACCAAGGATAAGGATTGTTTCTACAGCAGCACCGTCATATATAGTCTCTCAGTTTCAACTTGAATGCTTCTAAGGACATAGAGTTCACCACGCCAGAGGTAGTCCTTCCATTATTGAATGGTTCCAATTGGCCATTTTTTTCCTTCTATTCAAGCAAACTATTACTACCCTGCATTTTCTACTCCTCCGTCTATTTTTTTTTTTTTTTAATCTCAAAAAGGCAAAGCAGTATAAGGAAAACAATGAAGACTTGGAAGTTGGTGGGGTTTTTTGTTTGTTTGTTTGTTTGTTTGTTTGTTTGTTTTTTGGTTTGGCTTTTTGTTTCTTTGTTTTTTTTTGTTTTTGTTTTTGTTTTGAATCTCAGTTCCATCAGTGAACTTAGCCAACCCTCGTGATATCCCACAGTCTCAGTTTCCTCATCTATAAAATAATATAAAACACCCACCCAACAATGTGCCTTACAATACATTTGGTCTTCAATGAATATAAATCCATTTCAAAACAAGTCACACAGGCCTTTCGAATACAATATTAAACGGTGGTTACTTCTGTAGTCACATATGCTGTGGCCACTTCTGCCCACTACTATTGTCTCCTCACTGATTCTACCTAATGACTAACAGTAGGAAGTCACTACAGTCACAACACTTTTGCTCCTCAACTTGGGCCTCAAGTCTCCTCTACTATAGGAACTTAGGAAAGGCAAGCAGGAGAAAACTGTCTAATGATGCATGAAATGCACAGGACTGAAATTAGAGGACAGCTTTAAAGTCCAGAATGTGTCGTTTCCTGGCTGTGTGTCCTAAGGCAAGTCATTTCACCCCTCAACCTCTATTTCTTAATCTGTATAACAGAGATAACAACGCCTCCATTTTGTGTCTATTCTGAGAGTTAAATGAAAAAGTCTATCAAAGAGTAAATCTCCTAGCTACCTAGTAGACGTTATACACCTGACATACCAGCACTTCCAGAATTCAACTTATCCATGACTGTGACAGTATCAATAATGACTCACATTCATTGTGCCACATTTGAAGTCACTACCATTGTAAAGTTGTTCATAACACAGTGTTATTCCTTTTTTTTTAACTTTTGGGATTTCTGCCTCCTCTTAGATTAGAAATGGCCAGAAAGAACAACTTTGTCTTATTCAATTTTGTTTACTTAGAGACTAGCATAATTCTAGGTCCCCATTTCTTCAACCAAAAAATGGGGATGGGGTAATAACAATAATAGTAATAACCTTCTGCATGTTGCTGTCCAGTTCTCCCAGCACCATTTGTTAAAGAGACAGTCTTTTTTCCATTGGATGTTCTTTCCTGCTTTGTCAAAGATTAGTTGGCCATACGTTTGTGGGTCTAGTTCTGGGGTTTCTAATCTATTCCATTGGTCTATGTGTCTGTTTTTGTGCCAATACCATGCTGTCTTGATGATGACAGCTTTGTAGTAGAGGCTAAAGTCTGGGATTGTGATGCCTCCTGCTTTGGTCTTCTTCTTCAAAATTCCTTTGGCTATTCGGGGCCTTTTGTGGTTCCATATGAATTTTAGGATTGCTTGTTTTAGCTTCGAGAAGAATGCTGGTGCAATTTTGATTGGGATTGCATTGAATGTGTAGATAGCTTTGGGTAGTATTGACATTTTGACAATATTTATTCTTCCAATCCATGAGCACGGAATGTCTTTCCATTTCTTTATATCTTCTTCAATTACCTTCATAAGCTTTCTATAGTTTTCAGCATACAGATCTGTTACATCTTTGGTTAGATTTATTCCTAGGTATTTTATGCTTCTTGGTGCAATTGTGAATGGGATCAGTTTCTTTATTTGTCTTTCTGTTGCTTCATTATTAGTGTATAAGAATGCAACTGATTTCTCCCACAGCATTTTGGACCAAATAATTCTTTAATTCTTTGTTGTGGGTGACTGACTGTGCTGTGCATTGGCAGATGTTTAACAGTGTCTTTGGCTTCTATTCACTAGATGCCAGTAGCACACCCTGAGTTGTGACAACCAAAAACATCTCCAGAAATTGTCACATACCCCATGGGGAAATAAATATTCCTCTCCCCTACATTGAGAACCTCTGATTTAAGTCTATATCCACATCCATATTCATATTATATTTAAGCCAAAGAATAACATTGATTGACTGATGTTCATCTACGTTAGGCACTAAGCAAAATAGCATCTTACCTATTTTAATTTTTATGATTTTAAGTGATATTATTAGCACCAATTTAGACATGAGGGAATTATCGCTCAGAGCAATAAATAACTCACAACAAAGTGCACCTTAGCATGTGCACGTTTCTTTACACCATGTTACCTGACAACTTAGGAAGAGCAGGATTCCTGTCGCTTTCACCTTTCTACCTCCCACAGGACCTATTGTGCGATAGATGTATAATAATAATCAATGAGTGAATCAAAAGGGACATTCTTAGACTTACCACATGAGCTATACACTCTCCCTGGGCTTCACATTTTCTGGGTTTGAATGATCTATGAATTACCTACCCATTCCTTAACCCTGCTATGTTTATATTAAGCATGTAAATTGGATATAATTATATTACTTAAGTGTAGTATTTAATAAGATAATTGTGTTAATCTTTCTGTCTATCTTCAAGTTTTGGCACCCTAGTACAATGAAAAACACATGAGCTTTCAGAATCAAAATGTTAAATTTAAATTCTGACTTCATGCCTAACTGGCTATGTGGCATTTACTTCAAAAACTAAACATTTCTTGGTCGGTGCAAAAAATATAGAAATGAAAACTGAATTCCTGATTATCTAGAGATTTGTACTGTAGTAAAGGGAAACAAAACTTGAAAAGAAATTAATTCAAATACAGAGCTATAATGTTAAAAGCATATACAAAGTGTAGCGATAATACCAAGGAGGGAAAGGTTAACTCCGTCAAGTAAGGATAGAGGAACTCCCAGAAGAGTCAGCATTCATGGTGGGTAATAAGGGATTGACAAAGCCAACACACAAGCATTTTCACCTTCTAAGTCTCAATTTCACTATTTGTAAAATATGGATGATTATATCTGTTTCATAGGGTTGTTACAAGTCCTAAAAATCATTGTGTTGGACAGGTGGTAGATACATAATAAACACTACTTCCTTTCTATTTCCTTTAAAGGGTAAGGGCTATGTCATTAATCATTTTTTATAGGTAACTCTATTATGTGGTCATAGGAGAATATGAGGCATTTTCATTGATCAACAAGATAGTTGACATCATCCCTTTCTCAGATGCCCAAAGAAAATCTTCATATTCTTTGTATATTATTCTCCAAGGAAGATGAGGATGTTCTACATCCTATTGCAAAATGTTGTACAGATATTTTTATCAGGAAAAAAAAAAGGCATCTTTCTCACAAGGCTTCCCTGACCTTCTTCCTTTCCTCTTAAAAAAAAAAAAAGAAAAAAGAAAATAAGAAAGAAAAAGAAAAACCTATACAACCTGAACATTCTACCACAGTTGCTTTCTGTTCTGCTCAGTAACAGCAAATACAAGAACAGAATAGAAAACCCAGAAAAGTAAAATCAAATCCCAAGTGCTTTACACATCTTTCTGAGCCTCTGTGGAGGATTCTAAAGATTGACTTTTCTGTTATTCAAACTGCTTCACCCACTGCCCTCTGAGAGCTCTAGACTCGGACTGTATTTGGCATCTTTATCCCCTAATGTCCCTTGTCATCAAGATAAGTTTTTATTTCTCTTTGTAAAGTGACAGCAGAGATCCAGGAAGATGAAGAATCTTTCCCCACTGAGCTTCAAATAACTCACTTCTAAAGCACTTCCATAATTCTCACTGTGGCCATGAGGTTGTGAAGTCTCATTATCTCTGACCTTGGTCCTTCTCAGCATCTATGACCCATGAGAAGAAAGGTCAGTTGCTGACATTCTTTCATGCAACCAACATTTACTGAACACTTGCTAGGTGCCAGGTATGGTGCTTGGGTTATAGGAACGTGTCAAAGATTTATTCACTCAGGAAATAACAAGGTAAAGATAATATGGTTCCATTCATTTAAATAGTGTTATTCTCTTTTTTTTGAAAACCCATCAATATATGAAAATATATTTAATAAACCTTATATTATGCATCTTTACCACCCTAACTCTTTTTTTTTTTTTTTTAATTTTTTTTTTCAACGTTTATTTTTATTTTTGGGACAGAGAGAGACAGAGTATGAACGGGGGAGGGGCAGAGAGAGAGGGAGACACAGAATCGGAAACAGGCTCCAGGCTCTGAGCCATCAGCCCAGAGCCCGACGCGGGGCTCGAACTCACGGACCGCGAGATCGTGACCTGGCTGAAGTCGGACGCTTAACCGACTGCGCCACCCAGGCGCCCCACCACCCTAACTCTTAATAAATCTCTCAATATCATAGTAGAATTCAGAGTAGCTTTATAATGTGGCTCTAGTACTGATATGTGGGAATATCTTGAGCTAAAAGTTCAGTATGGGATAATTTCCATCATTAGTGAATGATCTGTGTACAGTTTACTGTAGTCAGCTTATATTAAAAAATAAAAAAAAAAATACTCACCTGAGGTATGAAATGTACTTTATATTTCATGATTAATAGAAACTGTTTGCAATTGGCCTTGCAAATTATATTCTTTGCATCTCAAGGTGAATTTATTCTGCAAGGGTATTCAATGACTCCTGTTAGATTTGATCTCAATACACACAAACACAAACAAGATGTTATACACTCTGTATCCATCTTTCTTCCTTTTACATAGCACTGAATCAGTAGTGAGTACAGTATGACACTGAGGAACATTCAGTGGACTAGTTGGCTAAAAAGATACCAGCTGTTCAATTTGGGAGATTCAGAAGAGGTGAGGGATAAACTTGAGCTGGACCTACCAACCTCTAAGGTGCCAGATGTAAAATATCAGATGATGGCAACTGGGAACATATGAAATTTGGCCAAGCTATAGAACCACAAGATCCTGAAGTAACATCTAGAAAGCTTAAAGCAGGAGCAGGGCCCAGCCTCCAAGGAAAGAGTTTGCAGGGCAAGATGAGGGTGCCAGGCCTGCAGCAGGCAAGGGTCACAGTATCAGGGTCCTTTGTCAATGAGCACTGGAGGCAGAACCTGAGGTCCTAACAGCAGCCAGTCTGGAAGCACAATCACACCTTGCGATGGACTGATAACTGCTGTGTGCGAGGGCTCCTGAAATTGCCCAGCTTTGACCTTAAACTTGCACATGAGCATTGGTGTGCAATTCACAGACCACATCTAGATGGCATTTTTTAGCAGGAGAGAATCACCTATTCTTCTTCCAGGACAGATTCTCAGAGGCTCAGGGATGAGTCGGACAAAATATGTGTTGCTATGAGGTCCGAGTGGAGCTGGCATATCTTATCCGTGTTTTACAGAGGAGGTAAAGGATGCTCAGAAAATCATCAAACTCTGAATTCATGTAACAAGGGTCTAGACATAATTCAAGTTTATACACTTGCCTGTTATGCATCGTTGCCTCTCATTTGTGCATACATATGTGCGCATCGTATGTAGGCAGAACTGCCCCGATGCACAATATATACTTCTTAAATGATGATATTGTGAGTAAATATAAGATAAAGTTTGAATTCAGCCTTTGTGGAAATAAATGTAGTTATTCAATCATTCATTTATCCAATAAACATTTATTGAGTTCCAACTATGTGATTCTTCCTTTTCGGAATAGAGCAGAAAACAGGGCGGAAAAGGTATTTGCTCTCAAGTAACTTAAATTTTGTGAGGGGAGGAAGCAATAATCAAGATTCAAATAGGATAATTTCAAAAAATATGCATGCCCTGAAGATAACAAAATATGGTTCTGTTATATTTGCCTCTGTATCTACATAAAGACAATTATGACTAAATACAGATTCATAGGACACGAAGGGGACTAATTCTGCCTTCTAGTTATAATAGTATGTCTACCATTTATTTTCCTTTCCCTAATCACATTTTCTATTTTGGCTTCTATATCACATTCTCCTTTACAACCCTCTCCAAAAATTTAACGTCATCTGACTAAAACATATCAATAACATTTAATTTTCATCAGCAATATATTTGAGATTAACTGAAAGGGGCAAATCGGAGAAGGGAGAAGGGTGAGCTTTGGGGCCCAGGTAGAATTTTCCTCTTCAGAGCATTAGATTACCTATCCCATGGCAGCATATGGCTTCTGCATAGTCAGTGCTCAATAAAAATCTCCTTTCCTTGTACAAAGAGAATTAGGAAAAATAGTATATTCTTCTCCTGAATGTACCCATGTCTTTTGACCTAGCATTAAGCACAAATTAGGTTCCAGAATATGTCAAAATGTTAAATCCACAGATTTCTTTATCATTCCCTTTCATGCATCAGCTTGAGACCAATATGACCCAGGGGTCAGTAGAAGGTTCTTGTATATAAAAGGGAAGAGCCTTTTGAAAACAGGAATCTGATTTATAGAAAAGGAAATCTTTTCCACAATAAACTAATTTTTCTTATTCTAATGAATGAAAGAAGAGACAAACTCAACCTTTAATTCTTGCTTTGGTGCCCACATTTATAAGTTATTAATCTCACTATGCCTCTTTTCTTGTTTGTAAATAAAGAGATGCCTAATTGTTTTGAGGTTCAAAAGCAATTACGTGTACACTGACATACATAAAATATGTAACACGATGCGTGGCACATAGTACACATTTAATAAACATTTTCTCCCTCTTTTATGAGCTCTGGCTTTAATTTCACACAAGTCACAAACTAAAACCATAAGGATGAAAATAAAGAATATAAAATTTGAAAATGTGTAATTTACTGAAAGCACAAGAACCATTAATTGTCAGTGATGGTTCTCATTAAACTAGCAGCATATGTTGCTATTATAAGGATGTTTGTCATGAGCTCCTGAGAGGTCTATTAACAATAAAATCCTATTATTCCAGATGTTTCACATCCATGTAATACACCCACAATAATTAATTTCACATGGGCTAAATTCATAAATCTAGAAAACTAGAAAGACACGTTATTCACCACAGAAGGCATCCTACATTCTATTTATAATCAGACTGAAATGCTAAAAAATGCCATTAATTACAGGGAAGCCCACTATCATTTTTCTTTATCTCTAGAATGGACTTTGAATTTTAAAAGAATCTATTACCATTCTAAAAGAAGCCTGTGAACAAAGAGAAGAAGTTGCTACCACATCTGCTGCTGCAGCCACAGCCTCTCCTAGTACCACGTCTGTCACTGCCTTTCTATTGTGCCCCCCAGCTGGCACGGGCTGAGCCCCAACTCTGTGCCAGGAACTCTATGGGGTGCTTTACATGTGTCATGGCTTATCTTCACAAAATCTCTGTTAGTCAGGTGACTTCCTCATTTTATGAAGCCTTCCCTTTATAGAAGGTAAAGGCTCAAGGAAGTTAAACAACTGATCCAAGGTCACAGCTCCTCAGTAGTAGATCTAAGATTTGAACTCAGATCTCTTACACCAAAACCTGGTCCCTTTTCACATTACCAAGCTGCCTATCCACAACACCAATAAAAAACAAAAAACAAAAAACAAAAAAAACCCTTTCATTTATTATATGCCTGACTCAACATGTCAAATGGCCTGAAATGGGGAAAGATAGGAAGAAGGCTCTACAACAGAGAGTTTGAAGGTAAATTACTACAACTGCCACTCAATGCCACAATCCTCTCACAGAGGGCTTGATAAAGAACTAAATAGTAACCCAGCATTCATTAAACCCTATACCTCTTGAAAGCAGAGACCGATCTTTTCTTACATTCCTAGCACCTGCCATGCACTCTGGTACATAAAATCAATATTTATTGAATAACTATGTATCACATGGCTGGAAATCATGAAAATTTGGGCTACAGAAAGATAATAACTCAAGAGGTGAGATTTTAAGTTTATGGTATCAAGGATTAACCAGGGATCAAGATAATATCTGGAAGAAATCATTGAGACTAGAACTGCCAAAACAGAAATTGTATCACATAAAAAATAGCTATGTTAATAGTATTTATTGAGAACTAGCTATGTGTCAATAACTGTACTAAAAACTTTGAATTCTCATAACAACTCTGTATGATAGATTCCCTTGTTGTTATCCCTGGGCACAGAATATTTAAATAAGAGAGATCACACACTAAGATACAGGGCCAGGATTTAACAACAGAAATCTGGCACAGAGGCTGCTCACCAACACTATACTACATGCCTCTTGTGAATTCAAGCTACACTAATGGGATACCATGGAAATAGGAATTCTCTTATGTATTTATAGCTTGCCTATTAGATATTCTTACATAAGAAATTCAGCTAGAGAGGTACACTCTCTGTGTCTGACCGCAGGAGTCAGACAAAGTCAAGAGGAAAAAGATACCATCCAAGAAGCTGGAGAGGCTGGATACCCCACACACCACAGAGCTAGAACATTTGACTTAGTCTCTCACCTTTCATCTTCACTTGAACTATGGTTGATGGCAGTTTGATGTTCAGAACTCTGGTTTCCAAGTCAAAGAGAGCTGAGTTCAAGACCAGCTCTGACACCTATTAGTTGTGTGTAATCTGGGCTGGCTCATGACCTTCCAAACCCTCACATGTAAGAGGTATGCAATTATAATACCTACCTACATTAGAGGACACTGAAAAATTAAGCAAAATAATACAAGTAAATTATTAGTACAATTCCTAGAATATACTTTAATGTGCATATAGATATTATCTATCATTATGAGTCCTTCTTTTACAGATGAGAAATCAGAGGGTTTGTGAGATACATGAATAAATGATTGGAGAGAAAGCCACAGGTGTTGATAAAGAAATACCTACAAGTGGTAGCAACAAAGAGGGAAATCATTTATTCAGTAGCTTCAGAGAAATGGCCATTTTGACATGTTACAAAGTCCCCTGCGTCCTGTGTCCTGTGCTAGTTCCAATTCATGAATGTTCCAGGTGGGTTTGTCCTCTGCTCTATTTCGTGGATAAGGAATTGCAAAGTGGCAGTAATCTATTGTTCCCAACTTTATGTGATATAAAAGAAAATGAACTGAACACAAATAATCAAGGGGTCCATTTTCTATCTCTGCTTTCAGGTTTATAACATTTTGCCAGGAGATGTCTTCTGGTGACTATCACCATTATGATGTTTGCTTGTATGACTTTACAAGTTGCAAAGGCTTCTCATGTATATTGCCTGTTGTGGTTCTCACTATCCTGATAAATTGCTGGGTGTCGGCATCTCTCTTTTATGATGTGGAAACTGAGGCTTGAAGCATTTGAATGCACTGACCCAAATCATATGAACCCAACGGGAAGAATAATTTCATCAAATCTCATCTCTTGCTTAAAACCTGTCATGGCTTCTTACTAGTCTCAAAATGACATCTGAGTTGTGTAACCATCTCAGGCTACTCTTCCTCTTGCTCATCATGCTCCCACAACATGGGTTTTTCTTCAAAGGAAGGAAGGTTCTCAGCTCTTTCCTGCATCAGGCCCTACCTATGGTCTGAGGACACAGAGGCAGCCAATTGGCAGAGTTCTGGGTTAGAACACACCTGGGATATACAGGAATCAGTGGGGCGCAGACTTCATTTAGAAATACTAGGCAGTTTTGGGGCACCTGGGTGGCTCAGTCCATTAAGCATCTGACTTCAGCTCAGGTCATATTCTCACAGCTTGTGAGTTCCAGCCCCGCGTTGGGCTCTGTGCTGACAGCTCAGAGCCCGGAGCCTGCTTCGGATTCTGTGTCTCCCTCTCTCTCTACCCCGCCTCAGCTCATGTTCTGTCTCAAAAATAAATAAAAAATTTAAAAAAATTAAAAAAATACTAGATAGTTCTGCTCTAGAATGCTACTGAGGCTCCTTTAGATCCCATACATGAGGTCACTAAATAGTAAGTTTTTCTGAAAACTGTGGTGCAAAGACCCAGAGAAGACAACCAACATTATTCAGTTCTTGATATGTGGTATCTTCTTAACTTTACCTATGAGTTACATTGGAGGAAAATAGAGTTGAGGAAACAAAAACATAACTTGTCCAAGAATGCACAGTTTCTTAGTGGCAAGCTGTCGTTCAAACACAAATTCATCGGTTTCTACTACAGAGAATGTTTCCCCTCTAAAGGGATGACTTGATGCTACGTCACCAGGATTATTCTCCTAGGGCTTGTCCCTAAGAACCAGATTGCTTCAAGACAGAGAAATGGTGCTAAACATGAAGGGGGAGTTAGCTTGTCCCTAAGGACAAGATTGCTTCAAGACAGAGAAATGGTGCTAAACATGAAGGGGGAGTTAGCTGGCCCACTGTCTGGGGAACACAGCTGGGAGAACTGGGAGAGAGGGGAGCCTCAAAAGGAAAGGATTTTAGATGCGCATTATTTGTAAGGTAAAATTGTGGAAAAACAGTGGTTGAATCATGCTGTATATTTCTACTAGTTTTAGCTTATTATGTATTAACAAAAGACATTTAGTTTAATAAAAGCTTTACCCATCTTCAATTCTACTGTTTCAATTGTTGAAAACAAACAGTACAATTTAATTATATCTTAAAGACCTGTCATCCAACGATGAATTACAACGGATTTTCTAGGGTTTTATGCTACTTACAGAGATATGTGTGTAGATAATACACTCTGAAAAAACAGTGTCTGGACTTCAGACATAAACAATGTCTGAACTTCAGAATCAAAAGGTTTGAGTCAAGGCTTACCCCCTGCATTTGATGAGTAATCAGAATATTTCAGAATCTCCTTGTTATTCACCTTCAATAAGTGAAATCTTAGTATCTATTTGCAGGGCTACTGTTAAAAGAAAAACAACATACATCTAAATAATTTCTATCAAATGCTGATATCCAGCGTGTCTATTCATAGCACAAAAGGAATAAATGAGTGGACAAGCCCATGAAAACTTTGACATCATTTTAAATAACCTTACAGAGGCATGCTTATTGGTGATGTTTTCATTTAGAAGTAATTAACTACCTACATTAATTTAATTATGCTTCATATTGCTCTGCAAGAATAAAGGATCACTATTGTTCACTGATGGTGGTCTTTATAAATTACTAGAAAACAACATAATGATTAAATAAAACTATGCTCACAAAAACTGTCACATGATTGCATCAAGATTCTATGCTCATTTAATCCCTCTTAGTAGAAAATGATACGGTTCAACTCACAAAACCTTCTATTTTATATTCTCTTTTGCCTCTTTCTTTTATTTTAGAACTACCTCAAGCTCCCATTATCTTCATAATGCATTTGGAAATGTGAAACCTTTCTTCACACGCTACCTGATTTTTAAGATTTTATAAAATTGCATTTTTCACTTATGCCCACATCAAATGTTTGATTGAATCAATGATTTCTTTCTTTCTTTCTTTTTGAGGGGGAGGAGTAACTTTTGAATTCAATAGCAGTTACTAAAAGGGTAAGTGTGATTTTCCCAATCTGTAATCTTGGTTTCAAAACTGAGTTTAGTTTAGTGATCTTTTGTAACAATGTGGGCTTAAGCTATAAGATATGTATATACACATAAAGTGTATGTTGTGGGTTTGCTTGTGTCAGGGAAGACAAGTCTCTAAAACACAAGCCACCATTCCCCACATCTTGCACCCAGAACACACACTGCTGGTCAACTGCGATTCCTCTCCTGATCCTACTTTTCAACTTTTCAATACAAATCATTGATCATAAACTGGTTATAATTAGCTATGAAATGAAATATATCTACCCACATAGGCTTATGGCTATAATAATTTATACCAGATGGAAAGAGAACAAATGCTAAGCAGATAATGCATGTATTCTGGAACAGATAAATACCTAGATTGGTGATAAGGGAAAGAAGAACCAAAGTTATCAAGGAAGAAGATGATCAACATTTAACCAGAGAGCTTAACTTTGCATAAGGACCTGGTAGTATCCTTAAAATGCATGCGTAGACCCCCCGAGTCTTCCACAGTCCTCCTTTCCTTGGTATGTCCATTTGTTTGCACACATCTTGAGTATGCGATTTAAGTATACATCATTTTAAATATTGGTTCTGTTATTTTGGGATGGTTCTACTAAAGACTCAGCCTGTCACTTTAACCTTTATTGGCTCTGGGTATTAATCAGTCCATTTCATAACATAAATTTTCTCTTAATCTTATTGCATGAAATATTGGGGAAAAATGACATAAACCCCATAAAGATATCTATTCTTTGTTGTATATTGTTCCAGAGACATGATGGAGTCCACAATTACTTGGACATAAGATTCTCAGATCAAAGATCTAGGACAAATTTTACATTTATCCAAGTGTTAGGAAATACTTTTTGGAGGGAATGATGCAACACAAATCTAGCTGAGAAAGGAGATGAAAAAAAATATTCAGTAAGAACTTAGGAAAACTTACAAATATAAATGACACATTTTCCATTTAATACCATGAGTATTTATGTGTCATCATTTAATGTTTATTTATTTTTGAGAGAGAGAGAGAGAGAGAGAGAGAGAGAGAGAGAGAGTGCAAGTGGGGAAGGGGCAGACAGAGAGGGAGACACAGAATCTGAAGCAGGCTCCAGACTCTGAGCTGTCAGCACAGAGTCCAATATAGGGAATGAACTCATGGACCACAAGATCATGACCTGAGCCAAAGTCTGATGCTTAACTGACTGAGTCACCCAGGAGTCCCCTCATTTTTTTAAAATTTCACTTTTGGGGCCATTTAACCTATGCATTAAGACTACTCCAAGATTTGGAACAATAATACACAGGTTATGTTTGCAGAGCACTAGTTGGGTTATCTCAATATTAGATCCAATTTTTTATTAAATCCTCTTTGATCCATATCTTACTAAAAGATTTATCCTGTCTAAAAAAACTATTCAACAGCTCAGTTTCCTCAAGATTGGTACTAAAGCAGTCCTATGCCCAAATTCCTACAGTGATGTTATACCCTAATTTTGGTAATGGCTTACCTACTATCATATTCTATTCATGGACTTAATAATCACTTATTGAATATCCACTATATTGCCAGAATAATTATTAGGCATTTTGATATAGAGATAAATGAAAATATTCATGGTGCTTCTGATCTAGTTGGGAGAAATATGTTTGCAATCCAGATTTAAATAAAGTGTGCTTTCCAGAAGTATAGAGAAGAAGCAGTTAAAGATGGCCCAGGAAGTCAGAAATGACTTCTCAGACAAGAGAAATGTGAGTTAAGCCTGGAAAGGAGGAGCCATAGTTTGATGTGTCTCAAAGGAAGAAGAGAGTAAAGAACATGTCTAAAAGCAGTTAAAAGTAAAAGTAAGCCCAGAGTGCAGGTTGTTCATGAGTGCTAGAATGAAATGATGGCATGGCTATGACAAAAGATATCTAGGAAGGTAGGTTGAGGGCAGACTGTGAAGGACTTTTAATGTCAAGACAGAGTTGTGAGTTAAACCAGAGGTTGGTGATTCTAAGCAAGTGATAGATCAGAATTACCTGAGAAATGTATTAAATAAAGATTCCTGGTTTCACCACAGATACTGAACCAGTATTCCTGGAGTGCACTCAGCATCTATGTTTTTAAGGAGCTCTCTAATAATGCTGACCTACAGCTGGGTCTTGAACTCACTTTGGTAACTGATATTGTATCCATAACCTCATTCTGGTAAGGCAGCCATCTTGGCTTATTCTCATCAGTTCCCTCCAAGAAATGACATTCTGCCTCTGAACACTAGCCTCAAAGACATTGAAGGGCTCTCCATTGAACTTGCTCTCCAAAGCCACATAGATGTTTTGGGAACAAGTGGAGAGCATAATCAAGTACTCCTCAAATCCATTCCATATTTTTACCTTTTCTTTTTTCCTTTTGCTTTATGTAGATGGTATGAACAAAATATGGCTTGCCAATGAGGAGAGTCATCAAATCATTTTGATGTATAAAAGGGGATTATTGGCATAGAGATAAGATGAATCAGCAATAGGTACTCTAGAATCCCTTACCTCAAAGTATATTTCTTTTTGTAATATCATTGTTCATTTTATTATCTTTTTTTTTTTTTTTTTACTGAGGGTTGAAAATCCCTTGAGGGCACAAATATTTTATTGATAACCTGTATATACTACTATCCAACACAGAGTCCAACTCCTGTTAGATACTGAGGAAATGTTTTATTAATTAAATAAAGTAGTTCCAATAATTATAATAACATTATTATGGTGTTTAGTGGTTAGTTTTCCATCATTCAACCAGACTGATGCTCAAGGGAAGGGGCTGTGTCTTGTACTTGTCTGTAATCCTAGTGTCTGGCCCAGAGTCTGAGATAGAGAAGGCACTTAGTACATACATGTTGAATGAATTAATTAAACAATGTAAAGACTTTATTTGCATTCATGCTTAAATTCAAAGCCAAATCAAGTCACAGGTTCTTTCTTATCCATTTCTTCTCTCCTTAGCCTAGAAAGACTGTGCAACAAAAAAATATTTTAAACACTGACAGGTGTCTTTCTTTGTGACCTTTACTCAAACTGAGAACTTCAGGTTTTCATAAGCTAGGCCTATCCCATAAGATTCCTGAAAAGGTCTAGGTGGGGAAGCAAATGTACACGTGAGTGTCTTCACGGAGATATGTGGGGCAAGAAAAGGCAGTGAGTGATGCCTATGTCATTACGAACATAGAGCTCCCTGGGGCTAAAGCAGGCAAACTCAACTCCAGTATCTTCAGGATGGATTATTTCAAACAGCACTGACAGCCTCAGCCATCTGTGAAGGATTTGGTGATGCCTAATTTCTCTGACCTTTTGCAAGTGCCAGGTACTCCTTTGACTGTATCTGTCAAACTTTGGCAGCATCTTGACTCAGGTTGAGCAAATGGCTCCTAAAAGAATCTAACCTCATCCAAGTAACAACAGCTTCATCTATTCAAACAGTATTCCAGCTTCAGAGGATTTTTCCCCCATAATTGTACAGACACTAGAAGAATGGTATTAGGGGGGCATGGATAGAATTGTAAGGAGAATCCAATAATACATAGCCAGGGAGCCCTAGTTAAAAGAACATAAGCATAAGGGGCATTTTTCTATCCAGAGAACCGAATTATACAGAATTAAGGTGCATGTCTAATTTTGTAAGTTTCTAACAGCAAACATTTTGTGCCTGAGAAATGTTACTTATCTATGCATTCATGTTTTCATTCATTCATGTATCCATGCAACATTTGTTGTCTTCTAATTACTACAATGAACAAGAGAGGGAGATACGTCTCTAAAATTTAGATTATTACAGTATAATCCACAGGTAATTATGGCAAGAACTGATCACTGTAGTAATTAAGCTTGTATGGGATAGAAAAGGAGGACAATCAGGTAATGTGCCACAGTGTAGAGAAGCCAGGGTTAGAGTCAGTACACAGAGAGTGATGCAGGGAGGAAATAATCTCTGTACTAAAACACAAAGAACAACTGGAAAATTGTATAGTTGTACAAATATTTCAGGCAAAAAAAAAATCAGTAGGTATGCTACTAAAGATCTGGGAACCCATAGTCTTCTTTGAACTGAAAATAGTTCAGTATGACTAGAACAACAAGGGATAGAGTGTATATGTGAAAGGGAGGAGAGGGAAGAGATAAGCAAAAGAGGAAGGAAAAGAGGGAGGTGGGTCCTGGGCCAGATCCTGAAGAGAACTGCACACCATGTTAAGGAATATGGACTTTATTTTGAAAGCACCTGGGAGCTATTAAAGGGTTTTAGCCAAGAAAGTGATGTGATCATATCTGAGCTTTAGAGAGACTATGCTCACAGCACTGTCGGCGGGGGGGGGGGGGGGGAATGATAAATGGAGGTGTCTAGAGACAAGTTTCAATGGTTTAAGTGAGAGACAGTGCCTTGAATGAGTGTGGAGACAGAGGAGATGCACAAAACTAGTATATTTTACTTATATTCAGGCTGTAGAAAAGACAGAACTAAATGATTTGGTGTTAGAAGGCAAAGGAGAGAAAACTCGAATGTTCCTGGGATATTGGCATGATTTCCTTTTGCCCGGACGGAATTTTTTGGATCAGCACGAAAAGTATGCCACTCCTTCCTAGGTAAGGAATTCATGTTCTAGTGGATAGAAATCAGAAGTTAGTGTCCAAACCATATGTGAAGTATACCTACAAACTAATCTTAGGTATTTTTTTTTCTATGCCAAGGTGATGGAAGGGGGAAGGATGCCAATTTTACCACTTATTTTACTGGCTTTAAAAAGTCTCCAGAAAAAAAAAAAAAAGTCTCAAGAAGAAAAGAGATTTCAGGTATTCAGAAATTATTGATATTGGTTAAGGAGAGTCATTTAATCTAGGTAAACAAACTTATTTTTGCAAACAGCATTATCTGATGAACAGATGGGAAATACACATCTTTACAGAGATACATCTTAAGGTAAGTACCTATTTTTGGGATGTGTCTCCTTTCACAGGAGCTCTACATACTTAAGGCACCAAGGAAGGATAAGAAACACAGTATTCAGCCTTCATTATTTTATCAAGTTCTTGTTGTTATTGATGTTATTTTGTTTTGTTTGTTTGTTTGGCATAGCAACAGCCAATGCAAACATCAAACTTACCTTGGTTAAAATCGAGGGATAATTTTTTTGAGGCATTGAAAAAATATTACAAATCTGTGAAGTCAACCCTGACCCCCCATCACCTGTGCTTTCGTGCAAAGTCACTTTCATTGTCGGATGCTCTTCAGTTTTTGAAATCTGAGTACTACCTGCAGTACTGTGCGTTGGATGAAACGAAGTACATGAGGATATTTTCAACTATAATCATAATTTATAGTATTCTCATTACCCATTGTGAAGAGAGGTCAGACTCAGTATGTTTGAAAGGCAAAGAGAATGAGGCAGAATTTAAATGTGAATACAGAGAAATTTAGGGAAGAAGCATAGTATTCTTTGCTCCTCCAGGTGAGGAAGCCTGCACAATGCCTACATGGTCCTGAGTACACCAAGGTCATCAGCTTGGGAAGAGCGGCAGTATGATATTTTAGGAAACATCTGCTTTTTGTGTAGAGCATTTCGCTGTAAAAAAAAAAAAAAAAAAAAAAAAAAAAAAAAAAAACAAAAGACAAAACACAAAAAAAGAAAAAAAAAAAACCAAACCCAGTGCAAGATATCTTAAGAAAAGCTTTTTTGAATGTGTTTAAAGTCTCCTAAATTTCCTGCATATAAATGTTGAATACCTCCAAAATGTCAATCAATCTTGTTTTTCAGCTAACTCAGAATAAAATGATAATGAACTTGCATTTAGTCTGCGCCTTACACAGAGTGAGAGTAATTAGACTTGGAAAAGACCTATTAGAGTATCCAATTTTATCTCTCTGCCCAGAGAGGACTATTCCTCCTGAGAGTTGCCTGTTACTGTGGCCTGACTAGTTTTAAAAGTCTCAGAGGAAGAGGAATTTACTAAATTCTTGAAGAGCTATTTAATCACAGGCTTAAGAGGAGGGAATACCCGCCTAGGAATCAGAAGGAATGGGTTTGTTTTCTGATTTTGTCATTTGTTAGTTTGTGATTTTGAGCCAGACACCTAGACTAGCTACTTTATCTACAAATGGTATCAAACTCATCACAGAATTCTGGTGAAGATCAAGAGAGAAAACACATGTAAACTGACAGATACAGAGCTTGGAATATCATAGTCACCTGATAAATAAAATGTCTCTCCTTGACAACCCTCTCTACCAGCCACTTCTTCACTTGCTCCTCCCTCCCCACCCTACTTCTCCCAGTGCTTTCCCTGAGGTCAGTATACTGTTTTAATTTGGGGGGCAGGATACTGCCAGTTTTCTTTTTCCTAGGTGCCCATGAGTATTAATTTCCTAGGGCTACCATAACAAAATGCCACACAGTGGGTTGCATAAAACAGATTCCAGAGGACAGAAGTCTGAAATCAAGCAGGGCCATAGGGGACTCTAGGGAAGAGTCCTCCCTTGCCTCTTTTCAGTTTCTGGTGACTCCCCAGTAATCCTTTGTGTTCTCTGTCTTATAGCCAGTTCACTCCATTTCTGCCTATGACTTCACATGGCCATTAATCCTGTGTGTGTACTTCTGTATGTCTTTTCTTCTTATGCAGACAGCAGTCACTGGATTGAGGGGTCGTCCCAATCCAAAATGACCTCATCTTTATGTAATTATATCAGCAAAGATCCTATCTCCAAATCATGCCCCATGATGTTCTCAGTGGACATGATTGTGAGGGTAATGCTTCAACCCACTATGTCACTTAACATCTGTATCCTTAGGCAACTTCCCAAAGAAGCAACTTCTTCCAATTTAAGCTTCACTGCAGACTCTAAGTCATAACCCTGATGATGCTGACTTGGTCAATAATCAAAGTTTCTTTTTTGACTCAGTTTTTAGTACTTTCCCAAACAACACTTTCTCATTGGTGTCATCAGCCAAAAAAAATTATTACGACTCTGACCCAGTTGTACTTAGGTTTCGCTGAAGATCCTGAATGCTGGGTGAGAGAATAAAGGATGAGAGATTTCCATCAGAAGAGAGAAAAAAGGAACTAGGAACAGTCCAAAGGTGCTAACGTCCTCTGCACCATGCTTAACACTTTGCAATGGAAAGAGTTCCTGGAAATCTTTACTCCATGTTGAGGTACTGCTGAGTGACTTAAGCAAGTCATTTAATTTCTCTGACCATCATCACTCCTTTTTATACATGATCTGGGGGGAAAATAGCAAGTTTCTTGACTATTTCTCAGGGCTGTTGAAAGGGCACTCTGACATGACAAATGAGAAAGTAATTTTGAAAGGTTAAGTGATATATATGTTTGAATTATTTTGAAGAATATTATTGTTGCCCCACCAGATTGTAAATGCCTTGAGAATTAGTACCATGTTTTTCTCATGCTTCTTCCTTCTTTATCCCTTTCTACAGAGCACTCCACTAATGACTATAATAAGGTTTTACTGGGGAAGCTCAATTTATGTGAAATTGAATGGAATGACTACTTTTCTAAATTCTGTGCTTTAAATAACTCTGTTAACACATATGTGTAGGAATGGCTTTTCCACAAGTTTTAGAATTCTTTCCCAGTTATGAACTAATTTCCTTATTCTGTCTTTGAATTTCCTTTCATACATGCCAAATGTCCTTTTGCACTTTTCCAACATCAATAGTCAAAATCATTATTTATTTGTAATGAAAACTGCCCCAAATAAATTGCTTGCTGTTGAGTTTATATAAAACAAATATGAGAGATATTGTTTCTGTATAAGAAAAAGTGAGAAATAACTATAGTGTATAAAGCTCTTGATATATAATGACAGATACACATAAAATACCCCACTGGTCCAGTTCCTACCAATTCTCCCAATCTCAACTAAAAGCTACATTAGCATTTCAACTCATTCATTTGGTGGGATCCACAAGGTCATAAGGCAATACAAATAACGGAGAAAGGTAATGTAAAAACCAGAAAAAAGACAAACTTGCTGATTTCTACATTGTTTGTTAGCATTTCCCATTGTTTGGTAGGCTGAATACTTTGCAGCATTTAATTCATATGAATGAATATATTCATGAGCATGTGATTTTGTTATTCTCAAATGAGTCAGTCAAGGTGATATGGACATTTATTTTAGATAACATGAGGAATCAATTTTCTTTGGTTGTTATTATTTGATTTGACAACAGTTGGACCTTGCGGCGGACCTAACTCTTGTTTTTGTTTTTGTTTTTAAATATGTATTTTTGAGAGAGAGAGAGAGAGAGAGAGAGAGAGAGAGCGCCAGCGCGAGCGCACCTGCTATTGGGGGAGGGGAAGAGAGGGAGGGAGATGGAGGTTCCAAAGTGGGATTTGTGCTGACAGCACAGAGCCCCATGCAGGGCTAGAACCCACAAAGCCATCAGATCATGAGCTGAGCCCAAGTCAGATGCTTTACCTACAGAGCCACCCAGATGGCCCTGTTTTTGTTTTTGTTTTGTTTCCTTTAAACAAACTAAACAATTCATTTATTTGTAATAAGTGCAAGTTCTCCTCACCCTCTCTGTTTTCTTTTAACCATTCATTAAATTAGACATAATTCGGAATCTGCACAGGACAGAGTTCTTTTTTCATACAGTTTGATTTTTTTTTTAAAGTGAGACATCACATGGGTATTTTTTTCCTCAGGTTTACTGTACTGAGGGTTACTATCATTTATTGGAAAAAGGAGCCCACACATAATGTTTCTGTTTTTCACTGACATTTAATTTATTCTCTCTATATCTACTTTTCTAATTTGTAAATAGGGAGTAATACCAACTTTGTATGGATTTTAGGAGAAAGAAAGGGAAGAACCGGATTATTACAGAGACAAAAGAATGTCAGCTGAAATGCTTCCACTTAATACCTGCTTGGCTCCTGGGAAAGCCATTCACTTCCCTGAGCCTCAGTCTCTTCATATTTAAAGTAAAAATAACTGTATCCACATCATAGTTTGGAAGAATCATAGGATGACAAAGAAGGCACTTAAATGTTTTCTGAGAATATAAAATTATTTAAATGCTAGGTAATGGACAGCATTTAGAAAACATGAATTCAATTTCTTCAATAAGGGCTATTTCTTACCTTTAGAGGTGTGTGTTTTGGGGGAAGGATGCAGTTATATTTCCTACCCAATATTATTTACTGCACTGAAAATTTTAAATGTCCAGATGCAGCATCTTTCATGCTGTCTAAATAAAACTATCTTTTAAAAAGTAGTCCTTAAAAAAAAGATGAATACAAAAGACAATAGAGAAACTCAGAGTTATAAATGTGATATAAAGTCATAAAATGAAAGGGATAGGTTGCTGGTAATATTAAGTCAGCTAATACATCCCAGGCTGACTTCTAAGGTGCATTGCCATTATGGTGTAACTGCAGATTATAAAACATTTTGCCCAAAACTCATTTCCTGCAGACTCCCTCAAAATATCTATGAAGATCCTATCTATTGACAGAAACTCTTTATATCACAGTTGTGAATATGTAGGCCCAGGAGCCTTATGCCCATGATGAACAGATTTGATGTGTTAAGTGATCCTAGGCCATTCAATTTGTGACCCACACAGAGGTTTGAAAAGTAACTGGGTACAAAATTGCTAAATACACTTCAATTTAAATTAACTAAGAGCTTGTAAAAAGAAAAATGGCTAAAAAAATTACATAATTAGTACAGCTCTCCTAAGGAGAGATATAATTATAGTAATCATAAATCATTTTTCTCTCATAACTGTAAATAGAGAATGAAGGGATGCTGACAGACCCTCTTCACCAGGTTGTTTCTGCTGAAAAAATACTTTGTGACATGGGTAACTGTCACACATGATTGCCAGCTGGGGGAAAAGGAGGGAAGAAAAACCATTTTGTTTTAATTTCTGAAAAAAAAAACCATTTTTCAGTAATTGTCACAAATGTTCTTTGATAAGCATGAACTTTTCACATTTCTGATAGTTCCCAGGCTGCCTTGAGGACAGAGCAGTGAACAAGAAGAAACAGCTTTGTGCTTTGGAGTGGACTTTATTCTAAACCTAAACATGAGATGTGTTAGGGACAAACTTTGATAAAGTCAGATTTTCTTATTATTTTCTCCTCTACGGTGGGGATCTGGAAGGAGAAAAAAAAAAACAAAAACAAAACCAAAACGTGATACAACTGGCTTTACTTCGTGCGGACCCACTTTTCAATTCCATTGTGAAAAAGAGACATTTTAGAAAATTTACTTAGTCTATAATATGTTTGTCTATAGGTGTAGTTACTTCAAAAAAAAAGTGCTTCATATTTGGGAAAATTGGGGGTTTTTAAAGACATATACAAAACTGTATTTTTTGACATTTTTTTCCTCTAAAATACTATCAGGTTGCTTACACTGATAATATAATTTAGATAACTTCAGTGAGATCCAGGCCTTCTCTTTCACAGCCTTGACAACATGACTTAAAAAATGGCAAAAAGGAATATAATTTGACACAACAGATCTTTCTAAAACAGCAATATTTGAAGTATATTGTGCTAAAGTTGATGGGAAGATTCTTTTTATTTTAGTGTTTTGTTTTTGCTTGTGTTTTTGCTTTAACAACAATAAAATTGAAAGGGAAGAATGAGAAAGCATTCTTTGTCTGACGTGCAAAATGGCTTTGACAATGAGGGCACCACCTTGAGTTTTTTTTTTTTTTTCTAAATTCCTTTAATACATCCAAAGCAAAACTATTAAGTTATTCTGGAAACTCAGCCTCTAAATTATCATGGAAAATATGTCACTTTGGCTTGTGATAGCAAATCTGCACATATTGGTGCTTTAATGCTAGAAAGTGAATATGACATGGAGGAAGTAAAACGTAAGTCCACACCTTTTCCAGCTAGTGGGAACGAGTCCAGGCTGGGTGTGGAAAACAAGACAGGCCTATCTATATGTTCTGAATTACCCCTCTTGGGGCTTTTACTCGGCCTAGATAGACCATCAAGGATAGACTGAGGCTCTATCCCCACTATCTATACAGAATCTGGACAAAGTCATGTCTTGACTCCCCCTGTCCACCAATCCAGGGTGCAATAATATTAACTGGGCTGCACAAAGTGATTAGGGAAAATGAAGCCTTAATAATTACTCTCCCTGAGCCCCTTTCAGGACTCACCTGGTATGAGTGCAGCTGATATGAGGACTCGCAGACCCATCTTGAGGTGAATGTGGCACAGTCACATAAGTCTAGAGTGGAGGCAGGGAGAAGGCATAGGGTGACCCAAAGTCATGGTGACTCCTGAGGGGCCTGAAGCCAATGGAAGCTGGTGGGAGGAGGGTGGGCTAAAGGATGTGCCTTAAGGCAGGTTCCTCAAAGTAGATTCAAATACATGGATTCTTGGACTAATGATGTATTTAGGAAGTACTCCTAGGAGAAACCAATAGGGGAATAGCAGAAGCACTGCAAAGGAGGGAAAGAAGTCAAGCAAAGGTAGGATTTCAGGCAAACTTCTACAGAGGATATAACTTGTAAGTTTTTAAAGCTTCACATTTTCCTGATGCCTCGACATTCCCAGCGACAATCTGTTAGCACCCTTCTTGCCCTCCCCTGAGACACAGTGACATTCACAGGCACCAGAAGAATCCCTCCACACCTTTTGTTTGGTATTTCACCCTGACCCCCAGTGAAGGCACTGCCCACTGGTTCTCATTCTCCCTCAGCTCCCCATCTGCTTGGTCAAGCCAGCTCCTTTAGCTAACTAACAGCCCATGTACATTGCCCTATCTCCCGCTTCTGGGACTTCTGAGTATAATAAATCACTTTCAATTCCATATACCTCCCGACGGTGTTATTCTGTGTCCACGTTTGACTGTCCACCGAAAAAGCTCCATTTTACATACCATAATTATTCCTTAGAACACAGAGTGTTTCAGCTGGATCCCACAGAGAAGTTCTAGACTATAAATTGCTCAGTCGCTCAGCCTCAAAGTGAGTGATGGGTTTTTCTACTTCTGCAATTGCAAGCCACCCAGGCTACTTACCCTCAGGCACTTTCAGCTCTGTGCCTGGTGGCAAAGATTCTAGTACCCCAAGGGCAACTTTTAATAGAAGGGCTGCAGATGTAGGTCACAGTTTGGTCCACCAAAGAAGAGACCAAGTAATGAGGTGTACCTGCTCAGGTTTCAGTGGTAAAGGCCAGCCAGAAAAGGATGCGGCAAGTAGACTGTGGTGGCCACCTGGCCACAGATCAGCAGGCTCTGCACATAGGCCCCCTGAGGCCCCCTTCTGCCATGATCGAGCTCGCCATTTTGCCCTCAAGTTCTTTACGCCCTCCCCTGTTTTCCTTTATCCAGATAGAAATGGACACTGTTGTAAGTGATGACTGATGATGATGTTTTCTAGAAAAGCTGCTGCTTTTCCTGAAACAAGAGACAGACGATTATAACTGTATCTCATCCCTATCCCCATTTGAGAGTCTGCCCAACCATTCTGTAAATGTGAGCCCAGAGCCATAAGAAATCCAGAAAGATATTTCTTGGGGACTTAACAAAAGCCAAAATTTGTCAAACTTATAACATTTATTTATTTATTTTTAATGTTTTATTTATTTTTTGACAGAGCATGCAAGTGAAGGGCAGAGAGAGAGAGGGGCAGAGGATCCAAAGCAGGATCTATGCTGACAAGCCGACAGCGAACCAGGAGATTATGACCTAAGCTGAAGTTGGAAGCTCAACCGACTGAGCCACCCAGGTGCCCCCTAACATTTATTTTTAATTGAAGTATAATCAAAATACAATATTGTACTAGTTTCATGTTTATAACATAGTGATTCGACAGTTACATACAATATGAAATGCTCACCACTATACGTGTAGTTACCATCTGTCACCATACAAAGTTATTACAATATTGGCTATATTCTCTATGATGTACTTTTTGATTCCATGACGTATTTGCTTTATAATTGGAAATTTGTACCTCTTAATCCCCTTCACCTATTTCACCTTTCACATAATTTCTTGTTTAATATTTAATTTTTTGATAACTGAACATTTGGATCTGAGGATTTCCTAAACAAAATCTATAAGACATTGTCTTATGTAGAAGAAAGGGGAGAGGGGATAAATTTGAGGGATTCACCATTTTTTCCCTAGAATCCTTTAGAATTCCCCCAAAAAGCATTTGTTAATTTACCATATTAGGTGAATTTTAATCAGGATTAAAATTTCTTAGTTTCTTGGGGCGCCTGGGTGGTTCAGTTGGTTAAGTGACTGACTTCACCTCAGGTCACAATCTTGCAGTTCATGAGTTTGAGCCCCACATCAGGCTCTGTGCTGACAGCTCAGAGCCTGGAGACTGCTTCAGATTCTGTGTTCCATCTCTCTCTGCCCCTCCCCTGCTCACACTCAGGCTCTCTCTCTCTCTCAGAAATAAACTGAAAAAAACATTTAAACAATTTCTTAGTTTTTTTTTTTTTTTTGTTGTTTTTGTTTGCTGGTTTTCCCTAACTAAATATTTGGTGGGAGAAAACCAGATCAGATGTCATATTAGTGTCCTATTGCTGTTGTAACAATTTGTCACAAAATTAGTGACTTAAAACACTACAAATTTATTATTTTACAAGTCTACAGGCCAGAATCTGAAATGGGTCTCACAGGGCTAAAATTAAGCTATCAGAAGTGCTGTGTTCCTTTGAGAGTCTCTAGAGAGAATCTGTTTCCTTGTTTTCCAGTTTTTGGAAGGTATGCGCATTTCTTTTCTTACTTTTTATTTATTTTTCCTTTTTTAATAGTTTCCATGGCATTATTTATTTTTTTAAATGAAATATAGTTGATATACAATGTTATATTAATTTCAGGTTTACAACATAGTGATTTGACAAGTCTGTATACATTATGCTATGCTCACCAAGTATAGCTACCATCTGTCACCATACAATGCAATTATAATACCATTGACTATATTCTCTATGTACTTAGGGACTTCCATCCCTGTGACTTATTCATTCCATAACTGGAAGTCTGCACCTCCCAGTCCCTTTCACTCATCTTGCCCATCCCCCTGCCCCCAACTTCCTTCCTCTCTGATAACCATCAGTTTGTTCTCTGTAGTCATGGGTCTTTTTTCTGCTTTTTATTTGTTTTTTCAATTGGTTTTTAGATTTCACACTTAAGTGAAATCATATGGCATTTGTTTTTCTCTGTCTGATTTATTTCACTTAGCATAATACACTCTAGGTCCATACATGTTGTTGCAAATGGCAAGATCTCATTTTTTATGGCTGAGTAATATTCCATTATACCCATGTACATACACACCAAATTTTTTAATAATTTTTTTAATATTTATTAATTTTTGAGAGACAGAAGAGACAAAGCATGAATAGGGGAGGGGCAGAGAGGGAGAGAGACACAGAATCTGAAGTGGGCTCCAGGCTCCAAGCTATCAGCACAGAGCCTGACAGGGGCTCAAACTCACTGACTGCGAGCTCAGGACCTGAGCTAAAGTCAGATGCTTAACCAACTGAGCCACCTAGGCGCCCCACACCACCTCTTTTTTATTCAATTATCTACCAATGGACATCTGGGTTGCTTCCATACCTTGTCTTTGTAAATACTCCTGCAATAAAACTAGGAGTGTATAATCTTTTTGAAATAGTGTTTTTGTTTTCTTAGGGTAAATACTCAGTAGTGGAATTACTGGATCATACAATATTTCTATTTTAATTATTTGAGGAACTTTCATACTGTTTTCCACAGTGGCTGCACCATAGTTTATTCCCACCAACAGAGCATGACGGTTCCCTTTTCTCCATATCCTTTTCAACACTTGTTATTTCCTGTGTTTTTGATTCTAGCCATTCTGACAAGTGTCAGGTGATACCTCATTGTGGTTTTGATTTGCATTTTCCTGGTGACTGATGATACTGAACATCTTTCCATATGTCTGTTGGTTATCTGCATGTCATTGTAAAGATATCTATTTAGGTTCTCTACCCATTTTTTAATCAGATTTTGTTGGTGGTGGTGATTTGTATTAAGTTCTTTATATACTTTGGATATTACCCCCTTACTGGATATATAATTTGCAAATATCTTTTCCCATTCTGCCGGTTTCCATTTGTTTTATTGATGGTTTCCTTTGTTGTGCAAAAGCTTTTTTATTCTGGTGTAGTTCCAAAAGTTTATTTTAACTTTAGTTTCCCTTGACTGGGGAGACTTATTTAGAAAAATGTTGCTAAGGATGATGTCAAAGAAATTATTGCCTATGTTTTCTTCCAGGTATTTTATGGTTTCGGATGTCACATTTAGGTCTTTAAACCATCTTGAGTTTATTTTTGGTATGGTGTAAGAAAGTGGTTTATACAGCTGTTCAATTTTCCCAGCGCTGTTAGTTGAGTGAAGAGACTGTCTTTTCCCCATTGTAGATTCCTGCCTCCTTTATTGAAGATTAATTGATCATATAAGTGTGGGTTTATTTCTGGGCTCTCTATCCTGTTCCATTGATCTATGTGTCTGTTTTTGGGCCAGTACCATACTGTTTTGATTACTACTGCTTTGTAATAAATCAATATTTCAAGCTATCTTGAAATCTGGGATTGTGATACCTCCAGTTTTATCCTTTCTCAAGATTGCTCTGGCTATTCTGGGTCTTTTGTGTTCCATACAAATTTCAGGATTATTTGTCCTGGTTCTGTGAAAAATGCTGTTGGTATTCTGATAGTGATTGCATTCAATCTACAGATTACCTTGGACATTGTATGGGCATTCTAACAGTATTAATTTGTCCTATCCGAGAGCTTGGAATGTCTTTTCATTTCTTTGTGTTACCTTCTTTGTGACATCTTCTTTGTGTCAATTTCTTTCATCAATGTTTTATACTTTTTGGAATACAAGTTTTTTGTTTTGTTTTGTTTTGTTTTGTTTTGTTTTTTATCTCCTTGGTTAAGTTTATGCCTAGGTATTTTTTTATTCAATTGTAAATAGAACTGTTTTCTTAATTTATCTTTCTGTTTTGTCATTAGCTATTAGTGTATAGAAACACCAACAATTCCTGTGTATTAGTTTTGCATCCTGCAGCTTTACTGAATTCATTTGTTCAGTTCTTGTATCCTTTGAATTTACTAATTCCCTGTCTTCCTTATATTACAGGAACACTACTGAGACTTGTTTAATTGGGACCTTGAAAACTTTGATCTCATCTCAGTGACATGTCTAGTGACATTCTTAGTGACTAAAAAGTAGATGATCCAGAACCAGAACACATGTACCTACCTGCATACCTAACTTCAATCACCCAGGGTGGCAAGACTATATCTGTTTTCAATCAGTAGGAAAAAGCTCTCCAACTTTTTTGATACTTCCATGAATTGTGCTTGCATTAATTTCCTCTCTTTAGCCCCTGTGCTTTGGGCCACTGTGTTGCTTTCACAGTATATGTTTTCTCCCCCATGATGGAAAGGTATGCCTTGCCAAGAGAACAGTAAGAAAGAAAGTGTAGTGAGGGATCAAAGGAAGAAGAAATTATATTCTGTTTTGGGAATGAGGCATAGCTTTACGGATTTAGCAGTTTGAAAAGGAGCCTGAAAACTAAATATTGTGCATTCCTACTGGGATCACTTGTTCATACTAACACATAAAGGACAGTATAATGTAGTGGTCATGAGAGTGAACTCTGTACCTAGACCACCTAGGACCAAATGCTAGGTAAGCTATTTCATCTTTCAGTGCCTTAGTTTCTTCACTGATAAAATCGAGGTGGATAATAGCACCTATTTCAATAGTCTTATTTTGAGGAGTATGAATTAATACACACAAAGTATTAGAATAGTGCCCATAATTAGACTTGTGAAAATGTTAAGCCATTCTTCTTATGGATATTCAGACATAAGGCCTGGCACTATTTCCTGGAAATAAATTTTGCTTCCTTCTCTGTAGATGAGAATTTCCACCATTAACTGAACTTCCTCTGGCCATTCTGAATAGACAGCCTACCAAATATCACCTCTCTCTGAGATTATAGAGGGAAGTTGTTAACTGGAGAAGAGAGGTTTTGAAATCAACAGACTTAGCTCTATGCAAAATACTATTTTTTTTTAACCATGAATCACCTTGATTTAAGTTTATGGCTTAAAGGATGTTTTGACTATGAAGAGACTATCTCATATAATGTGTGCGTGTATATGTGTGTGTGTGTGTATGTGTGTATATATATATATATATATATACACATAATATATATATATATATATACACATAATATATATATATATATACATACAATATAAATGTATATTTATATATATAATGCACACAGTATTTTACACAGTATACATATATATATAATATTTTATATATATATAAAATACTGTGCTTAAAATAAGCTATTACCATTATCACCCTAACCACCACTTTGATGCAACTGCCAATATAAGTAGCAATTATAGATGGCACACTCTGATCCCATAGGACTCCAGATATATGGGACAACAACAAATATAAAAGTGCAGCATAAAGAATTAAAGAATTGAATTAAAAAAAATAAAACTGGTAAAAAGGCCAATGGAATTTATTGATCTAGTTTGATAAGTCTAATTTGGATAGACATTTGACCACAGAAACATGTCAAATAAACACTAGTACTTCTTTAACTGTGAAGTAAAAGGGGAATTTATACGTTACAAAAATTAAACTTAGGAGTAAATCAAAAGATGGTATTTGGAGACGAAACAAGGAAATCAGCTGTCACACCAGTTAGAAGCTATTAGAGGAGAGAGACAACACATAACTAGAGCCTTCACTGGGTGCATGGCTGTGAAGATGGGAAGCAGAAAGATATATATGTCCATATGCAAGAAATATTGCATATGTCCATATGCAAGAAACATGACTTGGGCTAGGAATAAATACTTGTGCCATAGACAAAGAAAAAGCAAACATGTTTTTGAGCAGCATAATTCACTGTGCTATTTTTCTGAATACTAGAAAAATACAAACAGGATAAATTGAGGAGTTATTTTGAATAGATTGATTATAAATGAGGTTTCTAGGCATAAATTAAAGAACAGAGACTTTGATTCTACCATTTGTAGGTTGGGTAATAAGTTGCTTACAATCTCTAGTCTTCAGATACCTTGGATGTCAACTGGGAACAATAACAATTGCCTTGCCAGGTAATTGTGGAAACTAAATTAAAGGGGAAAAAACCAACATATTTAGGAATAGCACCTACTACAGAACTTGAAACAAAGTAGAAGCACAATAAATAGTAACTATTTAATTTCATTACTGTCATGGTAATTATTGTACAATTTGAATTTAAGGAGTATCCAACTACAAATATTAAGCATAGATAGTAGTAGCATGGGTTTTGGGAATCAGGAGACAAATATGGACTACAGCTGTAGATCTGCCATCAATGGTATAACAACTCAGTAGTTAATGAGCTCTTCTCCATTAATGCAGGAAGGAAGTATGCAACAGCAGCTTCAAACCCAGGTTCTGGAATCAGATTCCTGGGTTAAAATACGGTATTTCCATTTATTAACTCTTGACTTTGGGCAAGTTACACAACCTCTCTCCTTCAAAATTTTTTTGATGTTTTTATTTATTTTTGAGAGAGAGAGAGAGAGAGAGAGAGAGAGCATGCGAGCATGGGTGGGGGAGGGGCAGAGAGAGGGAGACACAGAATCCAAAGTAGGCTCCAGGCTCTGAGCTGTCAGCACAGAGCCCAAAGCGATGCAGGGCTCAAACCCACAAGCCGTGGGAACATGACCTGAGCTGAAGTCAGAATTTAACCGACTAGCCACCTAGGCGCTCCACAACCTCTCTACCTCTGTTTCTTTATCAGATAAATTTAATTAATGACAGAACCTTAACTCACAGGATCGCTGCATGAGTATATGAAATTATATATTCAAAACACTTAGAATAGTGCCTGATCTTCAATAAATGAATAAGAGTTAGTTATTACCAGTACTTAATTACCAAATATTTATTGGAATTACTATTATATAAGTAGTTGATAGAGAAAATCTGATAAAAGATAACTTTTACCATGCAAAAAGGTGGAAAAGGAACTTAGAAACAGTGGGAAGAAACAGTCTACCAGGAAGATCTGGGCTCTGTCACAAAGGTCAGTGGAAGAGTGACTCTCACAAGTAGAAATTGATGTTTTCCCTTTTTATTTTTTTAATGTTTATTTTTGAGAGAGAGAAAGAGAGACAGACAGAGACATAGCATGAGCAGGCGAAGGGCAGAGAGAGGGGGAGACACAGCGTCCGAAGCAGGCTCCAGGCTCTGATCTGTCAGCACAGAGCCTGATAAGGGGCTCCAACTCACAAACTGTGAGATCATGACCTGAGCTAAAGTTGGACGCTTAACCAACTGAGCCACTCAGGTACCCCTGGAAGCGATGTTTCCTGATTAAATATATCAATGGGAGCAAAGGGGGATGACATATCATAAGATATATGTTGTAGGCTAAATAATGACCCTTCAAAGATGTGACATCCTAATCTCTAGAACTCGTAAATATATTATCTTACATGGTAAAAAGGACTTTGCAGATATGAATGAATTTAGTGCCTTGAGTTGGGGAGATTATCCTGGATTATCTGCGTGAGTCCAAAGCAATCATAGGGACCTTTTAAGACAGAAGCAAAAGGGTCAAAATCAGAGAAGGTAATCTGATAAACAAGGAAAAGGAGTGGAGATGAAGCAATGTGGAACCAAGTCAAGGAATGCACGGAGCTTCCAAAAGCTGGAAAGGCAAGAAAACAGATTCTCCCCTACTGCCACTGGAAGAAACCCACTCTGCCAACATCTTGACTTTACTTCAGTGGGACTGGTTTGATTTAAGACCTCTAAAAGTGTAAGATAATAGACCTGTGTTGTTTTAAGTCATGAAATTTGTTACAACATTCATAGAAAACTAAGCTTAACCGACTGAGCTACCCAGGTGTCCTATGAGCACCTAGTTTAATTCAATGTACAATTCTTGTGTCCTACTATATGCAAAGTGATAGGTTGCAAAGATGTAGGAGATCATTTTTTCCCTCAAAAAGTTTCATTTAGCAAGTCAGGGATTAAAGTATAAGACCTAAGTAATGAAACTATTCAGATTGTCATGCACAAAAACAAAGGAGAAAATAAAGTACCCTTTCTGATTTAAAGAAAGAGAGGCTTGGAAAAGACTTCACCATAAAGACATCCTATAATTTGTGACTTAACCTAGGAGTTAAAGTATCCCAGAGAAAGATCTGGAAACAGGGAATTACAGGCTTTAGAAATAAATGAGCTGTGAAAAACATAAGAACATTGTGGGGATCAGCAAGTTATCTGGCATATGTGGAGATTAAAGTGAATAAAGGTAAATGCTAAAATTAGGATAATATAATTTGAATTGAATTAAGAACCTCCAAAATTTATTTCTGGTATCTCTAATGTTCTCTCTGTCTCTACTGTTACCTATTTCAAGCATCATGGTCACTTAAAATAACTCTTCAGTAGTCCCCATTCCTTATTAAACACCATCCATACTGGCCCTGTTCTTCCTTCTTTTTCTTGAACAGTCCCAAATCTTCCATTTTTTATGGCTTTTATTCTTTCTATTCCATCTACTCAGAACACCTACCCCTAGATACCCCTGATGTCCACATGGCTTGCCCTATGTGTCAGTCATGTCTCATTTATTATAGTGTTCTTCCTTGGCTACCTTGGTTATGGTACTGAGACATTCCATATTCTACTAGTCTGTTTGATTTTAATCCTGGAACTCATCACTGTATGAAATTATTGTGTCCATTTATTTACTTGATTGATTGCCTATACCATCTCACTCCCAACCACTATAAAGGTCTAAGCTTCTTAAATGTGTGTACCATTAGTCTTATTTGTTCTTCTGATTCTAGTGTCTGAATAGCATCTGAGACATAATGAGCACTCAGGGTATATTTACTGAATGAATTAAGAGGACCTCAAACATCTCAAACATTCAAATTTTATCTCAACCACTTATTATATGGGTGACCTTGGGAAAGTCACTTAATACATTTGAGTCTCATTTTCTTAACATATATAATAGGCATTCTAATACCTTTTGTAGAGCCATTGTGAGGATCAGCAATTGCGCAGGCAAAGTGTCTAACATAGTAATTGATTTATAGTAAGCTATTGATAATATATACCATTTTATTACCATTATTATTATTATTATTATTATTTCCATTAGATATTGGAGGATATTCACAGACAACCATAGTATATTAAATTTTCAAAAATCAGTAAATGAGAGGATGAATTAAAGAGGGAGAGGTGTCACTCAGAAAGGACAATGATGCTACAGATACACTTTGACAAGGCACGTGTTATGGTCCTGGAAATAGTTTCGATCTATTGATTTCTTATAAAAACTTCAAGACTAAGAGCCCTGTTAACAAAAGAAAATGAAACAAAAACAAAAACAAAACAAAACAAAAAAATATCAAGACTAAGAGACACATTCAGTTCAGATAGCTTGACAGTATCTGTAGATTGTTGATGGTCATTGTTATGGACAAGAAACAGAATTCATATCTCCCCCAAATCTTGATGTGGTGTTTACCATAATACAGGATTTGCTGAAAGGACACATAGCAAAATAGACTGGGAAAAATAATAAATTAATCTACTCTAATAAATGGTTGCTAAAGTTAATAATTGATGGTTTCTTAAAATTTGTAATTAAATGTAAAGTATGTAAATATCAATCCAAAGATAATTACGAAGAATCAATTTTTCTACTCACTACAGAAGCTGTAATAATGTCAGTAATATGTTGCTAAAATTTACTGAAATGAAAAGCTCTACAAAATTATAAAAACTATTAGTATGAACACGGTAAATCAACAAAAGTTACTTTTTTCATATTAATTTGATTCTGTGCCTTAAATGATTTGAGAGTGCCTACCTTGGAGAAAGAGTAAATACACAAATTTCAGTCTTCAAAATAAAAACAAGACAAATTTTCCTCAATTTAAGTAAAACCAATATGTGAAAAAAGGTTAATTCGATAGATTTGTATATTTGAGGGGCTTCTAAAGAAACCTGGCTTTACAAAATGACTCACCACGTTTTTGTTCATTAATAATTTGATTCTCAAACAGTGTTCAAATCAAGGTCGAGGTTACTTTTATTTTATTTGATATTGGTTGGACACCAATTTAATAATTATATTCAGTTTTAAGAGTCATATTTAAAGGTGGTTTGGGGTTCCTGGGTGGCTCAGTCTGTTCAGTGTCTGACTTTGGCTCAGGTCATGATCTTGCAGTTTGTGAGTTCAAGCCCTGCATCTGCCTCTGTGCTGACAGCTCAGAGCCTGGAGTCGCCTTCAGATTCTGTGTCTCCCTGTCTCTGCCTCTCCCTCACTTGCACTCTGTCTCTCCCCCTCCCTCTCTCTAAAATAAATAAACATTAAAAATAATTAAAAATAAATAAATAAATAAATAAATAAATAAATAAATAAAGGTGGTTCTGTGTTATTAAAGAGGATCACTAATAATCTGGAAAACATTCAGGGGAAGGCAGCGAGCATATAGTAATGGAAACCTTCAAAACATGTCATAAGAAGTAAATTAAGGAGCTATGCATATTTAACATAAATTTAAAGAAACACGCAGATGTAATGGAGGTTATTGGGGTTGAGGGTATGATATCTGAATAGCTGTCCTATAAAAGGAATTATGTGCAATGCATGCAGTTTTAGAGGACAAGTTTAGTATGATGGGCAGAAGCTACTGAGCATATATGCCAGTCAACATCTGGATAGATAGTGAAAAAACTAGGCCCACATGCATCTGAAGGGATGCTCGTGTGAGGTTTTGTACTAGAAGCAAGTGGTCATCATGTCAAGTTTGTTATGAGCAACAAGGTTGCAAGAATGTGATAGAGTAGGTCATGTACCATGACTACTACAGTCCTTCCTAATATTAAATTAGTGATTAGTTCATGAAACAACACAGAGTATAACTCTACAGACAGCAAACTGATTCTCTGGTTCTTGTTGTGGGTGGAGGCGAAGGAAACATTAACGATAGTTTCTAGAGTGGAGTCCAAAATGTTCTGGAGTACTGGCAGCCTTCTTCGAGCGATCACAAAATCTCTGCAGTTGATACTTATGAAGGATGCATAGGATGTGGCCTGTTTTTTTTGTTTTTTGTTTTTGTTTTTTATTTTTAAATAAAATCAGCCTTAGTTTCTAATTGTGCCTTATAAGATCTGAAAAGCAAAGTATCTAACATAAAGCAAGCCCCATCAAGCTTTCCTGGAATAAGAAAACACAGGCAGAAAAGTGAGTGGATCTTTAAATAGCTAGATGGTAGAAACAGAACAATCAGCAAAGGAGGAAACAAACTAAGCCGGTCAGGGAAGCAGCTTAAGTGATGTTCAGGGAAAAAAGAAGGAAATACACTAGAAATCTAGTTTAGAAAACTGGTATTTTAGGCACTTCTGAAACAATGACCTCCATCTTAATTGGCACTTACGATGATAACAGAATTGCTTGTATCTACAAGGAGATTTAAAAAAAAATAGAAAAAGTAAAAATAAATAAATGCATAAGGTAACTCACATTTAATGGATATGGGGAAAATAAATTTCACTGTCAACAGAATTAAAAAGATAAAAGTTTGAATTATAAAATTCCTTGCAAATTTCTCTCTTTTCCTGGTAAGTTCATATTTTTCATCTGTACTATTACCATAATCAGCAAATAATTTAGGTGGGTATCAATTTTGCTCTCATAGGACATTGTGTTTACCTGTGTCATACCATATTTCACACTAGAAAAATTAACTTCTTTCTTATCTCTCTTATTCACTAGACTGGAAAATCTTTTTGGATTAAGAGTGTTTTCTTGTCTCTGAATCTCTGATCCCAAGCATTATTCCTGCAACATAGACAATATTAATAGATATGTGGTCAAATCTCCAAATTCTCCTTGTGTCATTATTCAGATGCTCAAAATTACATCTTAAAACAATACAGTTCTTATTTTAGTCTTGATCTGTTGATACTGTTATCTGGCGGGAAAAAATGCAAATTCCTCTGGTAATATGCAAAAATTATTTTCCATTGTAGTAATAGCCATTGTTTACTGAATGTCTACTATGCACCAGGTAATCTCTCTATATATATAACACTGAATTCTCACAAACAAGGATCAAAGTATGTGGTAATTGGCAGTTAAGAAAAATGGAGATGCTGAGAAATTAAGTGACTTGTCTAAGGTTACCCATCTATAAGTGGCAATTGACTTCAATTCTCTCTGATTCCAAAGATACGGGTGTTCAAATGAGCCCAGATATATATATATATCTATATCTATCTATCTATCTATCTATCTATCTATCTATAGATAGATATAGATATAGATATATGTATGTATGTTTTAAAAAAATTCAAAAGTACAGAAAAGTTGTAAGTAGAGTACATAGAAGCCCCATAACCTACCAGTTTCTTCAACTGTTAACATTTCATTGCATTTGTCTTTTCTCTTTCCTTCCCTTCTCTTTCTTTTTATTCTCTCTCCCTCTGTGTGTATGTGTGCATGTGTGTGTGTGTGTGTGTGTGTGTGTGTATGTATGCGTGTGTGTGTGTCTGTGTAATAGGTCTATTATTAAAAGTCTTTTTCTGAACCATTAGAGAGTAAGCTACCAAAAACTTTCCAGTGGCTGCCAATTCCACCTAGAAGAAAATCTAATATCCTTACTATGGCAATAAGGTTCTATAAGAATTGGCTACAGACTGCTGCTCTAATCGCTCCTCCCTTGGTTAAATCCACTCAGCCACACTGGCATCCCTGCTGTTCCTCCCACGTCAGTACCATTGTACTTGCTGTTCTGCCTCCTGGGAATATTTCTCCCTTAAATCCTATGGGACTCACTCTTGCACTTCATTCTAGTTTCTTCCTTGACCACCTGTACTAGTCACAGAAACAAAACCAACCTCTCTGTCCCTGTCTGTCAATTTGTGTGTGTCTGTGTGTGTCTGTGTGTGTGTATGATGGATATATACATATAACCATATATATATGTGTGAGTGTGTGTGTGTATATATTTTGTATATGGAGATACATAATATATAAGAAAGATTGGCTCATGAATTTGTGGAGCCTGAGAAGTTCCAAGGGCTGCAGTGAGAGAGCTGAAGACCCAGGAGAACCAAGTATAGTTTCAGTCTGAGTCTGAAGGCCTAAGAAGTGGTAGACCTGATGATATAAATTCCAGTTGAAGTCTGAGACTGAAGGAAGGAGAAGACTGATGTCTCAGCTTCAAGGCAGGCAGAGAGACTGAATCCTCCTTCACTCCATCATTTTTGTTCTATTGAAGCCTCCAATGGATGGGATGAGGCCCACCCACTTAGGGGAAGGCAATTTCCTTTACTCAGTTTACCAACTCAAATGCTAATTTCGTTCAGAAACACCCTGGTAGACACATCCAGAATTAAGTTTAACCAAGTAACTGGGGTCCCCATGGCCAACCCAATTTGGCACATAAAATTAACTGTCATACCACTTTACCTAAAATAGCTGCCCACTATTTTTCTTCATATAGTTTTGTTACTCTCTGGCCTTGGTTAAAATATTTTTATCTATATACCTTCACTATTTATAAGGCCCATTTGCAAAATTAATTTGCTACTGAAAATAATTGCTGGGTCTAACTTTTCTTTCCTGCAAGTCTACCAATTTCTTTCTATGTAGGTAAAACCTTTAGCTTGAGAACAGTTTGAAAAATAGCAATAATGGAATGAAACACTTAAAGATAGCTAAATAGTACTTTTATTTAAGTGCCCTTTATTTAAGTGCCTTTTAAATAAGCAATAAAAGGGGCCCCTGAGTGGCTGTCTAGGGTAAGCAACCGACTCTTGATTTTGTCTCAGGTCATGATCTCAGGGTTTGTGAGTTCGAGCCCCACATCAGGCTCTGTGCCGACAATGTGGAACCTGGTTGGGATTCTCTCTCCCTCTTTCTCTGCCCCTCCCACACTTGCTCTCTATCTCTCTCTCAAAATAAATAAAAGTAAACTTTAAAAAAATAAACAATAAAAATAACCTTTGCAGCATTTGATTTTCAGTGATTATAATGAGGAATGAAAACCAAACACCTGTGACCTCGGGATGCCTAAATGTGTTCATTTTTGTTGTTGTTGTTGTTGTTGTTGTTTGCTTTGTTTTGTTTTTCCAGGGGGCATTGGAAATGTTACATAGGGGAGACAAAATGAACATAGGGAACCTAGAAATCAGTTTTGTTTTCTTCATCTGATACTCTCTTCACTGTGGGTAAATGGCTTGATGTCTCTGTAGGTGGTGCTACAAATACCTGCATTCCTTCCTTCCACCTGACCTCTCTTCACATCTCAATTTTGTTTGTTTTTTTTCCCTTTACTGTGGGATTTGTTTTTTTTTTTTTTTTTACTGTGGCAAGGTTTTCGCTGGGCCTCAGTTTCCCCATTGCTAAAAAAATGACATATCACCAGCTTCACAAATTTATTATGAGGACAAAAGTGAGAGATTGTATGCAAAGTATACAAAGCAAACTTTGTATGCTTTACATACTAAGTAAATACTGTACTATTACTTCTGCCCCATCTCTTTTTTCAGGACACAGCAGAATGGAAAAAGTACTGGAAGTTACTAGACAAAAAGCATAAATAAAATTGTGCATGGATTTTCAGCTGTAATGCTCTCAAGAATATTCAACCTCAATGTAAAATAGATAAGTACATGATAAGAGTGAATGGTAAAGTCACATTTCCTCTACTGCACCCCCCACCAGCTCCCCTCCAGCCCTGTGTATTGCTTCTGTAGTTAATAAAAGCAGTAGTCGCTCAAACTAGAAATCTAAGAGGTGTTGATGTCTCAGTCTTCATCACTCAGATCATTGGTCAACAAATCCTGCCGGTTTTTTTTCCCAGAAATGTCTCTGCAATTCAGCCCCTCTTCCAAAACCCACACTGCTTCTCCCTCAGCTCAGCATTTCAGCACTTCTTTTTTTTTTTTTTTCAACGTTTTATTTATTTTTTTGGGACAGAGAGAGACAGAGCATGAATGGGGGAGGGGCAGAGAGAGAGGGAGACACAGAATCGGAAACAGGCTCCAGGCTCTGAGCCATCAGCCCAGAGCCCGACGCGGGGCTCGAACTCACGGACCGCGAGATCGTGACCTGGCTGAAGTCGGACGCTTAACCGACTGCGCCACCCAGGCGCCCCTCAGCACTTCTTATATACCAGCTTTGCCTTCCTCCTTCTAATCTTACCTCCTCCAGTCTGACTGCTTTAAAACTGTCAAGGCTGTTGAAAATCTGCTTGGGTTGCTCCTTAGAGCAATGGATTCTCATTGACTAGAGAAGAAATAAAAACAAAAACAAAACATTCACCTATCACGCAAGCTCCTTTAAGATCTGGCCCTAACCTGCCTAGGCAGCCACCTGTTCTCTCACCCTTCTCCAAGTCCCATACACTACACTCCTATCACAACTGACTGCTCTGAACCTGCTCTCACCTACTCTTCACCTCTAGTTTTGCATATGTTACTCCCCAACCACACAGTCTAAAGTAGACTTTCAGACATTCTATCACATCACTCTGTTTTATTTCCTTTACAACCCATATCTCCAACGGATATTTTCTTGCTTATTTCTTTATGTAGTCTCCCCTTCTGCTAAACGACCAATCCCATATGAACAGTGGTCCTGGGGAGCCTGAGTGGCTCAGTTGGTTAAGTGGCTGTGGGTTCACGCCCCACGACAGGCTCTGGGCTGACAGCTCAGAGCCTGAAGCCTGCTTTGGATTCTGTGTCTCACTCTCTCTCTGCCCCTCCCCAACTCAAGCTCGCTCTCTCTCTCGCTCTCTCTCTCAAAAATAAATAAACATTAAAAAAATTAAAAAAAAGAAGAACAAAGAACAGTGGCCCTATCTTGTTCAGTCATGCAATCCTGGTATCTACAAAATTACCTGTTTGATAAATGAATGTATGAATGCTCCCTCCTAGTGTTGGTCTCTCTTTACCCCTTCTACTGCTGGTCAACTGACATCCATTTTTAATTATTATGGTAATAGACTAGAGAAGGATGTGATAGAGATTACTGGTGCTTACCCATGTTCATCTTCCTCTTGTTTCTGGTCACATAGCTAGACCATATTTCTCAGCCATGCTTGCAGTTAGAAATGGTAATGTGATACCATTTTGGCCAATGTAATATGAACAGAAGTGATACTGACCACATCTAGGCCTGTCTTAACCCATATAAAATCCCCATACAAAATCTTCGTTCTTATTCTTCATTCAGTGGGTGAATGGAGATGAGTCTAGGGATCTACATAAGAGTGAAGCCACAAGATGGAAGAAGGCTGGGTACCTGAAGGACTTATTAGAGACTCTGACCCCATTCAGCACCTAAATTAGATTGTGATTTGACTCAGAAACTTGTATTTCATTAATTAATTGGGGTTTGAGGAGTAATTTGTAATAAAAGTTAGTCTATCCTGATTAACACAAAGAGTTTAGTAAGAGTATGTGATCCTGCCAGTCCCAACTAAATTATGAGCTTCTTAATGGCAAGGGTCATGACTGATTCAATTTTACATCCTCAGCTCCTAGGACAGTCACAAATGCATACGGTGTGCTGAGAAAGGATGGATAATTGCAATGGTATCTTCTTTCTAAATTCTCTCTAAAATAAGATTTATTCTCAAATGGCACCCAATGTCCCCTGTGTTATGCCAGTTCTTCCTTAACCAAAGTGAAACAAAAATGAGATTTCTAGTATCTGTGTCATATAATGAAGAGACCAGAGACACCCACCTTCAAAGACCAATTCTCCAACTTACTAACTTTGAGAACTTGGGAACGTTATTTTCCCTCTGTAAGTCTCAATTTCTTCATCTGTAGAGGGAGATAATAATTACTATGAAACTAAGGATAATGTGCATAAATCATAAAACCGTGCATGGCAACTATGGTAGTCACAAACAATGGTACCGACAACAATTATTTTCATAATTACAAGGCACAAATGGATACTTCCCCATGGAAACTGTGGAAGAAAGCAGGACAGTTTTTAATGGACTGCTCGAAAAGATAGTTAGTACTCATAATATTTATTGCATGAAAGTGAAGTTGTACCATCTCTGCGAGATTTGGGTCATGGTCTAATGCTTGGGGGACTTAGGCAGCATTTACTTTTGAAGAATAAAGCTGATGGGAGCTCAAAAGCAGTGCAAGCACCCCAGGGCTTTACCAAGAGTGTAGGCCATTTGTAAGCAGCAGTGACTGACCCAGCCACTGAGAATATGACAGACAGAAAACCAGAGATTTGAGGATTATAAGAACTGAGCAATAACAACAGGAATTCCCCAGTCATTCTTCAGAATTCTGTGGTGTTGCATCTATTATTTGTAAGTGGATATTTCTCAGAAAAATAACAGCAAATCCAGCCATTGGAGGTGAGATTTCAAACTGGAGTTTTCTCTAGAGAGATTTATTCAGAATAAGCCTTTGAATCATTTAAAAGCAAATCCTCATGCATTTTCCCCCAGGAAATCACCCCATTTCTAAGGGAAAGATTGGGTGATATACAATAGCCAATATTGACTTACTGAAGATGTTATCAAATCATCTGTCTTTTCTCATAATGTTATAAGAAGATAGAGACACATTATGCTACTGAGTTTTCAAAGGAGGCAGAAAAAAATATAATACACAATTTTAACCTGTGGTAGAAAATTTGAAGTTGACATGAAATTGCCTTACAGTGTACTATTTAGAATCCGTGTTCTGGCCCACAGGAAAGTATTAGGAATGGTTGCTATGCTGGAGTGTGAGCTTCTAATTTTAAGACCTATACAGAGAAATCAAGGACAAAACAATAATAGTAACAACACAAGTAGTTCCATCATTTCCTGCCTAAGGTAGAGAATTTGTCAGTTTATAAAGCACTTCGCACAAGAGGAACATTACAAAACATCATGAGAATTCCAAAGAATCAACGTCAAGAACTGAGGGTGAGGACCCCCCAAAATTAAGAGAGCGACAGTCTCTCTGGTTTATTTTCTATATAGCAGGTGCCTTCCCCAGAGAGCAAGCACTACAAGCCAGTAATCCAGAGAGAGTTAAGGAAGACAAATGTACTTTGAAAGCCCAGCCAATGCCTAGTCTTTTGTGGATTAAGATAGAAGTGAGGAGTTCGATTCAGGAAGATTATACATGATTTGGCTTTTCATCAAGAACCTTTGGTTTCAGAGAATTAAAGTACTGGAAAATACAATTTAGTGTAGTGTTATCCTCATTTTATTGATAAGAAAAGTGAAGATCAGAGAAATGAATTACTTGGATTAAGAATTCAAAAAAGGAGAGGCAGGCAAATGGGTGGCTTAGCAGGTTAAGCATCTGACTCTTGATTTCATCTCAGGCCATGATCTCATGGTCATGAGATCTAGTCCCTTATCGGGCTCCATGGTGGGCATGGAGCCTACACTCTTTCTGTCTTCCTTTGCCCCTCCCCACAACCCACTCTCTCACTCTCCCTCTCAAAAAAAAAAAAAAAAAAAAAAAAAAAAAAAAGAATTCAAATAGGGAAAGTAGGGATAAAAGACCCAGTCAAAAGATTTGTGCCATCTTGTTCCACAAGGGAACTTCCTTAATTTGGGGAGGTTGGGCAAATATAAGTGTAGTACGTCCTCATCCCTCACAGCACAGGACACTAAATAATGTCTAACATTTATAGCTCAAGACTTAGCAGTATAATGATTTCCCTGGCTGATGTAGAATTAATAATAAGAAATAATAAGATAAATTAATATAGCTACAGTGATCTCTTCTGAACAGTAAGATCATGGGGAGATACTTTTTTTAGATTATCTAAAACACAGGAATAAAAAAGTAAAACCTAAATTACAATACATTAGAACCCTGGGAATGGTGTCCTTTATTAGCTCCAACACTTACCAAGATGACTTTAGAAACATTACTTAGCTTTCCAAAACTCTCTTAAAAACAAAAATCTGCATAACATATTGCATGTTATATTTATATTTCTCTGTCTCGATATACTTTTTTTTCGATATACTTTTTACTCTCCCTATCAAGTAGCTAGATCCATACTGAAAAAAATTATACAGAGGATATAAACAATTTCTGTTGGCATTATAAAACACTTAAGATATAATCAGAGCTTGACTAACATAATTGCAGTTATTAGGTTAGGTGGTGCAAAATGGAAGATGGTTAATAATCAAGAGGAAGACTCACATCTATTGTAAAAGGCAGAATCAAAAGGCATCTTGTCTACGGACTTCAAAAGGCACTGCTATGGAAGGATGATACATTGTTGTATCTCAGCTATCCATGGGGATTGTGACCTATAGTTCTAACTGCTCTGAAGAACAAAACAGACATGCATTTCATTGAATTTTTACCATAAGGACTTGTGATGAAGGCCATGCCCTAAGCATATGGGTTAATGTGGAGAAAATGGCATCAATATATAACTCTTTTGTATTCATAGCTTAAGATTAAAATATCGGTGGACTGACCCTGGAAAGAAAGCACGGGTGGGGAAAAGATACCGATTCCTGCCAGAATCTCTATGAGGCCTTAGGGAGTAATAGCTTGACCTTCAGTGACATGCAGAGATTTATATTCACTTCAGTTAAAAACGACACCTTGTACATTTACAAGTTAAAGACTTCATCATACTAATGGTCCTAAGAGAAGCCATGGAATTACTAAAACCTTTTTTTTTTTTTCAGAGTAATGGCTAAAAGAGATCCTTTATTAAGATATGCACCTGACATTTTTAAATGCCCAAAATTGTCTTTGGCATAAACTGGCATCCTCTATGTGATGAACTGAAGAATATGCAACCTGAACAAATGCACTAAATATACTGTTGGGCTCATGTTTCCCTCTCCATTTCTGCTTCTGGTTTGCACATTTGCAACCCATCTTCAACTAAGTGGAAGATGCATCCATTTTATTTTATTTTATTTATTCATTTTTTAAAATATATGAAACTTATTGTCAAATTGGTTTCCATACAACACCCAGTGCTCATCCCAACAGATGCCCTCCTCAATACCCATCACCCACACTCCCCTCCCTCCCACTCCCCATCAGCCCTCAGTTTGTTCTCAGTTTTTAAGAGTCTCTTATGCTTTGGCTCTCTCCCACTCTAACCTCTCTCTTTTATTTTTTTTCCTTCCCCTCCCCCATGGGATCCTGTTAAGTTTCTCAGGATTCACATAAGAGTGAACACATATGGTATCTGTCTTTTTCTGTATGGCTTATTTCACGTAGCATCACACTCTCCAGTTCCATCCACGTTGCTACAAAGGGCCATATTTCATTCTTTCTCATTGCCACGTAGTACTCCATTGTGTATATAAACCACAATTTCTTTATCCATTCATCAGTTGATGGACATTTAGGCTCTTTCCATCATTTGGCTATTGTTGAGAGTGCTGCTATAAACATTGGGGTACAAGTGCCCCTATGCATCAGTACTCCTGTATCCCTTGGGTAAATTCCTAGCAGTGCTACTGCTGGGTCATAGGGTAGGTCTATTTTTAATTTTTTGAGGAACCTCCACACTGTTTTCCAGAGTGGCTGCACCAGTTTGCATTCCCACCAACAGTGCAAGAGGGTTCCTGTCTCTCCACATCCTCTCCAGCATCTATAGTCTCCTGATTTGTTCATTTTGGTCACTCTGACTGGCGTGAGGTGATATCTCAGTGTGGTTTTGATTTGTATTTCCCTGATGAGGAGTGACGTTGAGCATCTTTTCATGTGCCTGTTGGCCATCCGGATGTCTTCTTTAGAGAAGTGTCTATTCATGTTTTCTGCCCATTTCTTCACTGGATTATTTGTTTTTCGGTTGTGGAGTTTGGTGAGCTCTTTATAGATTTTGGATACTAGCCCTTTGTCCGATATGTCATTTGCAAATATCTTTTCCCATCCTGTTGGTTGCCTTTTAGTTTTGTTCATTGTTTCCTTTGCTGTGCAGAAGCTTTTTATCTTCATGAGGTCCCAATAGTTCATTTTTGCTTTTAATTCCCTTGCCTTTGGGGATGTGTCAAGTAAGAAATTGCTACGGCTGAGGTCAGAGAGGTCTTTTCCTGCTTTCTCCTCTAGGGTTTTGAATGTTTCCTGTCTCACATTCAGGTCCTTTATCCATTTTGAGTTTATTTTTGTGAATGGTGTGAGAAAGTGGTCTAGTTTCAACCTTCTGCATGTTGCTGTCCAGTTCTCCCAGCACCATTTGTTAAAGAGACTGTCTTTTTTCCATTGGATATTCCTTCCTGCTTTGTCAAAGATTAGTTGGCCATACGTTTGTGGGTCTAGTTCTGGGGTTTCTATTCTATTCCGTTGGTCTATGTGTCTGTTTTTGTGCCAACACCGTGCTGTCTTGATGATGACAGCTTTGTAGTAGAGGCTAAAGTCTGGGATTGTGATGCCTCCTGCTTTGGTCTTCTTCTTCAAAATTACTTTGGCTATTTGGGGCCTTTTGTGGTTCCATATGAATTTTAGGATTGCTTGTTCTAGTTTTGAGAAGAATGCTGGTGCAATTTTGACTGGGATGGCATTGAAGGTGTAGATAGTTTTGGGTAGTATTGACATTTTGACAATATTTATTCTTCCAATCCATGAGCACGGAATGTCTTTCCATTTCTTTATATCTTCTTCAATTACCTTCATAAGCTTTCTATAGTTTTCAGCATACAGATCTTTTACATCTTTGGTTAGATTTATTCCTAGGTATTTTATGCTTCTTGGTGCAGTTGTGAATGGGATCAGTTTCTTTATTTGTCTTTCTGTTGCTTCATTATTAGTGTATAAAAATGCAACTGATTTCTGTATACAAAATCTATATTTTGTATCCTGCAACTTTGCTGAATTCATGTATCAGTTCTAGCAGACTTTTGGTGGAGTCTATCGGATTTTCCATGTATAATATCATGTCATCTGCAAAAAGTGAAAGCTTCATTTCATCTTTGCCAATTTTGAAGATGCTTCCATTTTAAATAAACACTGACTCTGTCTCTCAATTGCTCCAATCCTGGAGCTGGAGTCACGCAGCTCACAGTATAAATTTAACGTTCTTAGCAAGTTATGTAAGATCTGCCATGATCTGGCTCCTCTCCAACTACCCAGACTAATATTTTGCAACCACGTTTAATTTGCCAGGCACTAGGTTAAGCCCTTTATGTGACTTATAACTTTAAAACATAACACAATCTTGTGTGAGAGGTACTATTATTTTCTACATTTTACAGATGAGAACTGAGGTTCAGAGAGGATGATTTTACCAGAATTATGGCTGCTAAATAATAAAGGAGGAGTTTAAGATCTATATCTTTTTCCTAGTCACTCCTACTTCACTACCATGGTTTTGCAACTCCAATCTGCAGTATTATTTTCTCTGCATTTAGTAGCTTCCTCATTTGTACTGGGAGCACAAATGCATTGTCTTCTAAATAGAGCTTTAGTAACCGAGTATTTTTATTCCAGGACAAAGCAACTACATCATTCCTATTTTTGTAGACAATTTTAAGAGAGAAAGAAAATAGAAAATTAGAAATAGGGATATGAGGCTAAATTAAGACAGAGCAGGAGTAGAGTTTTTCAAAGAAGTCTTAAGAAAGATAAAGAAAGCAGTGGAAAATTAAACCTGGAGTTTTGAACAACATTGCTGAATTTCCTAGGCTGGAGAGAACTGAGGTGGGAGAAAGAAAAGATCCTGATTTTTTTTTTTTTTCTAGCAAGCGATAAGTCAGTGAGTGTCAATTTTCCATTTGTTATTATTACACAAAAACTTAAACATGTTATTGCTACAGTCTTCACTTGGTATACTGTTGTCATTCATTTATTTCAACAAACACAGAACAATTATTCATAAGGACCTCTGTATATTCACATATGACAATGGTCTCCCTTCATTCTAGTTTTGCCAAGCTGCAAATCCTCAAACTGTGGAGGTTTTAAGGAACCTGACTTTTAGGATCTGAGTGGCTGAGTGTGCATCATTTGTTGCTTCCTAAAGATTTCTTTAATAGTACTTGCTATTTGTCCTACTGCCTCACTTTGGGCATACGCTTTTCTTTGCTCTTCCCTTCTTTAACTCATACTTATCCCTGCAGGCTAACTTAAGAGCGATGATCATACCTTCTCTCCTGTGACCCCACATACTCTGGATCAGGTTTTCCTTCTCTGAACTCCTATGGCTCCTGTACTTATACTGAAGATGCCATTTACACACTGGACAGAAACTGTCAGCATGGAAAAAGGGGCTCTTTTCAGTGACAGTCAGTGTGACATAATAAGTAAGAATGTTGGTTCTGGAACCAGTGCAGCTAAGTTCAAATCCTGGTGGTACCTTTTACTCTCTGGGAGACCTTGTACAAATCATCAACTTCCCTGTGCCTCAGTGCTCTGATCTATAAATGAGAATCATCAAAGTATCTAGTTCATAGATTGGCTGTGTCAACTTATGCAAAGTGATTTGAAAGATACCTGACACATAGAAACTTCTTGGTGTCAAATGGGTCAAACCAATTTGATGGCCTCTATGACAGGAGACTCTGAGTAGCTAGCATTACTTCATTCCTTTAGATCTTATTTTCCCCAATGATAAAGTTGAGGGTCTGTCAATTTTTAAAGGGTGGAGAATACTTCTGTTCAAGCAATAAACAAACTGCACAGTATTTTATCTGGACCTCTTACAGCATATACCACTTTCCACCTGGTAAAACAGTTTTTTGCTATTCCTGTTTTATATCTTTGTTGAGCAATGTGGGCCTATACTTTCATTTGTATCTCACTTTTATTTGTGCCTAATGTGTTTCCTGATGCATAGTAGAATTTCAAGTTACTTGCTAGATGAAAATATATAAATAAATTTGTAAGGAATCAAAAAGAACTAGTAAGTCTGATACTATATAGGATTAATCTGAATTGTTCTTTAAATTGGGTGCTTTGACCACGAACCACTGTTAATATCCTCGGAAGTAAGAAAACTTATAATTATAAAATATAACTTCATAAATTTCTATTACAATTTCAGACACTATAAAAATCAAAATATATTCCCACCCTCTAAAATCTTAATTTAACAGAACAGTTAAGCACTCAGTGAGTATTTATAGACTTCATTGCCTTATGGTAGAGATTTGGTGGTAAATATTCAGGATCAGACATTTGCTCTCAAGGAACTTACAAGTGTTTGATGTCATTCTTCTTTTTTAAGCACATTTTAAATATATGTTATGATCCATCAAATGAGCTTATTCTAATAGCAAATGATATATTCTGCTTGCCTGTACACAACATGTTTCATGAACTATATCCCACAGAAAAGAGCTTACTTTTTCTTTTTCTTTTCCTTTTTTCTCTTTCTTTCCTTTTTTTTTCAGTGCACAAAATATCAGAAACTTGAAAAAAAATGTACAGACAGGCTTGGGCATAAAATTAAAAGACTTAAAATTAAGCCTACTAAAATTTCTAATTGGATCTAATATTTTTTTTTACTCCATTTAGCAAATCAGAGAACTCATTGCTTGAAATAAAAGTTTATTCCCCTTTTAATAATAATGGCCATTTATTTATGTAAGTTAGCTCTTAAACCTGTGAAGCTCTTAAAGACCCCCTGGACTCAGCCAGAGAACTCTAAGTACCTATTTCTAAGCTCCCTCTCTTCAAACTGTGCTTTTATTTTAGCCCCTTGCTTTCCTCACTTGCTGCTCCATAAATGACTTTGAAAAATGAAGGGACAAAGTGGCAACAGAATTTCACAGCTAAGCCTCTAATCTCCACAATGCCTGTGCAAATGCTACTCTATCTGCCTGCAAACCATCTCCTCCTCCACCCTGGTTTGCTGCCTGGATAATCAGACTCCCTTCTAAGGCACTGTTCCATAGACCCATTCTGGAAAAATGTCTCTGACATTTCCACATCAAAATCAAGTAAGTTTCTCTATACCATCTGACATCATGATGATGTTGCAGATATTGAATAATGCGTCTCATGTATTGTTTCATTTCATCTGCACAGTAGTCCTATGAAATATGCACTATTACAGTCATGAATTGATGGCTACATAAATGGTGGCTAAGAAATGTTAGTTACTTGTTTAAGTTCTCTGTGTAGAGAAACTGAGATTCAGTTTAGGTCTTCATGACTAAGTCATGAAGTACCAACCTATATAAATTGTTACTAAAATAGGGCGCCTGGGTGGCTCAGTTGGTTGAGTGTCCGACTTTGGCTCAGGTCATGATCTCACAGCTTGTGAGTTCGAGCCCCATGTCGGTCTCTGTGCTGAGAGCTCAGAGCCTGGAACCTGCTTCGGATTCTGTGTCTCCCTCTCTCTCTGCCCCGAACCCACTCTCATTCTGTCTCTGTCTCTCTCAAAAATAAAAATAAACACTAAAAAAAAAAAAATAATAAATAAATAAACTGTTACTAAAATAAACTAACCCAAAGTTCTTTGATTATCTATATCATGCTCATTCTGCAAGCAGGTAATGAAGTCCTTGAGGAAATGGACCTATTATTATATTTGTAGTGCTTTGAACCTAATAGAGGTTTAATAAGTATTTGATGGATGAACCGATGACTTGGTGGATGGAGAGAAATAGATGAAAGTAAGAACAGGCAGACTGGAGAATGGAAAATGACTAAATGACCAAAATAAATGGAAAGATGCATTCCTACAAATTGGTCTGTGGTCTGACATGGAGATAATATAGATTTCTTGGGTCTGCTTCCCCATTCTTTGACCTAGCTTGTTCTGTCTGTACAACCATGTATAAATGCTAATGTATCTTAATTGTTTTTCCTCTCATATTGTTAATGTATACAAATTTTCACCTCTGGGAGTTCTTTTAGAGTATTGCTGACAAGGGCACCTGGGTGGCTCAGTGTCTAACTCTTGACTTCAGCTCAGATCATGATCTCACAGTTCAGGAGTTCAAGCCCCACTGTCAGCACAGAGCCTGAGTAGGATTGCTCTGTCAAAAGAAAGAAAAAAAAGAAGAAAGAAAGAATGGAGGGAAGGAAGAAAGAAAGAACAAAAGAAAGAAAGAAAATAAAGAACTTAAAAAAAAAGTATTGCTGACATTTGAGTAGTGATTTAATTTCTCATACCTTCTTCCAGATGATGTATATAGCATTTCATAAGAAATATTTCTCCAAAAAACTGGTTTGTTTCCCTTATAGTAAGTAGGTGACCAGTAAATGGTTGTTACATGACTAAATGAATCAATAAAAAATGAACACATGAAAGAATAAGTCAATAATCAATTAATCACCTAACCAATGCTTGAGCGTAAAAAACTATAGATTACTATACGAATTCATGTCTATTTCACACTGTAGCTAGGGGACCTAAGTAACATTTACTACCCAAGGACTCTGTGACACATTCTCAGTATGCTCTTATGCACATTAAGTCATATAACCCTCATAATAGCCATGCAAGATATGTGTTTTCATTCCCATCTCAGACATTTGTAAACAAAATCTCAAAGAGGTTAAGGTTGATGAGGTAGAAAGCCAAGCAGAGCTCAGATTAAACCATGTCATTTTGAGTCTTCGTTGCATGTTCTTCTTTGTACATGGAATGTAGAACGACTCTGAAAGTTATATAAATTTGGTTAACAATGTTTAAACCAATAATGCCCACTTTTTTAATGACACTGAGTTTTACTGGTCAGATAAGTTAATGCAGTTATCAATCCTCATCCGGGAAAAAACTAATAATTATTAAAACTATGAGAAAAGCTGGATACTCAGTTACATAGAGCATGCCTCATCAAACTGGCCTCAGTTGCCTTCTGGAAAACTGGTGAAATAGAGCCAAGGTCTTCCCCTAAATAACTCAGAACCATCCATCACCCACTCTTAGCCTCTTACCACCTTCTCCATATCTAGAAAGATAATCGCATATTTATGTATGGCCTTATGGAGATCAACATATTTTTTCAAAAGATGATTAATTCTGGAGAAGCTTTCTTGTGATTACTTACTTGGCATACTCTGCAAAAGTTAAACTGCCTCTGGAGAATGTACATTTCCCCCAGGACAACTCTATATACCTGCTTTATCCTAAACTAAGAACTCACTGGTTTTATCTTTCTTTTTTCCTCTGATTACCTGATTTTTTACAGCTTTATTGAAGAATAATTGACAAATAAAAGCTGTATATACTTAAGGTATACAACACAATGTTTTGATAATTGTATCCATCATGAAATGAATACCACAATTAACCTAATTAATGTATATCAGTTCAAATAGTTACCTTTTGGTGTAGTGAGAGGACACTTAAGATCTACCCTTTTATAAATTTCAAACATACAATATAGTATCATAACTGTAGTCATCATGTTGTAAACTAACTAGACCTTCAGAACTTAATCATTCGGAATAATGGAAACATTTTACTCTTTGGCAAACATCTTCCCATTTCCCCCAACCACCAATCTCTGACAACCACCATTCTATTCTCTGCTTTTACAAATTAGACTGTTTTAGGTTCTGTATGTAAGTGAGGTGATACAATATTTGCCTGTCTGCTTCTGGCTCATTTCACTTAGCATAATGCCCTTTAGTTTTAGCCATACTGTTGTGAATGTCAAGATTTCCTTCTTTTTTAAGACTGAATAATATCCTATTGTACATACATACACTCCATATTTTCATCTGTTCATCTATCAACAGACACTTAAGTTGTTTCCATATCTTAGCTTCTATGAATAATGCTACAATGAACATGGGGGTGCAGATATCTCTTTGAGATACTGATTTCATTTCCTTTAAATATTCACCTAGAAATGGGAGTTCTATTTGTAATAGTAGTTTTATTTTAGTATGTTCCATTTTTATTTTTTTGCTTTGCTTTGCATAATAGCTGCACCAATTTACATTCTCACTAACAGGGCACAAGTGTTCTCTTTTCTGTACATCTTCACCAATACTTGTTATCTTTTATCTTTCTGATAATGGCCATTCTAACAGTTGTCAGATAATATCCCATTGTAATTTCAATTCAAGTTTTTCTGATGATTAGTGATGATGAGCACATTTCATGTACCTGTTGGTCTTTGTATATCTTCTTTGGAGAAATATCTGTTCAGGTCCTTTGCCCACTTTTTAATCAGATTATTTGTTTTTTGATATTGAGTTGTTTGATTTTCTTATATATTTTAGATATTGACCCCTTATGGTATGTATAGTTTGCAAATATTTTTTCTACTTGCATAGGTTAATTGTTTCCTCTGCTGTGAGAATTCATTAGTTTTAGAAATATGTTAAACTCAAAGGTTGAGCAGGATTGAGTGGGGGGAAAGAGAAAAACAATGGATTCAGACTTAAGGATAATAATTCACATCTTTAAAGAGAAATGTAATCGTTTTAAGTTTATTTTCTTACAAACTACTTCTAATTCACTACTCATAAGAAAAAAATTTAATTATTTACAATATTAGATTACATATGAAATAGGATTGCTATAATAAGGCAATTGTAAAGGGAAGAAATCAGAAATCATTAGAAGAAGGAAAATGTATGGAATAAGGGTTAATGTTAAGTTGATTACTATAGTTGGACATCTACATTAGAATGAACTTTCTGGCAGCTAAGTTAACAAAGGAAGACCTGTTCATTCATAGCCTTTACTGGTAAAAGAAAATAAGAGATCATCACAAGAGGCAATTCCTTCCTGGGCCCTGCATTCGAAGGATTTTTCCCTTGAGCAAAACCAAAAATGAAATGGGGGAACATGGGCTCTGGATCACACAGTCATCAATGGGGTCTTTTCTATGTAAACTTGGAACGTTTATTTAACACTTCTAAGATTTACTTCAGTAAAAGTAATTTGTGTTTAACAATTAATTTAGAAGAATATATGAAATAACTTTTGAAAAGAGAGAGAATAATAACAAAATAATTCTATGTATACTCACATTTAGAAACAAAATGTCACAGTATCATTGGAGACCTCTGGACTTCTCTCTTAGGACCCATCCCTTCCTCCCCACTCACTCTCAGAAAAAATTAAACTCTTAAACTTTTAGAGTAGCCATTCCTGTACAGTATTTTAGAGATTTCCTGTATATACGTATATTCCTAAATAAGATATTGCTTAATTATACATTTTTTTGAAATTAATATACACATAATCATACTGAATGCATTTTTCTCCAAATTGCTTTTTTTTCGCCGAATTCTTTGTTTGAAATTCATCCCTTTGAATACATTTAACTGTAGCTCAGTGATTGTTATTCCCGTGCAATGTTCTCTTATATAATTATGATAAGATAATCTATTTAACCATTTTATGGCAATAGCTATCTGGTTTCCCTCCTCCCCCCAATTTTGTTTTGCTTTGCTATTATAAACAATGCTTCTACGAACATTTTTTAATCTATGTCTGCTGGATGGATGAGAGTGTTGCCAGGATAAACTCTTAGAATTGCTATTGCTGGGTCAACAGTATACACAGCCTATCACTCCCAGTGTAGCCAGATAGACATCAGGTGTTCATATTAAATTAATTATAATCCTTGAATAATGAAGCACTCATAAAAAAAGGTCCATGCTAGGGGAGCCTGGGTTGCTCAGTTAGTTAAACGTGTGACTTAGGCTCAGGTCACGATCCCATGGCTTGTGAGTTTGAGCCTGGCAGCAGGCTCTGTGCTGGCAGGTCGGAGTCTGGAGCCTGCTTCAGATTCTGTGTCTCCCTCTCTCTCTGCCCCTCCCTGGTTTGCACTCTGTCTTTCTCAAAAATAAATAAACATTTTAAAAAATTAAAAAAAAAAAGTCCATGCAAGCATCTACATTTTTTTTTTTTTTTTATGTTTCTGGTTAATGTCAAATTGTTTTCCAGAATGGTAACACTAATTTACATTTTGCCAAAAGATCCAATTACTCCACAGTCCAGCCAACAGTTGGACATTTCAATTTCTCCAAATCTGGTGGATGAGATATGTAATCTCATTGTCATGGTAATGATTCACCTTATTTCTAGTGAAGTTGAGCTTAGTTTATTATGCTTACTGCCTAGTCAGATTTCTTACTTTTATCTTTAAAGCTCAATGAAATATTTCATACACATTTGTTAAAATGATTAAAATAGATATATACCAAAATGCCCAGGAAAAGTCTTGGTACAGAGCTGGCATTTAATATATGTCAATAACCATCCTTATTGGTTCCTCCCCTCTTCATAAATAAGAACTACTTTATAAAATGAGGAATAACATCTTCTGCTTTTTTTAAGATTTTATTTTATTTTATTTATTTTTAAATGTTTATTTTTGAGAGAGAGTGTGAGCTGGGGAGGGGCAAAGAGAGAGGGGGACAATGGAATCAAAGTGGGCTCCCTGCTGACAGCAGAGATAGCCATGCGGGGCTCCACATCACAAACTGTGAGATCATGCCCTGAGCAAAAGTTGGACGCTTAACCAACTGAGCCACCCAGGCACCCCCCATATTTTATTTTTAAGTAATGCCTATACCCACATGAGACTTGAACTCACAACCTCAAGATCAAGAGTTGCATGCTCCAACTGAGCCAGCCAGATGCCCCTTCCTCTAAATTTTAAAAATATACCAATAAATTGTTCAAACTGCTTCTTGAGCACATGTGCATATGCACACATGCACACACAAACACACATTTACCCAATTTGCCCAAGGCATTTCTGTAAGAAGCTGCAGTTAAATTGTCCTAGTATATTCATGTTTTTCTTTATAGTCTAACAAAGAGAAAGCACATTAAGATTAAATAAATAAAAACTTGGCAAATGAGGAAGGAATTCCAAAAAGAAGTGCCAGAAACTGTAGCAGCCTTCTTTGTCTTTGTGTTTCTTAGCAATGCTCATTTGGGCATGTTCTAATCCTAAATCACAATGGACATACTCTAAAGGAGAGTACATGTGGTCCAAGTCCAATTTGATGTAAATTTTAAAAGTCAGAAATAATTATATTATGGTAAACTCATAAGTTCTAGTAAAAAAAAATTACCAATGTTGTACAACTTTCTAGATTCTGTGGGTATAGCAACTTTTTTATTTATAATAGTTAATATGCACAGAATAAGCTTCCAGGAAATCAGCAGGGGCTTTTATCAGTTCCTAAAGTTTTGGAGGGATTCCAAGTGCAACTTAGCCATGTTTAGGGATATGGAGCTAAACTTACAAATTAGAGATGATAACATCTTCTTTAAAGGAATATTTCTAAGATGAGACAGTATGTCTACAAACTAGCTGAAGAGTAGTAGACACTGTGTAATAACTAGTAATTATTTATCCAACATTTTTTTTAATTCTACAAGTATTTACTGAAAACCTAATATGTGCTTGACACTGGAATATATGTATTTTAAGAGAAAAAAGTAAAACAAATTAATAGAACAAAACAGAAGCCATCTACAGTACTATTGTAAACATCAACTTTCTCTTAATTTTTCCAACAAATATACTGATTTGAATATTGGTATAATGGTCTAGTTATCATAAAACATATATTAACAAAATAGAGCTTTCTTTATAATTTATTTTCATTAACTACTTTATAATTTATTTTCAAAACTTCATTAATTTTTAGGCTGGTTGTACATCTTTGTTGTGGGGTCTGTCTTTTGTTGTATGTTTAGCAGCATCCCCAGCTTCTGCCCACTATATATTACTGGTACCCTTCCTCACCACCCAGTGTTGTCAGAATCAGAAAATGTCACAGTGGCGCCTGGGTGGCTTAGCGCCTGGGTGGCTAAATACCCAACTCTTGATTTCGGCTCAAGTCATGATCTCACAGTCCTAAGGTCTAGCCGTACGTTGGTCTCCACATTGGGCATGGACCGGCTTCAGGGTTTCTCTCTTCCTCTCTCTCTGCCCCTCCCCCCTCACTTGCATGTGTGCTCTCTCTCTTAAAAAAAAAAAAAATTGTCACCAGACAGGGCTAAAATTTCCTTTTGGGGCAAAATTATTCCCAGTTAAGAATCACTGTGTGAGAAAAAATATGTTACAAGAGCAGTGGACTGGGAGAAATAAGACCTAAAATTGAAATCCGGCTTTGCCAATGACTATTTCTGCATTCATTTAACTAGGGCAGAATTTAGAAAACAAAGCATATAGTAATAGGGCAATCCTAATGGGATTTCTCAGAAATTTTAGATGTTATACTATGTTCATGAAGCAGGATTTGGGAGTTCAAGCACCAGTGTAAGGTAATGAGGAATGAGTAAAATTCCAAGTTCCCAGCTCTGACATCTGTATAGCTAATAGTCAAGTGATGTAAATATTAGACATCTTATGCTGCTGGCAAGCTCACTAACTCTCTGAATTCGTCTCTAAGATTCAGTTTCTTCATCTGTAAAAGGGGGTGATTCCTCACTTCTCAAGTTTTGGTAGAGTGCCCAGCTAAGGATTTCCACTAGTCCATATATTTCCTTCTTTGACATGCTTTAACATAAATTATGTTATAATTAATTGCTTATTATTATTATTGTGAATCTATATATTCAAAAATATTCAAATATGTTGGCTCATTTTTCTCTCTTCCTTTCTCCTTGGTGTTTTCTTCGTTTTTTTGTTTGTTTGTTTTTTAATTCTACTACCGGTAAACCAGAAGCCACAAAGACAGAGAGGTTATGTAAGCAGCCACAATTTCTTATCATTTTAAAGGTTTCCTCACTTAACAAAGTCCTTCCTACAGGTGCTCACTAATAAGTGGAATTCATATAATAGAACACAGAGATTTTTATCTGAATATTAAAAAAAAATATTTCAAGTGAAAACAACTCCAGGCAAGGAAGCAGTCATTTTGCTCTTTTGATCATTGTACCTAACTCTATCTACTTCACAGAATTGTTGTGCCAGTAAAAATAAGGTTTTTGTTTATTTTGTTTAAACCAAAATCTCTATAAAAATTCAAGGAATATGTTTTGCTTAAATTTTTAAGGAAAGAAGTACAAATGACTGATTTTTGCCCAGGAAATCATGAATCTTCCTCTTGCCTCTCACTGAGAACATAATATTCCTTTTGAAATGTTCTTGGCAGGTGGTGATTTAATTACTGTTATCAACAATCCTTATGGAAGGTTGAGGAAAAGTCTAAAGTCCATTACTGGAGCAGAAACAACATCCCAAGACCAACTCTGATCTCCTTACTATTGTACTTAGCTTTGTATTACTATAAAAGCTTAGAAGGATGAAGGCTTCTTCTAAATGAAACCTCTACATGAGATGATCTCAACACAAACATATGGGATTAGGAGACAGCTTGGGACTGGGAATCAAAGAAATTTGCTAGAAACCCAGCACTGCTACTTACTAGGTATGCAGTTGTGAACAAATGGCACAACTCTCTGAATCTCACTTTCCTCGTCTGTAAAATGGGCATAATAATATGTTGTTGGCACAAGTGAACATTCCAAGTGATCCCAAAGTTGGGAGGAGAAATTCCATCAAAGGGAACAAATGTATTAAGAGCGAACATTTGAAAATATTCTGACATGAGGTTGCTTTTTTGATCTGTTTGCTTGTTTTGTTTTTAGAAACATTTTTTTTTTTCTTCAGGAAAGAAAGAATGACTGCAAGATTGAATCAAATTCCTATACTTCTGTTTACAAGTGAGAAGAAGAGAACAGAGAAAAGGAGAAAAGGAGAAATTATAGGCTGATATGAAGTCTCATGGCTGAGCAAACAGTCTGGAAAAGGAAGAGCTTCTCTTTGCAGGAAAAAAAAAAGTGATGTGTCCTAAAAATAATTTTACCTATCTTGAGATAATTACAACTCCAGAGAACTAGAAACATTAATAGGTACATATAGCCATACACAACCTCCAGAGTATGATTCATCTCTAGCTGGACCCACCTTTTTCTTAGTATGCCTGGTTAACTACAAATTTTTTTATCCACAGAAAACCACTAAGAACTGAACACAGGTAGAGCATGGGAAATTAATTCCATTATTTTCTTTTATAAAGTAGACTATTTGTGGAAGAGGTTTTCTGTCTTTCATATCCCTAAAGCAAAGTGAACAGGTTGGTGGTTTTCAGTTATTAAATCAAATTTATAAATTATTTAAGAGACAGTATGCTCTATGAAATTAGGAATTTTTAGTCTCAGCTCTTCTGTTAAAAATACAAAAACAAAAAACAAAATACAAGTGACTATTGAAACCATTTAGCCCTCTGTATTGGGTTGAATAGCATTCCCTAAAATACATGTCTACCCAGAACACCAGAATTTGATCTTATTTGGAAATAGGGTCTTTGCTAATGTGATTAGCTAAAGATACTGAAATGAAGTCATCCTGGACTCAGGATGGGCCCCTAAATCCAATGGCCAGTATCCATATAAGAGAAGGAAGGGACATAGAGACACACAGAGAGGAGAAGGCCATGTGAATACTGAGGCACAGATCGAAATGATGCACCTAGAAGTCAAAAAACACCAAAGATTGTTGACAATCACCAGCAGTTAGGAGAGAAGCATAGGCAGTTTCTCTCTCAGAGCCTCCAGAAAGAATGAACCTTCTCAACAGCTCGACTTCAGGCTTCTGGCCTCCTGAACTGTGAAAGAATAATCTTTGTTTGCCACCAAGTTTTTGTCATTTGTTAGGAAAGCCCTAGAAGAAACTGACACATCTCCCCATACTTGCATTGATTCATTCGTGATATGCTGGTATAGAGCTAGAAATTTATGTAATAATAATAAGTTAACTACACTCTACTTTGGCTAGGATAACAATGGTAAAAAAAAAAAAAAAAAAAGACATAGATACATGCATGTCAGGAAGTGAGCCACACAATTAGAAACTAAAAAAACAGTCCCAAAGGTATCATGGTGGTGGGCCACCATAATACATGTGGCAACAAAGGCAGGTGGGTGAGGTGGCACCTGGGGCAGACAAGGAAAGCTTCCAAGGAGAGAGAACTGGTGAGTAAGGGCCATAGAGAATGCTGACTTCATGCAGTTTGATATTTCAGAAGAATTAAGTGGCAGGAATGAGAAAGTGAAGAGATGAGACTAGAAATGCAGGCAGGGTCAGACAGTGAGTCTAATTTTTTCCTGAACCAGTGTGCTTCAGTTTCCTCATCTGTCAACTGTGTATATTGGACAAAGTAATAATTTTGCCTCCAGCTCTGGGTCTGTAAAAATCTAGGAATACTTAAATCCTTGAAAGCTATTATAACTTTGGCTTTGACACCCAAGATAACTAAGCAACAGTTCTGTTTAGTCAATCAACAATAATCACTATGTAAATAAGTGATATTGAAACGTATATGTAGTTAAGTGGTTGATCAACCAATTTTAAAATGCTGTGAAGTTCTGTACCAAAAATATTGGTTTAAGGAAACCAAGACCTTCATTCTTTCCCTACACCTAAGTTTGTGTCTTAGCAAAAGACACACTAGACAATGGATCATCCAACTAAGAAGTAAGTCTTATTTCTGTTTATGGAGATATATCAGGCTTGAGACACATTATACAGGTCAGCGTGAGAGTACTGACCATGTGAGGTCAACCTGAAGTGAAGGATTTAAAAGACCATTAGGTATCTGAGGTGAAATATAACCTGCCCCCCCCCGGCCAACATACACACATTATGTGGGAGAAAAGTCTTCAATTGGTCATTTTGGACTATCTTTGTCAAGTTCAAATTTTGGTTTATAAAAGGAAGGTATTGCAACACTTGCTGTAGTTTTGTAAAAAGTACAACAGAAAAACCTAAGTTGGAATCCAGGCTCTGCCACTTATTAGTATGTTCCCTTGGAGGAAGTACTTAACTTCTCAACATCAGCTTCTCAGCTACAAACTGGGAATAATTATACACGACCTGGAACAATGAGCACAAGGACTCACAAAATTACATATCTCACCCATCCACTACATTAATATATAATATATTTAAAGTATAAATGGTACCTTTCAATTAGCCTCATCAATTAGGTCTAATGGGAGAATTATATATATATATATATATATATATATACACATATATATATTTATATATATATATTTACATTTGCATTTATATTTATATTTAATATGTACATATAGGTGTATATATATACACACTATATATATAAATATAGTGTACACACTATAAATTGTATACCATATATATATATATATATATATATATATATATATCCCCGGATCGTGGATAACTTGTTGTAACACATATTAAGGAAAACTTTTGTTAAGGTGCTAAGTACATTCTTGGATGACTCCATACGCTGAAATTATTTAATTTATGCTAGTTTCTACGTAGACTTGTACAAAATTACTTATAATTCATTTCTACACAGCAGCATATGAGGGTCATGTTGGAATTTTTCCAATAATTTGAAGCTGTATACAACTTCAGACCTACTAATGAGGTAACCAATTGCAATAACAGTACACTTCTACCTAAAAAGGGCCAGTCCTCCATGATTTAGAATCATTCATGAAAATTTCACATCAATGGTCAGTTATGTCAATGAAGGTTTTTTTCAGTGGCAGCCTAATATGTACTGTAGAAGATTGGTCTTTGAATCAGAGAGAACTGACTTCCCACTCTAACTCTGCCACAATTGATTGGAAGAGTTAAGTTAATGCCTTGGTAATGTATGAGTGATAATGACCACTGTACTGCTCCACACAGTTAATATGATCATCAAATGAGATAATATCTGTGGCAACACAGAGTTAAATGTTTTAGACATAAGAAGTAGCAGAATAATTTTTTTGGTCCTTATTATATAATTATTTGGGTGCAAATATGTTGCAAAACTGGCTTTTCAGTCATTTTGTTAGCTAACTGGTTTAAGAATGCTTACCAAAAAATTGCTACAGCTCCTGACTGCCCTTCTCCCTGTGACACATCCAAACAACACACCAAACAACAAAAGACAGACAACAACAAAGTCTCATAACATCACTGAAGTCCTTCTGAGAGTTTGATGGCTATTGCTTTTTCTTTCCTCTAAGTTTATTTATTTTGAGAGAGACAGAGACAGGGTGAGCAGGGAAAGAGCAGAGAGAGAGATAGAGAATCCCAAACCAGCTCTATGCTACCAGCGAAGAGCCCCCATGTGGGCTTGAACTCAGGAAACCCTGAGATCCTGACCTCAGCCGAAACCAGGAGGCGAACACTTAACCAACGGAGCCACCCAGGCGCCCAGCTATTGCTTTTTCTGAGAGAGACCTAGAGCTTCAGCTTCAAACATCCTTGTTGATGGTATTCCTTTTATTATTCTTATTATTAATGAAGTATAATTGACATACAATATCACATCAATTCCATGTGTAAAACATATTGATTCAACAATTGTATACGCTACTCAATGCTTATCACGATAGGTATAGTCACCATTTGTGACCATACAGTATTATTACAATATTATTAACCATATTCCCTATGTTGTACTTTTCATCTGTGTGACTGATTTATTTTGTTACTGGAAGTTCATACCTCTTAATGCTCTTTATCTATTCTGCCCATGCCCCCACCCACACCCCCTGAGCAACCACCAGTTTGTTCTCTGTTTTTAAGAGTGTTTTTTATTTGTTCGTTCATTTTTGTTTGTTTGTTTTTTAGATACTAGATATAAATGAATTATAGACTACTTGTTTTTCTCTGACTTATTTCACTTAGTATAATACCCTCCAACATGTCCATCCATGTTGTTGCAAATGGCAAGGCTTCATTCTTTAAAAGATAGTATATGCACATATACATGCTATTTTCAATATTTTTACGTACATAAGCTTGTGTATTTAAATGGATTTTAAAAAGCAGTAAGTTTGGACACCACATTGTTGACCTATTTATATAGTTAAAATGCCTAATACAATTGCTTATTCTTGGCTTCACTTCTTATTGTATAGAACTGGACAGTTTGTTCTAATGTTATGTTCTTTGCGGAGTAGAGTACTCAGTTGACAGTAAATAATCAACACAATAGAGCACATATTATGCTCTCTATAGGTCTAAAAACATTTTGTGACTCCTCATATCAACTAGTCAAACAGAATGTACAATTTATAGTGACATATATTAAGTTACCATTTATATCTTAAAGCTCAGAAGATTTTTTTCTCTTGGCAAAGCAGCACTTTATTTATTTTTACCACCCATCCAGTATTTATCTGAGTTTTTATAAATCCCACACAAAACTAAACACCAAGAATGTCATGTACAGGAAGAATATTCATTAGTATTAAACACATGTATGCATACATACACATACATATTAACATGTCTTTGAAAAGTGACATGGCCACATGGCTTATCTGGGAAAAACCAATAGCATTATTTATGAGTTATATGTGATGGATAGGATTATATAAAATACATGTAGTTTTTTTTCATTATTCATATATCGTAAAGAAATGACATTATTGCAGTTGCCCAAGGATTTTGCCTCAGTCCCACTTAGCCTTGTCCTTAAAAGATAACACGAAATCTGTTTAGATACGAGTCCTATTTCTAAACCCAAAATATTTACTTGTTAACTCAGCACAGGTACAAGGTGACTATGAATGGTACTTTCTCTCATCTCATTATTGCTTCTATGGCACCAAGTGCCAATCAGTCAGAGAAAATCTCCCTCATTTTGTTGCATCTATGCCCCTGAGATCTCCATTTACTAGAATGAGACAAATATTGACCAATAAAAACACACACCTCAAAAGGTTATTTTTTTTAATGTGTATATTTATTTTTAAGAGAGGGAGACAGAGCGTGAGCAGGGGAGGGGCAGAGAGAGAGAAGGAGACACAGAATCCGAAGCAGGCTCCAGTCTCTGAACTGTCAGCACAGAGCCTGACGTGGGGCTTGAACTCACAAACTGTGAGATCACGACCTGAGCTGAAGTTGGACGCTTAACCAACTGAGCCACCCAGGCACCCCGCAAAAGGTTATTTTTTAACGTAATTTTATTTCTTTTTAAGTTTATGTATTTTGAGAGAGAGAGTGCATGCACGTGCATAAGTGGGGTAGGGGTAGAGAGAAAGGGAGAGAGAATCCCAAGCAGGCCCTGTACTAGTCAGCATAGACTCAGATGCTGGATGTGGGGCTTGAACCCATGAACTATGAGATCGTGACCTGAGCCAAACCAAGAATCAGATGCTTAACCGACTGAGCCACCCAAGTACCCCTTAAAGTAACTTTAAAGAAAAGGATACATTATGTTTAGACACAATTTCATGTATTATTATTTTAAAAAAAAGATTATAGGATTTGGCATTTGCCACACACTGGGCTTGGTTCTTGCTTCTATCAGAGTAGTTGGGCATACTCTCTAAACCCTGACTCAAATTCTTATTTGGGAAAAAGGATACAATAATACTTTAGAAGTAGATTATCCTGACAGTGACCTTGGATGGGTGAATTGTAAAGCTGCCGGTGCAGAGCCTTTGCCTCTTTTCTTTGAGTCTCCTTAGGACAATCCTAAACTTAATTCTGATAGTTATTAGTAGAGAAGGAGCATTGGGCCTGGGACAGGAAGATCCAGGTAAAAATAGTTTTTCCTTATCATTTAATGTATGTCTGACCTAAACAAATCACTTAATCTCTTTGAATTATATACATTATAAGAATGAAAAACATATCCGGTAATACTACCTCAGTGGCTTATTGAAGCTGAATTAGAAACCAGATGTCAAAGCACTTTGTAAACTATGGAGAATCATTTAAAGAAAATAGTTCACGCAGTTTATGTGGAGGGATTTGCAGACTGTGAGAGGAAGGAAGGAAGGAAGGAAGGAAGGAAGGAAGGAAGGAAGGGAGAGAAGGAGGGAGGAAAGGAGGAAGGGAAGGAAGGAAATGAGGAAAAGAGCAAGATGTTCTGTGTCTGTGTGTATGTGATATACATTTGTGGGATTACATCAGCATGGGTAAATACCATCAACATCGCTTATGTGATACACTTAGTATTGGGGTAGTAGAGGAAGAAGAAAGGTTGGCAGTGGATCAGCAAATCAATAAACTTACACAAATATTTTAAGAAAACAAAGAGAAAAATAAAGATGCCTATATCCAAGATAAATATATGTATGTTATATAATCTACGTAAATTTACAGGGTATAAGTAATTGTGCACATGGTATAGACATACACTGAACTATATAAGGATGACACCAAAATATTAATACCAAGCATCCCAGAGTAAAGCATAGTGGAGAAAGATGCTTCTATTTTATTTCTAAACATGGCTTATATTGTTTTATTTTTATTCAATGAGCACAGATCATTTATAAAATCTGAACACACATATGTTTTCATCTTAAAAAATAAAACAAAAACACTAAACTAATCCAAAGAAACATTATACATTACACTGGACATTTTTAATGTATGTGCATCCACTTCCCCTTCTTTCCCCATTGTAGACATTACTAGTTGATCATGGCATCCTTTTTATCAAGGCTAGACACATCCTCATAATTCTTCACACAATGCAACAGGAGCCATTACTAAATGAGAGAGAAGATTACACTAGATTATATTAACTTGCCATCAAGGAGTCAATTTACTTCCTTGAAGGTTAGCCATGGACTTCCATCTCTGCATATGCATTACATTAGCAAATTTTAGCCAAATATTTACAAAATAATGGATACTATCTTAAGACAATAGTTACAATTTGACCTTTTGTCCATGAGATTACAAAATAGTGGTATTAGGAAATGATTAAATAGCAACAATAATGATAATAACTGGCATATATGACAATGATTCTATCAGTGAAAATGGTGAGGGATGATAAAAGGATATTTTAAGCTTCCAAAGTAGAAAGAAAGATTGAACACATACCTCAAAATTGTGTGGCCATGTTCCTAGCACTAGGGAAGAAACAACAGGACATTTACTTACTGGCAAAATGTATTATGGCCTCCCCAAGATAATTTGAAGAGAGATTTCCAGCCTGGCTTTGTCCTTTAAATTCATGGTGATTTTCTGGCAATAACTTTATGTCAGATTCCTATGCCTCATCTGTAAAATGGAACTAGAGCAATCCCTCATCTCACTCCAAAGATTAAACACTCATAAAAGCCCTCTGCTAATGCCTAAGGAGGATACAAAAGTGAGTAAGTGTGACATGAGAGAGGTATAGCCTATTATTTACATGAGAAAGATGACACGGTAATTTAGAATAAAACTTAGTAAAGCAGTAGGTGATTTTCTGAAGAAAAACCTAGTTTATGTATTGACGAATTATTTACTTTTGTTATGTTAGTTTCAGCATCCCTTAATTCTTTAAAATCATACTTGATTATGGATGATAGCAATTGCCTCTTAGAACTGCAATGAATGTTTGTTGTGTCAAATTATGTGTTGTGGGGGAAGACTAGAGATCTTTAAATCCTTGTTTTATCACATTCTTTTTAAGGAAAAAATCAACATTATGGAGACGTCTACTATGATCTCTAAAGTGGAAAAAAAAACATTAAAAGGCATGATATAAAATGATTAATAATGTAACCCACTTGGTAGTTTAAAAAAAAAATTGATTGCTTTCATTATGGCTCCATAGATTCCTTTCCATCAGTAAGCACTGTCTGCTCAGGCACTGTAGACCACATTTTGCTAAGTATTGCAGGGAACACTGTGGGAGGGACAAAATACGCAAAAAAGAGGTTGAGTTTGAGACAGTCTGTAAATGTCTCCATAAAGATAAAATACATTCTGGGGCTCAGATGTTAGTTATGTCTAACATACATTCACTAGGCAGTTACCTTTCACTAAGAACTCTGCTAGACATTTAGGATACCTCCCTTCCTCACTAAGGAAGACGCACAGATTTGGGGGGAAATATATGCTGTTAGGGCTGCACAAGATGCTATCATAGAAGGAATCATAGAGTCTATGAAAATACAAAGAAGAACTCCCCTCCACCACCTCCCAAGACACACATCATCCTTATGTATCCAGATAAAAAAGACTTTTGGAAGGAAGTGATCCTTGAGCTGTGTCTTAAAGAAGGACAAGGCAGCTGAATCACAGGGAAATGGAGACAGAGAATGAAGAGGTCAATCAAAGGAAAGGCAAGAGGAAAGATAAACATTTTCTCAGCTCAAATTTTGAAGCCAGTTCTACCCTTTTAAAGATGATAATTTATGTAAATGTTAATCATTCCAGTGAGATATTTATTATTTTGTACTGCTATTACTGTTTTTCCCCCTTTTTTTGTGCATCATGCATGACTCTGTAAAGATTCAAAAGCTTTAAATGGAATGTCAGTATTGGAACTCAAATCCATTTTGATCTCTCTTTCTTCTATGTTTCCTAATATTAACATTTCCTCCTTTATAACTCAGTTCTTTCTTTCTAGACATGGAATAAGAAATAAGTATCATCGAAATGTTAATTTTTTGTCCAGCATTAAGAATGGAATTACAATTTTCCAAACTTAACTTACCTAGTTTTCTTTAAGAACCACAAAAAAAAAAAAAAAAAAAAAAAAAAAAAAAAAAACACAGTTAAGAGTCCAACCCTTGATTTTGGCTCAGATCATGATCTCACAGTTTGTGAGTTGCAGCTCCACATCGGGCTCTGAGCTGACCGCCTGAGCTGGCTTGGGATTCTCCCTCTATGCCGCTCTCTCTCTCTCTCTCTCTCTCTCAAAATAAATAAATAAAGTTTAAAAAAGTTAAGCATTTCCTCCCTGATGTTACAGAAGTTGATCAGAAGGAGATGACTTCAAAGACTACGTCGAGATATGTTAAAAAGGTCTCATTTATTTTGAGCATAGTGGATCAGTATTAGTATCAGAATTAGGATTCACTGGGTGGCTGGCCCCAGGTGCAACAACAACAAAAAAAATCACTCAAGGAACTCCACCAAATATAGTTCCATACCTCTCTCTGTTTGCCTCTCTCTAACCACACACATCTGTCTCTACACACACACACACACACACACACACACACACACACCTCATACTTCTTCATACAGTTGTGTTCCAGCATAGTCTGAAAACAACATGTGATTCACACCTTGATTCAGCCACTTATAAATTTAGGGACCAATGGCAAGTTAACCAAATTTCTGACCCTTAATTTTTCCTCATTTGTAAAGCAGGGTGATATACCTCTCTGCCAAGATTGCTGTGAGGATTTAAATAAACACTTTATGCGATATCCGCTGGTACAATCTAATAGACAGTGGGTGCCTGATGTGTTTTGTTTTGGTTTGGTGTTTGTTTGTTTTCCTTCTTGGGGATCATCAACATAGCTTCTAGATTTTTGTCCCCAATACCAAGGAAAGAAATTTCTTCTACATATGACAAGAACTAATAGAACTACAGGTGCTATGTACAGTATCCTGACACTGCATACACAGCACAGGCACATACTGAGTCCCTCCTAGGTGCCAGGAGCTGTGGTTAATCTTGAAGACACATAAACAGCTAAGAAAAGGCCCATTTCCTCCAACAACTTATAAGCAAGAGCAAATAAGTAATCACAGAGTATTAGGTATGAAAATAGAATAAAAATTCAGAATAAGAATTTCTTACAAAATCTCCACTGGGTATACAACATCCATTATGTCCAGAAAAACTGTTGCTAGAGGATACTTAAGTAGTGAATGAATTTAGACTAAATATTTGATGCAGTTCAGCACCACTGAGAAATTCCGCTTGTGTGGAAGAAGTATTTTCAGACGAGAGAGCATGAATAAATGCCATTAACCCCAAGTAAAAGCTGCATGTGGAAAAGAAAGAAAAAAAAAAGTGCTGTGATCTGACAGAATGCTATTATTTTTCCCACTTAATTTTGTTTTTTTATTTTCCCTGTCCTTTCCCAGAATTAAGACTGACTTCTTCCCCCCACCACCCACTTAGCTTTGATGTATAAATGTAGAGGCTGCAGATTTCTATAAAAAATACTTTCAATAATATATGCTCTCTCAGATAGACAGAACTCTCTCAGTAAAATATATATGAGAACATTCCTTCCAGCCACCAGCTATGATTCATTTATTACCCAGTTGGCCAGGGTTCTTAGGGAAAGAGACTGGTCATTTCTCTCAACCTCCACAGCTACGGCTCTCCGACTTTTACCTGTTTTGCTAGTTATCATGCCAGTCAGAATTTATAGGATATTTTCTCTTCCCTCTCCCTCTCCTCCCACCTCTCCCCCTCCATTGAGTTTCTTCCTACCCTATCAAATGTCTTGACTCAGTAGTTATTTTATGGTATTAAAAATGAAAAAAAATTTCGCTTGGAAAATTTGAAGTAAAATCCTTATAAGGGGATTAAATGTTGGTATTTATTTATAGCTCCTATCAAGTATTCTCAAGTAATTGTCCTTTAATGAGACAGACATTAATTCCAAAGAATTTTAAGAACATTCGTATCTTCAACTGATCTTATACAGTGATACAGTACCATCAAGAATTTCACTGTGAGCCTTCCATTCCGCCATAAATAATAAGCATGCAGTTAACAGAGGGTAGAAAAGAAGAAAAGAAACCCTTGGAAGTAGAAAGTAGTACTTTCTAATGCCACAGTATGATTCCTGATAATATCAAAAGGTAAACCAAGATATTTTAATAATTAGGGAGTCAGACAGTAAGAACTAGAATCAGACAAAATCTATAAGGAATTTACCGAACTCAACACCTGAAAAACAAATAATCCAGTGAAGAAATGGCCAGAAGACATCAACAGACACTTTTCCAAAGAAGACATCCAGATGGCCAACAGACACATGAAAAGATGTTCGACGTCACTCATCATCAGGGAAATATAAATCAAAGCCACACTGAGATACCGCCTCAACTGGTCAAGGTGGCTAAAATGAACCAATCAGGAAACTATAGATGCTGGCAAGAATGTGGAGAAAGGGGAACCCTCTTGCAATATAGGTGGGAATGCAAACTGGTGCAGACTCTCTGGAAGACAGTGTGGAGGTTCCTCAAAAAATTAAAAATAGAACTACCCTATGATCCAGCAATGAAACTGCTAGGAATTTACCCAAGGGATACAGGAGTGCTGATACATAGGGATACGTGTACCCCAATGTTTATAGCTGCGCTCTCAACAATAGCCAAATTATGGAAAGAGCATAAATGTTCATCAGCTGATAAATGGATAAAGAAGATGTGGTTTATACATACAATGGAATACTACTTGGCAATGAGAAAGAATGAAATCCTGCCATTTGCAACAAACGTGGATGGAAATGGAAGGTATTATGCTGAGTGAAATAAGTCAGTCAGAGAAGGACAGGTATCATATGTTTTCACTCATATGTGGATCTTGAGAAACTTAACAGAAGACCTGGGGGAAGGGAAGGGAAGGGAAAAAAATAGTTACAGAGAGGGAGGGAGGCAAACCATAAGAGACTCTTAGATACAAAGAACAAACTGAGGGTTGATGGGGGGTAGGGGAGAGAGGAAAATGGGTGATGGGCATTGAGGAGGGCACTTGTTGGAATGCGTACTGGGTGTTGTATGTAAGCCGATTTGACATTAAATTATATTTTTAAAAAAAGAACTAGAATCAGACAAAAAGTAAGTCTGTTTGTTTTAATTTAACTGGAAGTTTTTATTGACAGATGTGGAAAAACACAGGCAGGGACTTTGTAATAAAGATCTTTATACTCTGGCATTGGAGACACATCATTCAATAATTTTAATAATCAGAAATATGCTAATTGAAGTTTAAGAAGAAATTCAACTAGGATGGATATTTTGAGTCACCATCACTTTAGATTAAGAGTATTACTATTATGAAAAAAATGTAATCCATAGTTTCAAGTAGGGAAGAGCTCTGTGTTCTGACTGAAAAATGTTAGGAATTGGGAAGTTTTTCTTCTCCTTAATATTATATGTGTTCTTTTTTTTTTTTTTTTCTTAGCAGATTCTTTTCTAAGCCATCTTTCTGGAATATTTATACAAAGAAAAACATAATAGAAAGAAAATATGATAAATTGAAATTATACAGTACAAACCTGGAAGGAGACTTTTTAGTTTAATCCTTGATTTAAGAGATAAGGGAGTGAGATTTAGAAGAATGAGAAATGAAGTCACCTTACTAAGGTCAGGCAGCTAGTTGGTGGCAAAACCAGAATAGGAATAAATTAACTCCACTACTGCAAAAAGATACTGAAGGCCTAGAAGGCTGCTATGTCCAGGCATCTGGCCTGCTCCTGTGCCATGTACCACACCCCACCTCCTTTCTCTGCCACCACAATAAATTGCAGTCAGAGGCATTCACTGAAAGATAAAAATAAGGAAGCTAAATTAAAGTCAAATAGTCCTGTTACTTTTTGATGCCCAGTTTCACTTAACTCATTCCCCAGGTGAAAGATTAAGGAAATAAAATTTATCTTTGTTAACATAAAAGTTGTTTTAAATCTGAATTCATTGCAAAATATGATGTTTCCAAAACAGGTTTTACATGTCACTAAAAAAAAAAACAAACAAAAAAAAACAAACAAAAAAAAAAAAACAAGCCTCGAAGGAGTCTTTGCCAATAAACATCTTTTTCTTATTTTTCTTTCTTCCCTAAACTTTATAGTTAGTATAAATTATTTCTAAATAAAAGAGTAGAAAAAAAAAAAACAGTAGAATCTGAACCCATAGAGATGGAATGTTTTAAGCCTCATTAGAGGAATTTTCCAATAAACGAACTTACTTTCTTTCTTTCTTTCTTTCTTTCTTTCTTTCTTTCTTTCTTTCCTCTCTTTTCTTTTCTTTCTTTCTTTCTTCCTTTTTTTTTTTGAGTGAGTAGTTAAGTGATGTAGTAAAGCTCTTTTTCCTCTTGGGCATTTGGAAGGGGAGACAAGTGAGTTTGATAGAGTGCCTGTACCAAGGAACAGCTGGAGACACTATTTATGTCATGGTTGCCCAACATGTAACAAGGTAGACTTCTTAATCAGAACCTGTGTTCGCAAAATTATCCAGTAGCTTATGCTTTTGCCTTTATAACATTGAAAAATACCATCTACCATCATAGTTTTCACTTCTATCTACACACAAAAGACTCCACAAGCACAATGATAGGATATCCTACTAGACATTCATACCCAAAGATCCTCAAGTCCAATATGTCCAAATGCACACATTATATTTCCCCTTATTTTCCTTCTGGTCCTCCTACAGTTTCTATTTAGTCTGACCCTGCCAAAAGTTCTGGAAATCAATAAGCTATCTGTATTTTCCTTTCTTCCAAATACCACTATCTTAGTGCAAGACTTCCTTGTTCCTTATCTGGACTAATGTATAGATTCTTCAACTGTTCTCTTGCCTAGATGAAGAGTATTTTTCTACAAGTTAAATCTGTTCACAATCCACCCCAGTTTGTAATCATCCAGTGGCCTCTCATCATTTGCAGTTTAATTTCCAAAGCATGTCCTATTAAATATTAGTCACTGCTCATTGATAACAAAAGAAAAATTCAAAACAAAGTAGTTTTCCATTGTCCAATAAGTTTGGGGATGTTGTATAATGCCTGTCCAATAAGTTTGGGGATGTTGTATAATGTCTAGCATACAAGTGATTCTCAATGTGTGATAACAGAATAGGTGGATGGATGAATGGATGAACTGCCTGATAGACTGCTATCTTGTTTTACGCTATATAATAAGGTGGGAAAGCTCTACAGACTAATAGAGCAGTCCAGGTGGAGAGACAAAAACAAGTGTCTCTGGCTTCCTGTTCTGTTTTCTTTCCTTTTGATTTGTTTTGTTTTGTTTCTTTGTTGTTGTTGTTCTGTTTTCATTCCTTGCCTAAGGCAATATTGACTCATCACACTTGAGGTTTCTAGTAATGAAGTTTTCATCTTAACTTTTCTCTCTGGAGACCTTGCCCCCTCTTCTTTCTCCTCTTCTTCCTCCTCTTCCCCACCCTCTTCCTCCTACTTCTGAAGCAGAGAAGTAAATTCCTCATTTGAGAAGACTTCATATTTCAAAGTATCCTAGATAATTTCTTAATCTTGAGGAATTTTTTTTCTTTTAATTTTTCACATAGCTGTTTGGGTCTCCTTAGGCTTATTTATCTATTCTGGGATAAAAATTCCAAAGATGACTATTGCTCAATGAGAATCTGCAGAACAATCCTTAATTGAATGAGGGCTCTGAAGTCCACACAAGGGTATTCAAAATTTCCATTTTTAACACTCACTTGTTTGTAAGTTGGTTTCTTATATTAATTTTCTTCTTATATTAGTTAATATAATAGGGCCCAGGTATTGAGACTGACTCTTGCATAAATAAGTTGCTTTTTACTATTGTTCTCATTTAGTATAGTATTATAATATTCACTTTTTAAAGCTTTGGGAAATCAAACATATATTAAATGTCATAGGAAATAAAACTGTTTGACTACTAATGTATTCATGATAGCATCCACTAAGGCTTCAATGAGACCACACAGAGGATATTGAAATTGTCTTCAGATAAGAAAACAAGAATTGTAATGAGATAAAGCACTAGAAAACTGCCAACATGGATAAAAAGCAAAAGTTAACTGAAATAAACAAACTGCCAAAGTCTAGGACAGACTTTGATGCCCTATACTGGGCATCAGTATACTGGGTGGGGGTGGAGCCTGACTTAGCTAATATATAATGTAATATATATATTCATTCATTATGTTATATATATATATATATAATATTATATTATATATATATATTATATATATATATTATATATATATATATATATATATATATTCATTCTTTGCTAAGCACTGACAGTAGAAGGTTCCAGGAGAATTGTGATATGATTATTAAACAGAGACTTTTTCAGTAGATGATCAGTAGTGACCTAACATGCTCCTGATGATTACAATGTAAAAGAGTTCTTGAGGAGTGGAGTGACACCAGAGTGAGAGAGGCCAGTAAAGTTTTCCTCCCTACCCCTCCCTACCTCCCTCCTTCCTTCCTTTCCTCTTTCCTTCCTTCCTTCCTCCCATCCTTTCTTTCCTTTCTTTGTAAATAATTTAATATTTTGCTGAGTAAATTTTTATAAAAGAAGAGTAATCTGGGAGGAAAAATAATAATTTTCACTGAAGATTCAATGATTCTTTTGTTTCCCTTGTATTCAGAATTATAAATTTAGAATTGAAAGGGACAATAAGGGGCGCCTGGGTGGCGCAGTCGGTTAAGCCTCCGACTTCAGCCAGGTCACGATCTCGCGGTCCGTGAGTTCGAGCCCCGCGTCAGGCTCTGGGCTGATGGCTCAGAGCCTGGAGCCTGTTTCCGATTCTGTGTCTCCCTCTCTCTCTGCCCCTCCCCCGTTCATGCTCTGTCTCTCTCTGTCCCAAAAATAAATATTGAAAAAAAAAATTAAAAAAAAAAAGGGACAATAATAATAAAGTGATATTTATATTGCACAAATCATTTATGTTTGCAGAATATGTACAGCTTACAAAGCAATTTCATTGGTATTATCTCTTCAATGCACCCCAAAACACCACAGAGCAGGTGACACTGCCACTATTTCAGACAAAAGGATTCTAAAGGTAGTGATTTTCTGAGTGGCCCAATTCTGTGTACGAGCTTCTTTTTAAATAACTACTGCCACCACATTTTTCTTTCCACTCTGTGTACCTTATAGATATTTCTATTTCTTGTAACTATCCTCTAAGGTAGGTACCATGAGTCTGCCTCATTTATACTAAACACCAAATTCCAAGTGACTAAGTGACTTTCACAAGGTCACATAATTACCACATTCCAGTTTTGCTAAAAATTGATATTATACTTTCCAATCAAGATGTCTACATTTTTACACTGAGAGACTGTCAACCAGCCTCTACTTACATACTTCTAAGATTAGGAAACTTTCTGTGTACTTAGTCTGATTTATTATCAGGTATTTTGATCAACAGTTTCTTTATTGCTAATTAAAATTTCAGCTCTTTGTTAGATTTGATGATAAGTTCCAAAGATTCTCTTTTATAAAGAGCCTTTAATTCTATAAGGAGAATTAAAGCATTACAATATTAAATACAGTAAATAAGAAAGTAATTATTTTTGTTTGCATTGTGGACTTGAACCAGGCCTTAATTAATCTTGTCCCTCACCCATTGGCTTTTGAATCATAGATAAGTAAGCAATGTCATTCACAATCTGGAAACACTGGCAAGTTTATCACTATATGTTGCTTGCATACTTGGTACATTTGTATATGACTTATCAAATCCAACCAGGCCCTCAGGTTTGCAAGTGATTTCTTCAATAGGTCATTTCATCAGACATCCCACCTGATACTTAAGAACTCTCTAGAAATGCGTTACAAGTGAATGTAAGTATTTACACTGTAGAATGCAATATACCTACAGGGTTGAGAAACACAATGTTGCCTGTCCTATGCTGGATTGAGAACAGAGGGAATAGCACACTTAACACATAGACCAAACCATATTGTATTTATTTTCCTATTTTATAGGTGAAATGGTTGAACAAATTGATCCAAGTTGCACATCCCCAGTAGGTTTTATGCAAATATTTGAACAAATATTTGAACTGGCTCGTTTTTATACACATTATTTAACAAAACAAAACATAAGCAAATAATTTAGTTGATTACTTCTATAACACAAATCCTGAATGAGGAAAGGCTTTTGTTTTTAACTTGATTTTGTTTTTTATCTATATATTGCTGAGTTGGAATGAATCACTGGCTGAATAATGCCTGAGTATCTCCAGAGAACTCTCAATGTGTGACTGATAAAATCAACACACAATGGATGGGTTTAGAAATATGAATAGTCTTCTTAAGGAAAATGAATAGTTCCCAAGCCAGAACAAGACTTGACTCATTGTCATTAGTTAAGTTAAGAAGAAAAAAATACATGTCAAGAGAAAATAGGTTGTTAGCAATGGCAGCTCAGAAAAACTCAGAGAGAAGAAAACCAATGTTAGCGGTGCATATCTGGACACTATCCAAGGAAAGAGAGATTGTATCTGGATGATATGACAATTGTCTCAGGGAAACTCTGGGCTCCTCTGCATCCATCCCCTTCATGCTATATGTGCCCTTTCCTAGGAAGAGAATTACTAATAGGAGTGGCCAAGTTTGAGGACATTGGTTTGATCTGATTTTGTAGGAGATCGTGCTTGAGTTTAAGAATAAATCTTTTTTTTTTTTTAATTTTTTTTCAACGTTTTTTATTTATTTTTGGGACAGAGAGAGACAGAGCATGAATGGGGGAGGGGCAGAGAGAGAGGGAGACACAGAATCGGAAACAGGCTCCAGGCCCCGAGCCATCAGCCCAGAGCCTGACGTGGGGCTCGAACTCACGGACCGTGAGATCGTGACCTGGCTGAAGTCGGAGGCTTAACCGACTGCGCCACCCAGGCGCCCCAAGAATAAATCTTTATTAGGGTAGATGCCTCTTCTATACTTCCTTGGAACAGCTTTATTTCACAAAGCTTAGCAAGACAATCCTGGGCCCAGGGTTACTTTTTTCTACCTGGATGGGCACCAAAGACCAGCTATCTCTAGGTTTTAGGACAAACTATCCCCTTTTCTATGGGCAGAATATCCAAAATTGAGTGTAATTTGAAATTGAAGTAGTAAGATCTGAGATTTGGCATGGGCTTAATGAAAATAACAGAGCAGACTACTCAGCCTGCTATGATGCTAGGCTCTACATTGCCTCTAGCCTAATACATTAACTAGAGTAGACTAGATTATTGTCACAAATAGGCCTATAAGTGTTGTTATGTCAATGTAATAGAAGTTTGTTGCTCATATGAAAGACTGGTTCCAGTTTGGGAGGAAAAGGAAGTGGCAGTGTATGTGTGTGTTGAAGTGTATGTTGACGAAAGGGGCTCTTCTCTACACATTCATTCATGAACCAAGACTATGTTAGTTCTAACATCTTCAGTTCGTGATTCACAAGGCTGCCCTCGGGACCACCTCCTTCTCCACGACGAAAGCAGCGAAAATCATAGAGAACCATGTGGAAAGATTTTTATGATCATGCCTATAAGTGGTACATATCACTTCCACTCATATTCTATTAGCTACAACTAGTCACAATTCCACTCAAAGTTCAAAGGACCCTAGGAAATATAGTCCAGCTCTGTTCCCAGGAAGAAGAGGAGAAAGGTTTTTGCCAACACCATTCACTGCAAAGAAGACAAAAGGCTTTCAACTTGTGGACCAGCTAAGGTCACAGAAGGACGAACTATGGTGGAGTACACCATTTTCTGTTACCATTAAAGCATTTCTTGTGTGTTTGTGTGTTACTGTTGTTGTTGTTGTTGTTGTTGTTATTCAAGCAATTTTCCTTTATTCTCTGTTTCTTTTTTCCCCCTCTCTGATTAAACTTATTGGAAGAGACCTAGGTTTTGGAGTGGAATCATCTGGGATTGAAGGCCAGCTCTTTGACTTCTCAGCTACACAACTTCATAAAGTTTTAGTTTCCTCATCAGTAGAATGGAAACAACAATATCTAGGCAGGGAGAAGAATACTCTGGGAAAAGATCTGATGTTAGGGAGATTCTGTGTATTGGTCAGATTGACTCATGTAAGAACAATCTGGAATAGAAATAGAAAAATGGGGAATAATATATTCGGGGTTTGATAAGAGGTACTTGAAATTTTCAACATCTTTTGCTTTTGTTTTTCTTCTGTCTTTTTCTTTCATCAGCTTTACTGAAACATAATACACATATAATATTCGCCAGTTGTACGTGTGCAACTTGATAAATTTTGACAAATTATATGGTACTTACTGTAATGGCAGTCATCATATAAAATATTCACATCTACTTACATCTCACCAAACTTTCCCTTTTGTCCTTTTGAGTCAACATCTTCCCCCTCCACCTTTAGTCTCTGACAACTATTGACCTCATTTCTATCACTATGGCTTTCCTCTTTCTAGAATTTCATTTAATGGAATCATAAATTTGTTTTTATGTCTGGGACTCTTTAATTTAGCATGATGTATATTAATAGTTAATTCAGTTTAATTGGTAAATAGTATTCTATTGTCTAGATATACCAATTTTGTTTATAAATTCTACTCACAAGTTGATGAACGTTTGTACTGTTTTTGGTTTGGGATAATATGAATACGTCTGCCATGAACACTTGAGTGTAAATCTTTTCATGGACATAAGTTTTCATTTCTCTAGACTGGGGACTCAGTGGTAGTCTTGCTTTGTTAGGATGCTCACTAATTTATGTGTGTTTGCTAATCTGGCTTCTGTCATCATTTTATACTGGGAAAGAACATGCTTTGCATAAAAGGAAATGAATTTTGATTACTTACATGATAAACTTCCATTTAATACTTTGGCTGCTTTTTATAGTAATCTCTCAAGCTTGGTCAATGTGAACTTGACACAGCAATAGCAATGTAATAGCTATGCTCTTCTAGGTTTCTCCCATGAGCTGGTGTCATAGCAATATAGCATATCTTCTGCTGTTGTTGTTAATGCAGAAACTAAGATGAAGAGATTTTGGATTTGCCTAAGGTTAGCAGTTAGGAAGAGGCATTCAATGGAATTCAAATCCGAATCTGCCTGACTTCCCATATACTTCTCAATTCTCTTAGTACATTCAGACCGCTGTAAGAGAATACCATGGACTGAGTAGCGTATCAACAACAGATATGTGTTTCTTACAGTTCTGTAGCCTGGGAAGATCAAGATCAAGATTCATGTCTGGTAAGGGCCCATTTACTAGTTCATAACCCTTTTTTTATTATGTCCTCACATGGAGAAGGGGGCAAGGGATCTCCCTGGGGCCTCTTTTATAAGGGCACTAATTCTATTTATGAGGACAGAATTCCAAAATGTCCTACCTCCAAATACTCTCACATTGGATATTAGTTTTAATATATGAATTTGGGGGAGACACATTAACTCTATAGCACCATTGATCTATGTTTTTTAGTCTGCAAAGCTAAGAAAAATTTTCTGGCAATGGATATCCATTATGACTCTGAGAAGAGCCATCTGGGTATCTGGCAGTTCCTCTCTTTTTGACAGACCATCCTTCTACCTATGACAGATCATGCAGAGCAAGTATTGGCCAGAATTACTTTCTATATCACATAAAATCCATTTGGACCTTTGAGGGTTATTTCCGTAAGACTTTCTCAATAAAAAAAATTAAAAAATAGTTACTTGGTGTTTTAAATAAATATTGTTACAGCAGTCCTAGACAACAGAAAAGTTTCCAAAAAATAAATCACCACTTCAACAGGTAAGAGACTCTCTTAACATAGAGAAACTCTTTCACAATAAAAATCAAGCCCTAAAAATAATCCTTCCCTGTAAGTGTACCATGTAAAGGTGACTCTAGGACATGTAACCTTAACAACACTAAGGATCGAGGCAATGACAAAAAAAAAAGGGAGTGCTGTGTATTTTTTAAACTGCCTTATCTTTACAAACAACATTAGAACCCTGTAGCTACTTTATCTATATCTTGCATATAAGCCCAAAATTGGTTTTCTCATGAAAATTTCTCAAGTAAATACTTATTCTAGACTACAAGGTCAACTTGTCACTTCCTCTCCCATTAGTGTGGATGTCACCATACCAGAATTAGGCAATTATTTTCTACTATGACTTTGTTTCAGCAATGGCCGAGGGAGAGATTACTCATAGATGTAATTTCAAGGAGTATCATCATGTAATTTTAAAATTAAATTAAATTAAAAAATAAAAATAAAATAATATAATAAGATAAATTCAGCTATTTAAAAAATCCATTAACTTATTCAATTTATACTTTATACTAAGCAGGGGTTGGTGGTCTAAGGAAGCAAGATTATATCCATTTGAGTGCTTCTTGAGACACTAGGTGGGGTATCTTACAATTGCCTCACTATGTAATGAATCAACATTTTTTCCTATTCCTCCCTGTTCTTTCCTTTGTGACAAAGCTTATCAGAAGAGACACAGTCTTTGGAGGAGAATGATCTTGAATTGCAGGTCAGCTCTTTCACTTTCTAGCTACACGATTTCTTCAAGTTTTAGTTTCCTCATCAGTCAAATGACAGTAATAATATTTATTTACAAGGTGGTCATGAGGATAAAGAGACTGTTTATTCCATTCATCAAGGTAGTAAATATAAAAGGAGAACATGTTTATGTGGGGGTTATAAATTCATTCCTCTGATGAGCTCAAGTGCTGTATGAAACAGCCCTAAAATATTTAAAAGATGGTAGATGTGTACAACAGAGCTGAAGGGTCAGATCAGAGGTATAGACATTTGAGAGCCATCAGGTGTGGATGTCTGTATGACGACTGAAGCATAGGGAGGGATAGGTTTGTCCGAGGAGAGGATGTAGAGTTATAGGAATCTGGGCAGAGAGGGCAGCGGCATTGAGAATATCAGTACCTCAGAAATGGGCAGCACTGTCTCAAAGACAATGTAGAACTTCCAAAGAAGAAATGCATAACCATGATCTTCTGCATTTTTGTGAGCTGGAGTTGCTGTGCTGAGCTATTTTTATAAGACTTTCGTTCAGTTGATTAAAAAAAATCCTTGAAAAGAGCATTGGGGAACACCATGGGAAACCCATAATTGCCTAAATATACAAGTTTTCTGAGAAGTTTGTGGCAGCTGGTTAAGCAGTCTTTTCTTCTACTCTCCAGTCTAGAGGGAAATGCTGCCAAAAATCTCTCACTGGCAGAGAGACCAACCTGGATGCTTTCCTTACAAGAGAGGCTGCATTGGGAGAAAAATTAAAAAGGGGCTAACAAGCTTGTCTGACAATAATGTTTGCATCCCTGGCTTGATCTAGTTTATCTCCTGACTCCATTCAACAAAAATCCTATTTATTGAGCACCTATTACATAAACCATTGGGCTGGGCTATGAGGACAAAAATATGAGAAACAATCTTTTACAGTCTGGCTCAAGATAGAGCCATGGGAACTTATGAAGACAAACACAAAAAGAATGCCAACAGCATACCTAAATTAAAATTTCTCTATATTTTCTTGAACTAAAGGGGAAATTTCATTTTGTACCTACTTTCTGTTTCAAGTAATATTTTTTCTTCTATAACTTGAGAAAGGTATTATTCTCTCCATTTACAGCTGAGTAATTTAAGGAAAAGAGACTTTAATTTGCCCAGCATCACAGAGTCAACAGTGGGTGAAGGTAAAATATTACCTGGTTCTATTCAACTGCAAATCCAGTTCTTCATGATACATTGTGGTCACACCGCAATTATAAATGCAAAAAATCCATCACAAAATTTTAAATAACAATACACTTTACCTCTTAAACACAGAAGAGACAGAGAGACGGTGGGAAGATAGAAGGGAAGAAGGCAAGGATGAAAGGAAAAAGGACAGAGTGAGAGCAAAAGTAAAAGGACAGAAAGTGAGAATATGCAGGACTGAGAGAAGGAAGAAAAAGGAACTAAGTGATACAGACAATAATGCCTTTCTGAGCTAAAGACAAACATCTCTGTTTATTTATTTATATTGATGAGGGAGCAGCAGAAAGAGAGCGAAAGACACACACACACACACACACACACACACACACACACACACACACACAGAGATACAGAGAGAGAATCCCAAGCAGGCTCCATGCTGTCAGTGCAGAGCCCAACATGGGGGGAGATCATGACTTGAGCTAAAATCAAGAGTTGGATGCTTAATTGACTGGGTCACCCAGGCACACCCCGGCCAATAATTATTTTAAGAGTTTCTGGGTGCTTGGGCGGCTAAGTTGTTGAGCATCCAACTTCAACTCAGGTCATGATCTCCTGGTTCGTGAGTTGGAGCCCTGCATCAGGCTCACTGCTGTCAGTGCAGTGCCCACTTAGGATCCTTTGTCCTATTCTCTCTCTGTCCCTCCCCTGCTCATGCTCTCTCTCAAAAACTAATAAACAGAGTTTCTTCCCCAAGTTTCTAGAAGGTGAAAGAATATGATTACTCAGTAGGACTTCTTCAGAGGGTAACTAAAAGCTGAATAGTGAATAATGTTAAAATTGTTCCCAGAAATCAAGAAAAGCAAGATAAATAAAACTCAAATGGAAAACAGAACCAAAGATTGTGTTATTATTGACACCAGGGCTCTAAACCAAAAGAAGAATATTTATAGACCTGAAGGCTATGAAATGAAGGGAACTGTTTCAATGGCATGCAGATATATGATATGAATGCAGGTATATATGCACCTAATAATTTGCCTACTCTACTCTATCTCAGGATCTGCAAAGTGTGATAGAAAAATGTAGGACTCTAGTTAGAAACCTTCAGTTCAACCTGGCCCTCATCCTTTACCCACTTACTTGGAAAAATAATTTATTTTATATGGACATCAGGGTTCTCAGCCTTAGGACAGAAAGCATTATGTGTCATACGCATAAAGATTGTTGTGTTTACCTATCTTGAATAAAGTGAATTGAGGTTGTTATACCATGGTATTTAAGGACATGGGCTTTGGGGTAATTGTCCACGTTTAAATTCAGGCCCTGCTTTTATTACTACACAAGTTATTTAACTTCTCTAAGCATAATTCCTTCATCTGTAAAGTGGGAACCCACCACATGAGGAGGTTATGAGGGTTGTTTGAGATGATGCATATAATATGCCTTGTATACTACTCCTTATTTGTTAATCAGGTTCTTAACAAATGCTATTTGATGGTGGTAAAGATGATGACAATGACGAATAGAGACAATGGAAATGATCATGAGGATGCCTGGGATGAAGATGTAATTCCTTCTGGGAAACCTTCCCTGACCCTTTCCTCACTCCTGGATATAGGAAGTCCCTCCTCCATATCACTCTACGAATTTCCATACTTGCACTCTAAACCCGTTGTTAACCTGATCCTGACTTTCCTGTCTTTCCTTTCTGCTAATCTATGAATGTCATGAAGTTCTACCTTAGTCTTTTTTAATTTCCTCATTGCCCTGGATGGAGACTTGCAAAGAATACCTGTTCAACAGCTGAATCAACTGAGATAATATTTTAGATAGCACACTGTCAACTCTAAAGCAATGTAGGAATGGTCACTAGTATTAGAGTAGTTGCTTATATAGGTTTTTGCTCCTGTTCAATTATTCTTCCAAATAATAACACTGTGTGTTGGGAAGGTATCCAATATCTCCACTACCCGTGACTGTGAAAGCAGCTGTTCTTTGTTTGGTATGAAAGCAAAGCAGGAAAAATTGACTTGAAGCTGGAAGTACTTAATACAACACAAAAGCAGAAAAATTCAAAGACTACAAATCTTGAGGATAAAAGTGTAATCAAAGAAGAACAGCATTAGCATCTCCTGGAATTTTATTAGAAACTACCCCAGTCCTCCTGAATTAGAATTGGCATTTTAACAAAATGCTCAAGTGATTCCTGCTCATAATGAATTTGAGAAGTTTTGCTTGAAAACCCTGGGCACACTCAAGGAAGCAGCCAGTGAGTTCTCTTTTTCTGGACTCTCTTTAGGAAAAAGTAGGTGGTAAGAAAGGAAACAAATGCCAACAAGCCACCTACTATGTACCAAACTCAGAATAGGTGTTTTGCCATGTGTTTTATTTTAACCCTTCCAGTATTTATATACACTTTGTCTTATCATTTCTTTTACAGATGTTCAGAAAGGATAATGTATACCTTAGGGATACACAGTGAGCAAGTGGCAAAGTTTGAATGTGACCTGGTGATTCTATTTCCAAGCTTGTTTTCACAGGAAGTGTCCTCAAGCCCTAATTTAGTAACCTTGCTCTCAAGTCAGCAAGACTCCCTTCCAGCATCATCAGAGAGACAGCTTTACCTCTGACTGCCTGAAGTTCTGTAGGGGAACAGCATTTGTGTCATGTCCAGGCTGGACTCGGGCAGACATGGGTTCAATTTCCAGCTTCCCTTCTTAATTGCTATGCAACACTGAGCTGAACAGGAATTATGCCTACAGCTAAAGGGCTGCTACCACGACTTAATATCATGTGCATAAAGCACCTGGCACAGTCCCTATGGTGGCATTTTGGAGTGGTGGGAGTCCGGAGCTGATGGCCAAGAAACAATTCTTGAAGATGTCTTTGGTGAAAAAAAAAAGTGATTTTATTAAAGCATGGGGACAGGACCCATGGGCAGAAAGAGCTGCACTGGGGTTGTGAAGAATGACTGGTTATATACTACGGAGTTGGGGGAGGTAAAGGCAAAAGGGAGGATTCTAGAAGGACTTTGCTATGCTAAAGAGGACTCCTAAGATACCTGAGATCTTTTTATTGTCAAACTAAGGTTGTTCTCCCACCCCCTAGGAAGGCATTAACTTTAGGACAGCTGGGTTCCTGGAGTTATACTCTTTATTTGTCAATGTGCTGCAGATTATAAAGAAATTCAATGCTACCTGCCATTTCCTTCTTGTCTTTGTTTCCCTTTTCACTATGGAGGGGAGGATGAAGTTGGGGCTCCAGGAAACTGAGTCTAGAGATTTCTGGAGATTAGGCTATTGATAAGATTGCCTTTTTCTTGTAATTTACTAAAATATTTGTAAACTAATGGAGACTCACGCCCTCATGACTGTGATCTCTATCAGTTAACCATTTGTTTTCTGTCCCTCCCTTTGCTCTTGGGCAACCAGGAGTGCCTGAGGAATATCACACATATCCCAGGTTGGTGGGGGGAGGGATATGCTAGTTTGTGTTTCACCCTCAGCTTGCCTTATGCTCCCTCATCACCAGATATATATTTATTGTTCAACAAATGCTAGCTGCTACTCCAATTAAATTATTAATTTCTCAACATATTACTTAATATAAATAACAACACCCCAAAACAGTCTTATCATTCCTATGCTCATATAGTCAACTGTTACTTGTTTACTGCATTTGGACATTTCAAAAGGGCCTCAAACCAACTATATCTAATTCCAAACTCATGATCAGGGAACCTCCTGCCCTCTTCCATGGCAGCCTGAACTATCTTTATCATACCAATAATTATACTGCCTTGTAATTAATTTTTACTCTCATTACACTATGACTTCTTTAATATCAAGGGCTGAATAGCATTCATCTCTTGAATCTCCAGTCCTGAGGATAGTACCTTGCTCATTGAAAATATTAGATGATTTTTTATGATATTTGTTTAGACATGCTTTGTACTCTGCTCAAACCTTAGTAAAATCAGAGAAACACCATTTTTAGTTGTCCCAGAGGGAAATGCCATGTTTACTATAGATTTTCAATTCAGTAACTTTACAAACTATCCTGTGTTTGAGAAAGTAGACTAGTCACCCCAGGGTCTGGATTTATTATTAAAATGATGCTATATTCATAAAATTTTTATTTTAAGACCTAGAAAGAAAATTCCCATGTGTGAAATATTACTAGTTTGCCAGGCCACAGATAAATAAAAAGACCCCACTGTAATTCTGGCTCTTTGGTATAAAGAGGAGTCAATATAAAGGCATGAAAGGAGTTGTCATTTTGAATGTTGAAATAGTAACTCCTTTGCAACAAAGTCATATTCAATGATCATTTGAGAAGGATTATATTCCTTCCCTCCGTTGCCATTAGTTGGGCAATGATATAATGAAAAAAATGTCTAGGGTATTAAGTTTGGCCGGTATCAGAGTAAAACTAAAGTTACAAACCTTATACAATCAGATCTTTGCTCTAAGTCCATGATTTAGCCAGAGTCTCTATTTCACACAGTGTTGATACTGAAAAGGTGTGAAGGTTCAACAAGTTTGATATCAAACATAAATGAGGCCTCTTTGGACTACAGAGTTCAAAGTGAGGGCCTTTTATTAACTACCTATCCCAACATTTAGTGGTTTGTGTTTTCTGAGAGGTAGAGTATCACAAACATTCACAGGCATTATAGTTCAATTGTCCTAGGGTTTGAATTCCACATCAAGTACTCTTTAATTGTGTGAAGTTAAAAAAATTTAATTAACTTTGCCTAACCCTGTTTTTTTAATCCATAGAACTGAAATCACAATCTAACTTTCAGGGCTTTTGTGAAGATAAAATGAGGTAGCAGGCATAGTAGCCAGAAGATGTTTGTAAATGGTAGCTACTCTATTATTTTTTCGTAAAGTGAATGTCTAGATTTTGGTCATATTAGATACACTATAAGCGAACATCAACAGCATAAGTTCACACTGTAGGGCTCTAGTTTTTCTCTTTATCTTTGGATATATGTAATATATATTTATATACACTTCCCCATAACTAGGTGATACATTTACCTCTGAGGGGTTTATAAAGCTCACACATAATGCTTTACATTAGCACAAGTCGCCTAAAGAGGCAGAATTCTACCAAATTAAATCAGAATGGCAGAACTTGTAAATCTAATAAAGATATGTCTAAAATTAGAGCAAACCTTTTAAGATGATAATGATGATGATGGTGGTTATAACAGTGGTGGTGATAGCTATCATTTATTGAATGCCTAATATATGCTAAGCTTTGTAGCAGATGTTTTATACTGAAAGGTTTCAGAATGAGGCCCTCTAAATATACCATATGACACATGGATTATTTTGAGCCAAAGATAATTAAGGCCCAAAAGTCTCAGGAAGAGCTTTTTATCTCCCCCTTAACTGTCTCTTAGAATTTAGATAGAGGCTCTATTCCAGGAAGAGAGCTAATGTGGGAGATAACTATAAAGAGTATGAACTAGGTGTCATAAGGTGGGAGACCTCCTCACAGTCTGTTTGTTCAAATTCCTCTCTGGGTCCCATTGTCTCTGTAAGGCATGACAAAGGTCTGTTTACAAAACATCTGTTCTTCCTATCTTCTGTGAATTATTTTCCTCACTCTGAAACCCCAGAGCCCTATTCCCTTCTAGCTAAGGATGGCATATAAGCCTCAATTGCCTGTCTTGGAGCCTCTCATGTCTTTGTGAGGTTCCCATACAAATGAAATTAAATATATTTTTCTACTGTTAATCTGTTTCATGTCCCTTTAGTTAATAGACTAGCCAAAAGAATCAGGAAGAGTAAAAACACTTCCTTCTCTACAATACACTTTATCTCTAAGTTTTTGAAAATGTCTATAAAGGAGATAATATTACCATCCATGTTCTACAGAAACTGAAGTTCAGGTGGCTTAAGTGACTCGCTTAGAGTCAAACAACTAGCTGGCATAAGAGGAACTAGAATTCAGATATTCTCTGATTCTACAATCAGTACATGTAATAGACTACCATTTAACTCTTTTGGAAGAAATACAACAAAAATACTCTGTCAAGAATATCCTAAAAGGAAATTATTAACCCAAAGATTTTTAAAAAATTTTTTATTAAAAAAGTTTTTTAACATTTATTATTATTATTAGTTTTTATAGAGACAGAGACAGAGCATGAACAGAAGAGGGGCAGAGAGAGAGGGAGACACAGAATCCAAAGCAGGCTCCAGGCTCTGAGCTGTCAGCACAGAGCCCAACACGGGGATGGAACCCATGAGCTGTGAGATCATGACCTGAGCCGAAGGTGGATGCTCAACCGACTGAGCCACCTAGGCACCCCCGAAGATTTTTTTAAATGCCAGCACATATCTAGCATTATTCAGAGAAGATATCAGTGCCCTGACTAGCTGGCATGAAAATTTTAGTCACTTTGCAAGCCTAGACCTATGTGGATCCAGGTATGGCTGGCTAACATGAATTTTTCAGATTATCAAAAATAAACTTGGTAACTGTGACTCAACTATCCAAGAATTTCGTCATCACTTGATATGATGAATAAGTTTCTGGATCCACAAAGTTGTGTTGCCCGCATCAATCTTGTACTATATTGAACTCATCTATCATTAAGTCCATGTTAGAACAGTTAGCCAATCTTCTGCTATGAAATTATCATCTTTTAATGAAACAGCAACTTAAAACCAACTGCCTTTTATCTTTTTATGTTTATTTATTTTGAGAGAGAGAGGGAGAAAGAGAATGATAAACAGGTCCCATGCCCAGTGCAGAACCCAACGTAGAGCTCAATCTCACTACCACTGTGGTAGAGTCCCTCCTTAAGGAATGTGGTGAAAACCTCAAAACTAGGGAAGACAACCTGGCTATATGTGCATACATAACATTCCTCATAATGCTGTAACACAGACCGCCCAATCAGATCGTATGTTACCATGTATGGGGGACAAAGAAGTAGAAATTGTATAAAAGGCTACACCACGCTGCACTTGGGGCTCAGGTTTTTGGGTACGAACCCAATGAACCCCTGCAGGCACAAATAAAATTGCTTCCTGGAAAGAAAAGCCTCGGTGTCATGACTGTCTGTGAACCTCGGTCCCATTACACCATGAGATCACGATCTGAGCCAACATTAAGAGTTGGATGCTTAACCAACTGAATTACCCAGGCGTGCCCCAAATGGCTTTTAAATGGGCATTTTAAAACAGATTTCATGACATTTGGTGTGTGGGTAAAGTGTCAAAATAAATCTCTAACCACAGAAAGTATTCATATTTCCTTTTAATTTCCTTCTTTTTTCTTTTTTTTCTATTTCAATGAAAACAAAAGAAATGTTTGCCAAATCACAAATATCATCTGCATAAAAATAAGTAAGCGAATTCTTTAAACCATTCTTGTATGCCAGTATTTTATGGACACATTTGGAGAAAACACAGCACTTTACAGAAGGTGACTCAACTTCCAAATGCCAATGCCATCTACCTCCTGACAGATTCTACCAAGCAGCTGCTTCCAAAAGAGATCAGCCCTTGGATATCTAAACTTGTTGCCAGTCTATTTGTTCGTTGAGATAAAGTGCCACAGTGTTACCAGGATAGATCTGTCAAGACCCATATGTAGACACTGCCCCATTACCAAGTGGCAAGCTGCACCTGAATGATGACGGGGAGGAGTGACTCAACACATCACACACAGCACAACTTAATGACGGCTTTGAGAGAGCTCAAAAAGAAGTTCCAAAGCAACAGAACAAATTTCCCAGTCAGAGCTTTAGCCTGGTGGAGTTTGATGTTTTTCTTTTAGCTCTACTCCCATCCATTACAATAATGAAAGCAAATTAGTTAATTATTTAATAAAAATATTTTCCTCTTAATGAAATTCATTGCTGATCAAATTAGATAATGGATGTGAAGGCAGTTTGAAAAGCATAATGCACAATACACACTGTCATTTTTAAATCTTGGAATAGGCATTTCTCCAGGATTGGACAGATGCCTCTTGACAACCTTCATCAGCATATAGGCTGTTTTCTGCAGATGGTCTTGGAGTCTTGACAAGACAGTTGCATAAGAGTCAATGGTTAGCTACCCTGGACTTATGCACGAGGCATCAGACACCTCTGCAGTGAAAAGAGCCTGAGATATGGCAAGAAGTGAGTCTGACCTGAACAAAGTCAATTACTACCTCTATAATCTTTGCCAAATCACTTCTTTTTCTAAACCTCAGACTCATCATCTATGTAATGGGTACAGATATCTATCTTACAATCTAGCTTACATGGTTATAAAATGAACCACAATTAAGCCTGTATTTAAGAATTGCTTACTATATGCTAGTTTCGTCCCCAATTCCCCAGATCCTACCCTATTCCACCAATGTTCTAAGCCATGAGATAATTTCAGGCAGGTGGGATGGGAAGAGTAATTAAGATCACAGCTGCAAGATCTCAGGGACCTCCAGTTTCACCTTTTCAGAAACAGTGCCCATAAAAATGTATGTGTCCAATTCCTACCTCATTTACACCTTTCATAAAAAAGAATTCCTAACATGCGAATTATCAAGATAAATACAAGTTTGCTGGTTTACCAGAATAAAAGCCTACTAAAGAACACCTGTTTACCATTCATGTATTTTATTCGAAATTTTTCTTCCTGAATGCATTTCAAGAGAGAGACAGAAAGACATTGTTTTCTCTTTAGCACCATGCTCATATTAGTCTTTTTAAGGAAGGATTAAAACAGAAAATATTGCACTTATAAATGGGGAGGCTTGTGCTTTATATTTACCCTATAGTTTTACTCTTAACCTTTTAGTATCAACCATAACTCATCTTCTTGGAAAAATGAGCTGAAGGACAGGTTTGACTACACTTTTGCCATTTATCGACTGAAATTATGGACGCGATCTTCAACCCACTTTGAATGATCAATATCATCATATTGTTACCTATAACAGTGTAAAGGTCATATATTTTCTTTTATTTTTTTAGTGAACATTTTTTAATATGAAATTTATTGTCAAATTCGTTTCCATACAACACCAGTGCTCATCCCAAAAGGTGCCCTCCTCAATACCCCTCACCCACCCTCCCCTCTATTTTAATTGATTTTTAGTAAAAATACAGTATTACAGTAACTTCTTTTCTAGAATACTTATATGTATGTTTCCCTAGAATGTGAGCTCCTTGAAAGTACAATCTCCAGCACAAAGTCACTTGCTGGCATGCACATATTACATATTAATTACCATAATAATGAGCTAATTACCAGGTAAATAAAAGAATCAGCTTATGAACTGATTAGTTCTTTCCTTTTTCAAAAGAAAGAAAAGAAAAGAAAAGAAAAGAAAAGAGAAGAAAAGAAAAGAAGAGAAAAGAAAAGAAAAGAAAAGAAAAGAAAAGAAAAGAAAAGAAAAAAAAAACATCAGCAATTTTTCAATCCACTAGAGTTAACTAGCTAGCTAGGTGATAAGTGATAGTAGATAGGTGATAGATAGATGATAGATAGATAGATAGATAGATGCATAGATGATAGACAGATGATAGATAGATAGATAGACAGATGTAAAACCACCTAGGTCATACCAGCCAACCTAGTAGTCTTTAATCTTTAGCAAACACCCTTAGCCTGCATGATTGATTCAACTTTCTTTGTGTATCTATAGATCATACATTCTTTCCTAGAAAGAACAAAGCACCTCTGCACAACCCCAGGTGCTAAGGAACCAGACCTCCTTGCACAACCTCTGAGCACTGAGGTAATATCTATAGCTAGTATCATCAAGTGTGCATGTAATCAAGAAATGTTACAGATCCCTCTGCTCCCCTTATTGATTAATTACCCTAAACTCATTTAAAAAACCCTGGGCCAGGTGAAAACCTCAGGTTGGCTTTTGGACAAGACTCCACCTTCTCCCCGGGGGGCTGGCCTCCTGCTTAAAACTCCTATCTCTTTCCAATCAAAGCTCCTCTCTTGAGTATTGGCCTTTCTAGTGACAGAAATCTGAATTTGGGTTTCAATAACAGATAAAGAGAGAAGGAAAGGTCTTTGTCTATAACAGAATGCTAGGTGCCCACTGGTAAAAGTAGGTGGAATGTCAGAGTTGGAAAATGAGCATTTTGCACCCATCATGGAGAAAAAAATAATATGCATCAGGCAAAAAGCATCAAAGGATGCTAAACCAAGGGGCAAATTCTGATGAGCAGCAGAGTATTTTCATGGTCTTAAGGAATCTCCGAATAGACTGTTTATTAGTTGCAAGAGAAGAAAATAGTAATTATACAGTGAGGAAAATCTGACAACACTCTAAGTGATCAAAATGAATATCACCATTGAGAACATCGCATGCCTCTCAATGTGACATTCAGAGAAGGACAAAACATCTTGCAAAATCTGAATCTAATTTTGAGGAAGCATCAGATAAACTATAAATGGGGGACATTCTATTTAAAAAGAGAGGTAGGACTGTATTCTTTTAAAATGTAGATTTTGAAAAAAAATCCATGGAAAACAAAAGACAGTCGGGATATTCCAGATTAAAGAAAGTTAAAGAAACGTGATAAATATAATACCCAACTCAACTGAATATTGTATTGAGGGAAAAAAAAAAACACTATCAGGACATATTTGGGTCAATTGACAAAGCTGGAACACAGATAGTAGACTGAATAAAATACTTTATAAATATTAAATGTACTGAAATTGATAAATACAGAGTAGTTATCTAAGAGAAATTTCCAATTCTTAAGAAAATACATACAAATGCCATTCGGTTTAAAGGTCCCTAATTTGTCTAATGCTCCCTTAACTAATCCAGAAAGTGTACAGAAATTATAGAATCAAATATTAACAACAGGTAATCTTGGATAAAAAGCATCATTTTACTGGGGTGGCTGGGTGGCTCAATCAGTTAAGCATACAACTCTTGATTTCAGTTCAGGTCATGATCTCATGTTTCATGAGTTCAAACCCTGCATCAGGTTCTGCCCTGACAGTGCAGAGCCTGCTTGGGATTCTCTCTCTGTGCCCCTCCCCTGCTCATGCTCTCTCTCTCAAAATAAATAAATAAACATTAAAAAACAAAGAATATTGTTGAGGTGCCTGGGTGGCTCAGTCGGTTAGGCTAAACATCCAACTTTGGCTCAAGTCATGATCTCACAGAGTTTGTGGGTTCAAGCCCTGTGTCAGGCTCTGCGCTGACAGCTCAGAGCCTGGAGCCTGCTTCAGATTCTGTGTTCCCCTCTCTCTCTGCCTCTTCCCTGCTCACTCTCTCTTTCTCTCTCTCTCTCTCTCTCTCTCTCTCTCTCTCTCTCAAAAATAAACATTAAAAAAAATAAAATCTTTAAAAAAAAGAGTATTGTACTATTTTTTCTTGCAACTTTTCTATAACAGGTTTGAAGTTATTTTCAAATAAAATGGCAAGTTTTTTTTTTTTTTCTTAATCCAGTTGACTGTATACCACTGACAAGTAACTTATAACATGGACTCTTCTGGATCAACTTGCTATATGGAGAAGAAGGTGGGGGCAGGACGGGAATGTCAGCGGTCTATCTGTAAAACTCCACAGTGGTAATATTTTAGTCTACCGAAAATCTTGCATTCCACTCTGGGAACATGATGACTTTTAGTCCTCTCTCTTCTCTAAGTTGGAAACATGTCTCTCCATCCTCAGAACGCATGCTTTTTCCTTGATACCAAATAGCTTGTCTCCCCTCAGACCCTCTTTTGAGATCAGGTTGCTCCATGGTAGGTGTTCTGCCAGTTCCGTGTCAGGCCTCCAGACCACCTGGGCCCTTGTGATCTGAAGGAAGGAACCCCAGTCAAGCTCAGAGCTGATGGAGGAAATCCTGGAATCTGGGTCGTACTGCTCCATCTTAAAAATTATAGGCATTTTATACAAACTTGCAAGTGAAAGTTGTGGCTGCGACTTGAAAAATAATATAGTCTTTGATTCTTTCTGGTAGATAATAAGAGCGGATTGTTCAATAGAATAAGCAGAGGAGGATTTTTTGTTTGTTTCTCTTTCTTTGCTCCTATTTTGAGAATAGCAAATAAAGTTATTATAAGTCACTCAGGCATGAAACAAATGACTGAACTAAAATTGTGAAATGACTTCAATTAAGAGAATAACAAAGCCTGTGTACTTCTGCTGGGTACCACTGTATTGTAAGAATCACTCTGCATTTCAGTGTTTAGCATTCAGACCCTCAGTCAGGTGACATAGATGAAATTACTCAAGTACCTGATCTCATAATAAGGTCCACCTTTTCTGTATAATACAGAATGTCTAAGGTGGAAACCACCAAAAATGCAGCCAGTTCTTTAGTTTACAGAGGAAGAGACTAAAATAAAAGAAAAAAAAAAGAAGGGAGACGTTCTGAGCTGAACTGTGTACCCCATGAAATTCATATGCTAAAGCCCTAATCCCTAGTACCTCAGAATGTGACTGTATTTGGAGATAGGACGTTTAAAGAGGTAAGTAAAGTTAAATGAGGTCATTGGAGTGGGCCTTGATTCATTATGACTGGTATCTTTATAAGAAGAGGAAAAAAGAACACAGACTGAGGGACGGCCACATGAGAACACAGAAAGAAGGTGGCCATCTAGAACTGAAGGAGAGAACTTCAGAAGAAGCCAAACCTTCCAATACCTGGATCTTGGGACTTCTAGGCTCAAGAACTGTGAGAAAATGAATTTCTGTTGCTTATGCCACCCAGTTTGTGGTATCTTATTATGACAACCCTAAAAGACCTTACAGTGAAGACAAATCAACTTCTCCTTTGGTACCCAGAGTTACTTTGACCTATACCCTGAAGTATTGAAATGTCTAGGAATCTTGTATAAGAAAGTAGTTAAGGTAGGCCCAGACCTTAAAGGTAGGTCAGAAGTGAGGCAGAAAATTACTATTTTTTTAAATATGTCAATTTTAGTTCAATAAACCTGGAGAAAAAAGAAATAAGGGAGAAATCTAGGTGGAAAAGGGACCCCAACAAATGTCCCGTTTTGGGCTAAGGTTGTAATGTATTCTCTACATTGTACTTCTTTTCTGTATGGTCAATCTTCAGTAAAATATTGTTAAAAGTATAGCCTGACCTTTGTCTTTTGGGGATGCTCTGCATCCTTTAATTGGAGCAAGTAAGGAAGAAAAAACTGAATCAGTGGCAATCCATAGTGAGAAAGCACTCGGTCCACTGAGGTTGCAGTCTCGAAGAGGACGGGCATCAGAGGGCACAGTCAGAGCAGCAAACCTGAGTGATCCACTTTACGCACATGTGAGGCCCAGCGTACCTCCCAGTAACCGGGGAATATGTTGGAGAGGCAAAGGACTAATTCCTAGTAGGCTGTATGGCTTCTTAAATTTAAGTTAACACTAGATTCCTCTCTATCCCAGTTTAACAAATTCTGAAGTGTAAAACTGACATGAGGAAAATGAGAGACACAAGACAGTTTAAGAGTCCAAAAAGGATTACATCTGGAAGAACAATGATAGGTTGGCAATTCACAACACTGCAGTAAGATGTCTATGAGATGTGTAGACGGTGAAGTCCAGATTTCCTTTTACCTCTCCAAAGCACTGTACAGTTGGAAATTCTATACGTATGTTTTCAAATGACTTATCTCAAATTCTCTTTGAGATTAGGCATGGTGTTCCTCAGGTCGACTCTTTGACGTAATATCACTTAACAAATGGACAGAGACTTCCACCTCGAGTTTACAGATAAACTGCAAACTAAGTTTACTTAAAGTCATACACTGAAGAGAAGGGACTCTCAGTCTAGTGCTCATTTCACAAAGTCAAAGTATCCCTTGAACAAAAGGCCCCAGCATCAAGAAAACTGAAGTTCTTGTCAGGAAATAAGATATATCTCAATAAAATATTCTACAGCCAAACTTCAAAAAGCTAATTTTGTTTTTCTTAGTAGTAATTTCCATCTCCTCATCCATTAATGGGTCACTACATAGCATTTAGTAAAGTTTCAGTGTAGCAGTCCTTAGTGTAATTACCTTTTTTTAAAATAGACTTTTAGTTTTAGAGTAGTTTTAGATTTACAGGAGAGTTTCAAAGATAGTACAGAGGGTTCAGCCTCAGTTTTTACCATTACTGAAATCTTATATTATTAGCATGGTACATTTCTTACAACTAATGAACCAATATTTACATATTAATACTAAGTAAAATATATCTTTTATTCAGCATTTCTTAGTTTTTAGCCTAATGTCCTTTTCCTGTTCCAAGATCTCATCTAGGACACCACATTAAATTTAGTTGTCATATCTCCCGAGGTTTCTCTTGGCTGTGCCAATTTCTTAGGCCTTCCTTATTCAGGATGACCTCAGCAATTTTCAGGAGTTCTGTCAGGTACTTTATAGAATGTCCTTTGATTTGGTTTGTCTATTCTTCATAGTTAGAAATGGGTTACAGGTTTTGGGGAGCAAGACCACAGAAGTAAAGTGCCATCTACTCACAGCATTCCAAAGGTACATGCTTAGCAACATGACTTATCACTGTTGATGCTGACCCTGATCACCTGGTTGAAGTGGTGTTTACCAGGTTTTCCAGTGTAACATGACCCTTCCCTTCAAGCCCCTTCTCATACCGTCAGAAGGAAGTCACTATGGGCAGGCTATACTTCAGGGACGGGGAGTTGTGTATTATTTCCTTGAGCACAGAGCATCTAAATTAAATTAATTGGAATTATTCTGTGTGGGAGATTTGTGTAACTCTCTTTTTATTCTTCAATGTTAATAAAATGAATTTTTTCACATATACTTGGAAAATATACAAAACTATTAATCAGCATATAGGAATACAAAATATTCCTTTTTACCTTATTTTGGAGAAAAAAAAAAATGACCTTTCAGGAATAGACACACCAGTTTCTTCTTTTGTAGTTTTTGTGTTGAAATATCAGATCATGTTGCTTTCTACTTAAATCCTTGAATATCTTCTCATTATCATCAGGATAGAGCCTGACAACTTTGCTCACATAAAGGGCTTGAAAGTTCCCTTGCAATCTAACTTCACCTTCTATCTAACTTCCATGCCATTCCATATTTCCTATGTCTTGCAGTGTTGTTGTGAAAATTAAAAATAATTTATACAAAATGCCCATCATTTAGTAGATAATAAGAGAGAATAATTATTTTTTTAGTTTTTTTTAAAGTTTATTCATTTATTTTTGAGAGAGAAAGAGAGCACGCAAACAAGGGAGGGGCAGAGAAAAAGGGAGAGAGAGAGAATTCCAAGCAGGCTCTGCACTGTCAGTGAAGAGACCAATGGCGGTCTCAATCTCACCAACTGAGAGATCATGACCGAGCTGAGATCAAGAGTCGGATGTTTAACAGACTGAGCCACCCAGGTGCCCCAAGAGAATAATTCTTAAATACTAAAAAAGAAAATTCTATCTTTTCTGATATTTATTGAGAACAAAATTCACTTACTAACTAAAATAGCAACACAGGAGGTTCAAAAAATGAGAGAAAAAAAGTTATTTTATAGATTGCTAATATTTTAGTTTTTATAGTTGTATATAGTACAGGGAGCATCATTTTTTTTTCTTATAAAAGTAGCAACAGCAGTATAATACTAAATATAGTGTGGTCCAATTACCAAGCAATTTAAAATATAATATGTCTTGTTTTCTTATAACTAATCAAATACATAATATAGTATAATATCAGAAAACTTATGACTGTTGAGTTACTTCCAATCATTAGAATTGAGGTCAGGATATGTCACTTTAATATTTCTTGAGTACTTTCTATGGAGCAAACAACTTACCAGGCACTAGAGAATACAAGGGTGGATAAGACAATGTTCCTGACTTGAAATGGCTTATCAGTTAATATAAATTATAGACCTATAAGAAATTATGATAACATAAATGGATATAAAAATAACAAGTACTGGCTGAGAGAAAATGAGGGAAGCTTCATCAATTAGGGAACCCTAAGGAATAGGTGAGATGGAAATTGGTGAAGTTTTTGGAGCAAAAGAGGAAATTCTAAAAATGCTGAACTGGTTGTGTGTGCAGATGTGTGCAAGAAGGAAATCACAGCACATTCAGTCCTTGTCCCCAATGCCATTATTCTTCTCTTTGTGTAGTTTTAGCTCCAGAGCTGGGATAATTTTTTGGCATTTGACTAGCTCTCCTACTTTTTAAGCCCACCTCAGGATATATTCATGCTCTTGTTAAATAAAATATAGCTTAGTGGAATAGGAAAATATTTTCTGTAAAATATCATTCCACCAAGAAAGCATACTTAATAATGGACTAAGCATTTCAAGTCTTTCAGATGAATTTTTCTGTTCAGATTTCATAACATACAGGTGACTATTAAAGTAACAACAATTATGGTCATTTAATAGCATTCCCTCCCCCTATTTCCTAGGCAAGGCAATTTATTTTCAAATGCATAAGCTGCAAATAGAGAGTCATTATTATGGTAATAGACTAAAATGCAAAACAAATGTGGTCATGACACTTGGAGAAACATTCCCTCAATGCCACCAGGCAAAGACTTGCACCTCTATGGATATTAAAAAGACAGGTCCCTTTATCAACATGCCCAGACATTTCTCCCACATATATTTCCCAGCACTTCCCATATACTAGGCATTGTGAAACCAGGATAGAAATCTGTGGTTCCTGAATTCAAGACTCTGGTTGGAAGAAGAAATGTAAACACTCTCCCATGGGGCCAACATTTAACCAAGTTTCTGCATAGAGGGTGAGTGATGCTTAGAGAGCCATCTATACCTGCCTGGTGATATCAGGGAAGGTTCCAAAAGCAGGGAAAGCTGAGGCTGAAGGTAGGACTAGGAGTTTACCAGAATACCAAGTGGGGACAGGAGATCCCAGAAAAAGGAACAGCATCTGCAAAGGCATAGAGCACAGAGGTATTCAGATGTAGGGGCTGGTGAGGAGAGAGGTGGAGAAGAAAAAGAGTCAATGAAATAAAATCAAACATGAAGGTTGAGCACAGAAGGGCAGGGAGCAGTGTTTCAAGTTCTGAGGCTGCAAAGTCACAGTTGCAAACAATATTTCTTTTAGAAAGAAATGTCTTTCAAAACATAGTCTTCCACTGCCATATCTGTATCATGTACCTTAACTGTCAACCTCACGTCAGCATAATCAAGAGGCAGCTTTTCCCCTCCAGATTTCCCTCCAAGAGTGTTAAGTATTGTGAGGGCAAAGATGGTTTCTTCTGCAGGGCCCTATGCACCACCTGGTTCATAATCTGAACTCACTGACATTTGTGGGTTGAATAAATACAAGGAAAAATTGACTACTGACCTAATATCATTATAGTTCTGGCAAATATTAGCAGTATAACCTCAGGAAAGCAACTTAACATTTCTGAGCACCATTTTCAGCTGTAAAATGTGCTAACCCGCTGTCAATCCTGTCAAGATTAAAGGGGATGGTCTGCATGGCAGTCTTCATACAAATGCCCAGCCTATAAAGCAAGCTTAATATTTCGTACATGTTAGTTTGCATCCTTGTTTTCCTTTCATTCTCCTACTGTCATTCACAAATCCCAAATACGCTGTTAAACAATAGAACTCAGGAAGCAATCAAAACAGCAATCAAGTCCACTGTGCAACCCTGCTTCTCCCTCATGCTTTAGCCACATTGGTTTATTACTCTCCAAGATTTCACTGTTGAACAGCTGGTAAAAATTATTTAAATTCACAATGAACTTCTTAAACAGCACACTTCAAATCTTAACATCTAGGGCTTTACTTTCAAAATTCCTAGAATTCTTTTTTTTTTTTTTTTAATTATGATTGGTCTCCTACTTTCCTAATCCTTTCAACCTCTCCTTTTATCAGAACTCATAGCAAAAAGTTTCTTCCTCTTTCTAGCTCTTGAGAAACTGGAAGCTTAGAGTCCCTCCTCTTCTATCTGCCCCTTTCATTTAGACATTTCTTAATGTAATACCTTTCTTCCTCCCTTCTCATTGCCATATTCTGCATAGCCTTCATTTCACAGCTTTGTTCGAGTCTCTTAATAGGCGGTGACAACTATGCCTGGCCTTTTGTGATGACCAGCCCCGTCTAGCAGCTGCTGGCACAACATCTCTGCACAGGAGCCAAACATTGTCCTGAATCACTGGTGAGCACAGGTCCTCTCGGTGCCCTCCTTTTTCAGCTTGGTCTTTCTCCTCCATTATCTTTTTCTTTAAAATTTTAATCATTCTCTAGTTTCATTTTTTTTTCAATTTCCATAAACTGTAGCTCTACAATTTGAACTTTACACTATGAGAGAAAGCCTTATACATCCTTACTTCAAAACTTCTAAGCTCCAGACTCACCACCTCTCCCTTAGATAATGGCAACAAGTTTCCTCAACACCTCCAATTTTTATCTTCTCCAGCTCATGTTATATTCTATAGCCACAGTGGCTCTGTATAAAGTACAGATCTATTCATGGCATTCCCTAGTGGGGCCACTTGTAATAATTCTGTTATTAAAGACAAACAAAACCAAACAACAACAACAACAAAAAAAAAAAAAAAAAAAAAAAAAACCACCCAAGGCATTTCAGCCCTGCAGCCAAACCCATGACACACCTCAGGCAACCTTCTAAAAGTATAGAGTGAGAAGGCTTGCCTTCTCCTCCATCCATCTGCCCTTCAAATATTTGAGTCATATAAATCCCATTACTATTCCCATGTGGGCTCCCACCTTGCTGAATTGGCTTCTGCTGTCTTTTCTACCTGCAATGCCATCAGTCTCAGCCTACTAAAGTTCTATCACTCTACCTCTTCAAGATTGGTCTGGTACCTTGAGTAATACTTGTGACATCCAAAACAAAACAAATTCTCTTTTCCCAACTCTGAAAATATGATCTCCCTCATAGTGTGTGTTATGCTCACGCACAGAAATAATTTAGCATGATGGTTATCTTTCATTCAGTCTGTTATTTTAGGCTTCCACATTATCATCAACATTAGAGCGGGACCGTTGACTTTAGGTATAAGATTAGCTAGAAGGTTTATTACTCCAAATTAGACCTTCTGATGAGATTCTAAATTCTCCCATATAATTATTGCCAGCACGAAATGATCCTGCACCATACATTTAATTGCAGGGTTTTATTTTATTTTATTTTCCATAGGGAGTAGAGTTGGATTGAGAAGTTGATTCATTGAAGTGAATCAGGTAAACAGCATCTAGTACCAGGGGATTCATCCGTTTCTATTTATTCCTATAACTTAAAGAGCCCAATTAAATATAATGGGTTAAAGTATTAAAAATCTGTTTGATTATCACTACTTACTCAGTGAGACACTGATTAAAGCTTAGGGAAGAGACAATTCTATTCATAGAGCTGAGACAGAGAGAAATATCAGAAATAGCTTGTAGGTACTTTTCACCTTATATTCTTCAAGGCCTTTAATGAGAGAAAAATATGGAAAAACTGAAAATCTGTTCTTCGAAGTCTGATTTAATAAGCAGAGGATGCGGCAACAATGCCTACAATGTTACTTTTGAGGATGTAACAGCATATACTTTCTAAGTTGCCAGAAATATGCCCCATCCAGCTTGCCCTACCTATGCTCCCTGAGACACATTATCTCCTACAAAAATTAAAATAACAAAAAAACACTATATTTTATTGTCCTTGCCCTCCCACCACCACTGACTTGACTTGTGCTATTATAAATCATTTTAAACATTGCAAATATTCTTTTTGAATATAGTTTAACCAATGTCAGTAGAGTGACAAAACAGTATATTGGAAGGAACACTGAACATGTAGTTAGATTTGTTCTCAAGTCTTTACTGTACCTCATTCTTCCATACTTCCTTCATTCAAGAAATGTTTTACAAGGTAGCTGTGGGAACTTGGCCAAGTTAATTAACCATGCTAAGATTCAGTTTCCTCCCTGTGTAATATAGATATCATCATTATGGCTTGCCTCACAGGGTTGTCGTGAGGATCGAATAAAATTTTTAAAGTGAAATCACTTTGAAACACTATGGAAATCCACACATTTTGCTGCTGAGAGAATAGTAAGGTGAAAAACCCACAAATGTCTTCAAATACTCTGTGAGCTGTGTACTGCTTCACACATTTCCACCCAGTGAACATTTACTATGTGGGGTAAGCATACTAGAAGCTGCAGGAAATACACCAAATTATGAGGTCATGGTTCTTCTTCCAAAGGAAGGAGGAAGGGAGAGGGAGAATAGCTTTCCTAGGGGAATAGCAATACAAGACAGCATTAAGCCAGGGGGCAAATAATCCTTGCAGACAGTAATACACGAGCTCAAAGGGCAGATAATGTGGGCAAAGCTGCAATATTACTGCCCTCTGAGGCTCATGTTACTCAAGGGGACACTATCCGTAGGACAGTCATGGGTAGGGTATGACATGGCCATCGATTGACTTGATCTGACAGCTCTGAGAAGTACCTCCAAGGTAAGACACAGGAAATAATCACAGAAGAGAAGGCTCTGGACTGATGGGGTGGTGGAAAACACTGTCCCGTAAGAGGGGAGAATCAGAAAAAGACTGTTTCCCCTTCATACACAATACTCATTTCTCCTCTCTACTCTAAGTCACTGGCTGTCACATGCATCCTGTGTTCTCCTTCCTGCATTCGCATTTCTCTGCTCTCACTTACTCCCTGCCCTGTGGGAGAAGAGCAGTGTTATGTAAAGTCAAAACAAAAGTACTTGTGGGTTCTAGATTAAGACCTAGCTTACTTTACAGCCTATCTTTCTAAACTTGCAGCGTGCTGAATAGCCCCCTTAAGTCCCCTGAACCTCTCTTTTCTCTGCATAAGAGGAATAAGATCTACCTGGCTAGAAGGCAGGCAATGTTTCTAGAAGAGGTGCTTAATAAATTGACATACTTCTTCAGCTTATAATAGGCACTCAATAAATACTTGAATAAATATTACTCATTATTGTTGACTCTATCACCCAGACCCCACCCAGTCTCCTAAGGAGACTACTCCAAAGGACTTTGTCTAGACTTTCTGTCTAATATAAAACTGCAGTGAGGGGCACCTCACCCAGTTAAGTGTCTGACGATTTCAGCTCAGGTCATGATCTCATGGTCCGTGGGTTCGAGCCATGCATCAGGCTCTGTGCTGACACTGTGAACCCTGCTTGAGATTCTCTCTCTCTTTCTCTCTCTTGGTCCCTCCACCCCTGTCAAAATAAAGAAATAAGCTTAAAAAAACCTACAGTGAAACTTCCCTTCACCTCACTTCAAAGTCTGTACTTCCTGTAAGAGATCCAGAGCTGCGGAAGATTTCAAAATTTTTAAACAAAATCAATAGTAATTCTATTTATTAAATTTCATAATTGGATCATTTTGAGATTACTACAGTTTTATTATTATTTTAATGCACAAGGAAAGGACAAACAGTTTGATGTGATGGACGCAGAATAGTGACCCGTGTTTTAAAATATTTTTGTTTTTAACAAAAGCTTTCTCCCTGAGCTACTAGGAAGCTCAGAGTCAAAATGAGTTCTCAAACCCACCAATTTTATTAACTCTGACCAAATTCTCAGCTTGTTTTTCCTTATACAGTTTTTTAGACGTTATATAAAATTACACTTTGTGCAATCTGCCTCACACAGAAGCCTAATATCCTTAAAAGGATCCCCTATAGATATCTGGTCATCACTCTCCATCCACATACGACCTCATCCACTGTAGCAGTATGCTGAAACTGTAGAATAGTACAAGCAGCTAATCAGTCTAAATCCAAACAACATGTATGTATGCAAAAGAGGCATTGTTTGCTTAGAAACAGATGGTTCAGAAAGGATTTAACTTGAATATCATTTAGCCACGAAGATTATAATTTTTACTGTTTTACCAACCTCACTGTGTGCCTTTCTAGCTCATAATAGCAGTCCACAGTGTTAAAACTAAGGCTCTACATCACAATGTATTTGTATTTGCACCCAGTTCATTGATAGCATCAAATTTATTTTAATAAATTTTTAATGTTTATTTATTTTTGAGAGACAGAGGGTGGGTAGGGGAGGGGCAGAGAGAGAGGAGGAGACAAAGAATCTGAAGCAGACTCCAGGCTCTGAGCTGTTGGCACAGAGCCTGAGGTGGGGCTGGAACTCACAAACCGTGAGATCATGACCTGAGACAAAGTCAGATGCTTAACTGACTGAGCCACCCAGGTACCCGGAAAGCATCAAAATTTAAATGTACACTGCCATTCACTGGTCCATCTAATCGTGTAATCATATTATGATAGCTAATTTAAAGACTGAATTCACTTACCATTTTTCCCTGGGCAAATTACCTAAACGTTTTGTATTTCTCTTTAAGTCAGTTTTAGTATTTGTGAAATGGACTTCAGCATCAGATTAGCCTGCAGTCACATCCTGATTCCACCACTAAATGCTGGGAGGTTTGAGAGATGTACTTTAAAACATGTCTTCCAAATTCTTTGACACGGTTTCTATCAAATGGTGGGGGTCATGGCTCTTTTCTTGAATCTGGGCTATGACTTCTTGACAAATTAGAATACAGTGAAAGCGATGCTGTGCCAATTTCTGGCTCAGACTTTATCAAACTGGCAGTCTCCATTTTCCCATCTTTCAGGATGATCGCTCATGGAATCTGGAAGTCATGCACTGAAGAAGCCCAAGCCGCATTCAGAGAGGTCCAGGTGGAAAGAAACAAGCCCATATCCCTGGCCATGTAAGCATGCCATTTTGAAAGCAGATCCTCCAAGCTCCAGCTGAAATGCCTCCCTCTGAAGTCTGGTGGATCAGAAACAAGCTGTCCCAATCAAGTCCTACTCTATTTGTGAGCAAATAAGTGATTCGCATTGTCCTAAGCCACAAAGTTTTGGGGTACTTAGCTACACAGCGATATATAACTAGAACAGGATAACAAGGTCTTGTTTTTGCATAGAAAAGGCTGCCACAAGATTTTTGGCTAACATCAGAAAAGTGTCTGTGTCTTATAAGAATGTTATAAAACGATTATTTTTAAAATCTAGTCAATTCAAAAGTCTGTGAATTCTAAACAGCTTTCCTATCAGTCTTCATTAATAATATAAATTATAATAAAAGCCTATCTCATTTGTGCTTTGCAGGAACTATGGGTTTTACAAGTTGAAGGTTTGTGACAACCCCACTTTGAGCAAGTGTGCTGGTACCATTTTTCCAACAGCATTTGGTCACTTTACATTTTTCTGTTGCATTTTGGTAATTCTTGCAATATTTCAAACTTTTCCATTATGATTATATTTGAATTGCTACAATCTCATGACAAAATGTTAACGGATGAGGAGTTGCTTCTCATGGATGAGCAAAGAAAGTAGTTTCTTGAAATGAAGATGCTGTGAAAATTGTTGAAATGACACAAAGGATTTAGAATATTGCACAAGCTTAGTTGATAAAGCAGTCGCAGGGTTTGAAAAGATTGACTCCAATTGTGAAAGAAGTTCTACTATGGATAAATTGCTATCAAATGCCATCACATGCTACAGAGATATTGTTCATGAAAGGAAGAGTCAATTGATGTGGCAAACTCCATGGTTGTCCTATTGTGAGAAATTGCCACAGCTACACCAACCTTCAGTGACCACCTGATCAGTCAGCAGCCAGTGACACTGAAGCAAGAACCTCCACCAGCCAAAAAAAGATATAATTCAATGAAAGCTCAGATTACGGTTGGCATTTTTCAGCAATAAAGTATTTTTTAATTGAGGTATGTACATTGTTTTTTGGACATAATTCTATTATTGCACACTTAATTGACTACAGTATAATGTAAACATAACTTTTATATGCACTGGGAAACCAAAAAGGAAAAAAATTCATTTGATTCACTTTATTGTGACATTCACTTGATTGTGGTGGTCTGGAACCAAACCCACAATATGCTGGAGGTATGCCTGTAATTATTGTTTACTGAATAGCTCTATATATGGAATGGACATGTTATAAGTTTTTTCATTTGGTTTCATAATAATTCTACTAACATGTTACTATTATACCCTTTTTACTAATGAGAAAACGTACATCTAGGGAAACTATATGGTAGTAAGTAGCATGATTTGGATATGAACACTGATAGTGCTAAAGCCAGTATCTTCCTGTTTCATGATAACTTTCATGTGTATAATACAATAAAAAGTACATTTTAAAATCAATATGAGAGAAAATACTGAATGGGTTTAGGAAAAAAAGGCTTTAATAAGACTTTATTGATAAAGTTAGCTAAGCATTGGAGTAGGCAGTGCCTTCTAGACAGAGGACACAGCAGAAGCAAAGGCTCTGAGGCACAATATTTCTTTCATGATGTTTGTGTATTACTGACTTTTGAGTTTGGGCCAGGGAATGGTTGAAAAGTAAGGTAGGGAGGGCTTAGAGAATGTGTGTGCCTTTCAGAGGAGACTGATCTCATCCTTGATTGCTGGAGGACTACTGAGAGCCTCTTGTAAGCAGGTAAGTGATATGGTAAAAACCTCATAGCCAACCCCGTGGGAATCCCCATCATATGTCTAGTAGGGTAACTCTGAGTCCATTGTGAGACTTGATCTTCTGGATTCTGAATATTGGTACTTCTACTACTGGGGTTTTCACCTAAGGGGACTTGAGCTCTTTGGGGATCATGAAATTATTTACAAGAGATTCAAGAATTCTTGTGCCGTAAACTGTTTGTCAGCAGAATTATACATAACACTTTCCATGCTGAAATCTTTTTGCTTTAGTGAAAGTTGTTGACTTGATAGTCTTGTGTCATCTGTGCTTTGGGGAATCAGGACATAATCTAGATCCATGCCTTGGGGTGAAATGAGCCCACATTGGGCTCTGTGCTGACAGCTTGGAGCCTGGAGCCTGGTGTGGATTCTGTGTCTCCCTCTCTTCTGCCCCTCCCCCCACTCATGCTCTGTCTCTCAAAAATGAAGAGGCATTAAAAAAAGTTTTAAAAAAAGTTACCATTATTTTTATGTTTTTCTCTAACATGGGACAACTCACACCAAATTGTATTGTTTACTTACCTTTCTTTCTCACAGACTGGGATATCTGAGGACAGAGTAGGTAGGGATTTTTGTTTGCTTGTTTGGGGTTTTTTAGTATGTTATTTTTAACACTGTATCTAAATTTACATCATTATTCTTAACACATGGTATATATTCAATAAATATTTGTTGAATAAATTAATCTTTAGATTTCTAAGTCACCTCTGAAATCTGATTTACATTTACTCTGTTCCACAGAATATACTTCATTAAAAAAATGAAAAGTAAAATTATTAGAAGTCATATTATAAAATTTTTATCTGCAGAGAGATTGGATAAATTTACCATACTATTGTCTTTCTGGGGCTCCATTTTCTTGTTTGTGCAATTGGGAAGACAGAGGACAAAAATACCTGCTTCATAGATTAGAACAAAGTCAGTCAGTATCAAGAGAAGATTGACAGTAGATGGCTTTTCCATAAATCGCCTACTATGATTATTGTCTTCTGTTCTAGTTGCTGATTTGTTTTTCATGGTGACAGTTTCTCTGGTTTTCCCTTTATAAGGTGGCTCATGCATTAGTCAATGCACATGGACTCCACTCTTATATTCTGTTCCAGGACAAACTAGTTTGATTTTATTTTTCCAACCATTCTCTGTCTATCAACTACTTAATGCCTAACCATAATGGAACCAAAGTGAGGATTATTAGCCTTGGTTCTAACTTATGACTAGCTCACTCTCCTTCTGATATGCCTGGAGCACTTTCTTTCTTTTTTTTTTTTATTTTTTTAACGTTTTTATTTATTTTTGAGACAGGGAGAGACAGAGCATGAACAGGGGAGGGTCAGAGAGAGGGAGACACAGAATCTGAAACAGGCTCCAGGCTCTGAGCTGTCAGCACAGAGCCCGACGTGGGGCTCGAACTCATGGACCGTGAGATCATGACCTGAGCCAAAGTCGGATGCTTAACTGACTGAGCCACCCAGGCACCCCCTGGAGCACTTTCTAAGGTTGTTGATGACTCAGAGAACACTTGACAGTTATTCTAGTTAGAAACAATTGCATTTATTCTTTCAGACTTTCTCACTTTCATATTGATTCCTACCAAGAAAGAAGAAAGAAAGAAAGAAAGAAAGAAAGAAAGAAAGAAAGAGGGAGGAAGAGAGGTAGGGAGGAAGGAGGGAAGGAGATTTAAAAAATCACTGGAAGCAAGCTTGTGGTTCCTACTTCTTATATTGTTATATAATAGGAAGGACCATGCTGAATACAACCACCACTTATTACTAGCATGTAAGGGACCAAGAATGTGTTCAATGTTTTACATATGCTCTCTATTTTAATTCTTACAATACACATCTGTAATACAGATTTTTTTCCCACTTTATGTATAAGGAAAAAGTGAGATAGGTAAAGCAACCTACCCAAAACCACAGTCCTGCTAAGTGTGACAAATAGAATCAAAATCCACACCTGTTTTCCTAGAGTCTATTTTCTTTGACAGTATGAGGTTTTAAAGAGCAGACGGTTTAAGGAGAAACCTGGTTCAACTCCAGCCTCTGCTGCTGAATACCTGTGGGCACTGGGTCAATGCAATCAATTTAATTCATTTTAGTTCAGTTCTACATTTACTAAGTATCTGCTTCATATAAGAATCTGTTCAGGGCACCACTGGAAATAAAAGTTGAAAAGGAAATGGTGTAAGTTCTTACTGAATTGAGAACACAGGAGATTAGATATACACTTCACCACAAAGACCTTCACTACAAAAATATACTATGACAGGTCTTATAAAAAAAGGCACAGACAAATGATAATAGAAATAGAAGAGAAAGAAAAATTTTTACAGGGACAATCAGGAAGAAAGAGAATTTGGACATGGCATCCAAGAAAAGGCAGTGTATCTAATTTAAGAGATAGTGCCATCAAATTAAAGAGTGCTGGATTCAAATCTTAGCTCCACCAGCAAACAGAAAGCTATGATGACCATTACCAAAGTGCTTGATCTCTGGCACTCTTGGTTTGTCTCTAAAAAGGGTATAAAAACATTTACACCTAATAGGAGGAGGGTTCTGTGACTGTGAGAAGCAAACACACTGATAGCGTGTATCAAAGTACCTACCATACCTCCTGACATGAAATAAACACTTGATAAACACCCAAATTTAAAACAAGAGATCTAGTACTTTTGATAATCAGCAGTAGGATGAAAGGACAGGATTTAGGTCACCAGGACCAAGAGGAGTAAACAGGGTGAGAAGACATGAAAGGAATATGTTTATGGAATAGACTGTAACTGAAAACAGATTCAAAGGGAGGGATCATAAGCCTGAATGTCAGATTCATGGTCTGACAATAATCCAAGTGAGGAGTAATGAGGCAGGCCTGATGTGGGACAGCACACATAGGCTGGAGGTGAGCCCAACTAAGACAGGCTGGTAGATCTTGGCAACTACGGTCTGGAAAGTGATGAGTTAAATATAGTCTTACTTATGCTCTTCCCACCTGTGTAAGAGAAAGCATGATGATGCCCTTCACGGAAAAAGAGAAAACAAATAAACAAAAAAGTGAAGGTTTTTAAAAAGAAAATCTTCAGTTTGGGGTGAGGTAAACTTCAGTTGATGAATATGGAATTTGAGAAGGAAGTTAACCACACCAATAACAACTAGAGCAACTCTAACAGCAGATTTATCGTTCACACTGGTCTAAATCCTAATCTTACATTTTCTGATACCATCCTTACAACGTGATCTGAGTTGGAAGTTATTATTTTATAAATGAGAAAATTGAGGGTTCAGAGGTTTTAGTAACCTGTCCAAAGCTATGAACCTACCATGTGGATAAACAAAAATTCAAACCTGGGCCTAATTTCAACATCCATTTTATCTACTATACAACACGGTCTCCAAAACAATCAACCTGAATAAATTACATGCGTTGTAATGATCTTAGTGTATCATCATAAATAATGAAAGATGGTGATACTCTCAAGTATATTGTAAATTGCTGTAAAAAATGTTAGTTACTATTTTACTGGTGGTAGTTTTGTTAATAATAGGGATTAGTCTCTAGTGAACAGCCCTAATTTTCCCAACTACTCCTTTGATGGTTAGTTAATTTAACAACAATTGAGCCCTAAAATAGTCATCACTTGGCTTTGTGAACATCTTTACTAGGAAAGAAGTATTTATAAAGCTATGTATGGATCATAAAAAAAGAGATGGTAGATATTTGACCTCCCCACAGAAGGATGGAAACCATGGCATCATTCTGGTTTGACCTGTCTTCTAATGAACTAGGTAGATCAGGTTTACACAAGATAGATTAACAAAGACCATGGTCAATCTCCTTAACCTGAGAGAACTTGACATTTTACTTTCTATTGGGTACTTTGACAACTCTTGTAACCATCCAGAACTACTTCTTTCTAGGTAGATGTTGGCACAAAAAGCCATCGGTGCACAAATGGACCAAACCAAATACAGATAAATGTTCAATGTGGATCTCAAATGTAAAAAAAAAAAAAAAAAAAAGTCTTTGAGAAAACAATAAACAAATAAAATACTGCCAGTAAGTCAAAATGAATATCCATTTCATTTACCCACAACTACTTAGCAAGAGTTAACTGAATATTTGCTGTTTCAGACATTGCCCTGATTTTTTTTTTAAATAAAATCATGAATTCTATCAAAGCCTAGGCAAGTAGCATATTATATCAGTTTTACAGGTGAAGAGACAGGTTCTGTGGATTTTTTTCAAAATCATGTAGAGTAAGTATTGGAATGGGATTTAAATCTGGGACGATTTGATTTCCACTCTAGACCTAGATATTGACAATGGAAAATAAACAAGACCTTGTCTTTACGTTTAAATAAAGCACAGTCTAGCTGAAGAATCATATTTGTAACTAATATATTATGAGATGAAATTGAATAAATGATGGAACAAATGAGCTCACTTGAGTTTGGCCTGGAGAAGACTGCACAAAAGCCGGACTGTGAAGATTTAGTAAACATTTTGTCAGACAAACAAAGCAAGTAGAAGGCATTTCAGGCAAAAATAGCAGAGATTCCAAGGCATGGGGTCACTACATGGTGTGCATTACAATACCGAGAATTCCCTTTTGTCTCTACTTTGGGATCTGTGGAGATTGAGAGCAGGAGAAGGGCTACTCAATGAATAAGCTGAAAAAGCCAAACTGAAGGTTTTAAATTTTGTCTTGCCGATAAATAGGGGAAAATAAGGAGGTTGAAGTATATGAATTCTAAAATTATTAAATTCTATGGCTATAAAAGGAAGCACAGCTTAAAAGTTGACAGGCTTATAGAAATACAGAAATATGCTGATTCTCCTTTTTTGTTTCCAAGACTGACACAAGTAAAAGTAAAGCCATCATGCAAAAATGCCTTAGTAAAAAAGTTACTGCCTATATGAATAATTACGCCAAGGCAAGTTAAGTTACTTTAAATTTCTGATTGTGCTAGAATAGCTATGAAATAATTTGGGTTTTTAGTCTTACAACCGTATAAAGTCACAGCAATCATCACTTTTATTTACCCCCATCAAATATGATACACTATCAATGCTCAAACAATGGACAAGAACTTGGTCTCTTTCCAAATTAACAAATAGAACTAATGGGTTTGAGAGCTCATCATACTTCTGTCTTAGGAAAGCTTCCAAGGTGAAGTGATTTTCGTTAAAAAGGAAACTATGGTAACGAAACATAGAAAAATTAAAATAGGTAAGCAGTAATCTAAAATGTACTTCAGTGACTTTCAGCTGAAAGCAGGAAGGTGGACAAAAGAAAAAACAAAAAATCAAAAATCAAATCTGAGAAGTTAGAAAAAACTAGAAAACAAACAAATAGTAATTTTAAACAGACAGTAGTTCTCTTTGATCAAATACTATGTAGACTAGAACACTTTAATTTTCAAGTTAGTAACCAAAACACAGCAAAGAGAAAATACTGGTTTTGGTGTTTAGTAACGTAAAAGCAATGGATCAAGAATCCATAGAAAAAAATTTATCTATATATAGACATCATTATTTCTCTTTGCTATATCAAATTCCCTTATCCCTTTTTAAAATGTTTGTTTGTTTAGAACAAGAGTGAGCACTTGAGCAAGAGAGGAGCAGAGAGAGAGGAAAAAAGAGAGAATCCTAGGCAGGCTCTGCTCTGTCAGCACAAAGCCCAAAGCGGGGCTTGACCTCACAAATCATGAGATAATGACCTGAGCGGAAATCAAAAGCCAGATGCTTACCCAACCGGACTGAGCCACCCAGGCACCCCATCCTTTTTTTTTTTTTTTTTTTTTTTACAAAACATAGAGCATAAATTATTAATAACTTCAAAAGTCATCTTCCTGGCATAAAATCCTACCTTTAATTCCATCCAATTTAAGTGGAGAAAAAAAAAAAAAAAAAAGAATGTGGCCAGGACAGAAGAGTGCTGGTGAGGAATGGACGAGTAAGTCCTGTTACCCTTTCTATAAGCTGATACTGCTCAACCTTTGGAAATGACATCTTAAAGTGATGGTTTATGGCACTCCTTCTACTCTTAAAAACACATCTTTATTATCCAAATGTCTTTTAACCAACTACAGTAAGTTTTGCAATAACAGGGTCACTGGTTAAGCACGTAAGCACCTGTGGTATAAAAGCTGCTCCAGCCTGTCTCATATTGGGGAACCTCAGTTTTCCTTCCCTGTGAATCTCCTTTCTCAAATACACCATCATTCACACTTCTTCCTTAATTACCATTCACTTAAAGTTAAAAGAAGGTATAGCACCTCTGAAAAGTGGACATTTATAAGACAGGATTGCTATTCCCCTTTTCAGTGCCGCTTTGCTGGATATAACACTGGGTTTTGGTTCCTTTCCTTTTGGTATGTTAACATTAAAAATAACAGCAACCATGTATTAAGTGCTTACAGTAAGTCAGACACTAGGTTAAGAATTTTTGTGTATCCATTTAATGCTCACAGCAGGTCTCTGGGGTACTATGATCATTATTATATAGCATTTGTGGAAGGAGATACAGAGCAAGTAACTGTCCCATGATTCCACAATTATTCCTGTTAAGTTGGTATTAAACTCAGGATCATCATATATCAAAGATCGTTCTCTTAACCAGTGATTGCTAAATTTCTTTTCTATTGAACATTGATTCCTCCTCAGACTATTCCACAAAAAAATAAAAACAAAAATGATCAGTGATCAGAGACCAAACAAGTTTTAAAAACACTGCATAATATATTTTCCTCTTGGAGATTCAAAATACATATTAGGACATCCAAATTCTAAAAGTCATGCAGTCAAAGGGTAAGTTTAATTTTGATGGCTATAAGTTTGTTTCATCATGAAAACTTTTTCTGTTCCCTGTATAACACCTAATAAATCACCCACTTTGAAAAATATGTGCCATGCTTTCTTCTCTCGAGTCAATAATTATGAGTCTCATTGGGTTCCTATCTTCTTCTACGTTCATAGTATATATGTGACTTACTCATCCCACCTACCTTCTGAAGCCCATTTTAATGAAAATAGTGCCATTATCTCCTCACTAGAAAGCTTCTCTTCATTGTATATATGAATTAAGTTTTAACTAAAGAAAACTTTTCTCTTCCTGGAATCCTACTTTTCTTTGATCACCTTTCCTCTATCCTCTATCTTGGACCTGACTATATCTGATGGAGAGTTTGAGGATGTAGCCAGGTGTGGTCTGCACCAAGGAGCCTTCCAGAAACATACTGCCCTTCAGACAAGGTGAGAATCTTACCTCTTAGCCCCATGGTACCATAGTATATAGTTCAAAATGTTGCATAGCTCTGAATGTTATATTCAGCTCTCAATTACTCTAGTATCTGCTACAAAGAAATCTGTGCAATAAGAAAAGGACAACATCACAAAAAAAATCTGCAGACTTCCTGGATGTAATGAGCACGAGGTAAGTTCTATATTCACAAACAAATTCACTATCTGGAGGATTAAACCCCTCTGTTTCTGGAAAAGGATATATACAAATTTGAATTCAAATTCTTAACATTGGTCTTAAAATTCTTGGAAATATGCGCTTATTAATTTTTGTGGCCTTACTTAGATCTGTTAGTTCCTTCTTTTCCAGTTCAAGAGTCTTTTTTTTTTTTTTTACTTTCCTTTTCTACTTACACTATAAGGACATTGGGAAGAACACAGACTTCAGGGCCAGACAAAATACCACCTTGAAGTAAATACTACCATGTTAGTTTGCTATCTTGTGCCTCATTTTCCCCACCTGTAGCCTAAACAAAGGAATGATGTTCACATATGTTGATACATATGTGACATCACCTAGTATCTAATCAGTGCTTGATCAATGTTAGTTTTCCTTTCAGTGCTAAAATTTTCATTCATGCCTTTCCTACTAACTGAACCACAATTTGCTAATATTTCTTACAGAAATTCAAGGATATGAGCTTGTCCATAAAGCTTGCCAGTAAAGCCAATCAACATGAAATGGGGGGGGGGAATGCTTACAATTAGATAAACTTAGGCCTGAACTCTGCCCCCTCTCTGTTTCTTAATTATCTGACCATTAGCAAGTTATTTAACCTCTCTAAAATTTAGCTTCTTTGGGGAGCCTGGGTGGCTCAGTCAGTTAAGTATCTGGCTTTTGGTTTCAGCTCAGGTCATGATCTCACAGTTTGTGAGTTCCAGTCCTAAGTTGGGCTCCATGTTGACAGTTCGGAGCCTGCTCAGAATTCTCTCCTCCTCTCTCTCTGCCCCTCCCCAACTTGCATGCTCTCTCTCTCTCTCAAAAGAAAAAAAAAATAGCTTTCTTTTTTCTGAATTGGGGGATATAACATCTACCACCTAAGGCTACTTTAAGCATTCAACAAAAAAGCAAATGTCTAGTATTGTGCTAATGTTAATCTCTATCTTTCTTTTTTAATTTTTTTTAATGTTTATTTTTATTTTTGACAGAGACAGAGCATGAGCGGGAGAGGGTCAGAGAGAGAGGGAGACAGAATCGGAAGCAGGCTCCAGGCTCTGAGCTGTCAGCACAGAGCCCGACACGGGGCTCGAACTCACAGACTGCGAGATCATGACCTGAGCCAAAGTCGGACGCTCAAACGACTGAGCCACCCAGGCGCCCCAATCTCTATCTTTCTTACAGCATTCAACAATAGCACCATTTCTTAACAAGAGTAGAGGCTGAATAAAAAAATGTTTCTTCAGGTTAATGCTAGATATCACTAGAGACTACACTGAAAAAACATGCAGCGGTGTCCCAGAAGTTGATGAGACATACCAGATGTGATTTGAGCTCTGCCATGTGGGTTTGGGCAGTGTGAAGAGTCAGAAGGCATTAAAGAGTTTACAAGCAGAATCAGACAAAACATTCCAGACTTCCAAGGTTCATACAATCCAACTTTTGAACTCATATTTCCAGAGCAAGGCCCATTCATCCCCATTGAGCTCAGCAGAGAAATTAGTTGCGTGATGCCCATGTCATAGAATTAGGGTCTGAATCCTGGAATCAAATAAAAAATGATATTTCGTCCTTCCCCTTTGTACTGAAACTGTGTACTTGTACTGCAGATGAGATTATCATGATACCTAGCTTGTTCCAAATCGCAAAATAGATTTCTGGGAGAAAATGGACTTTAGAGACATAATCAGAACCTTCGTATTCAATGACTGGGTTACTGAAAGTGATGGGTAAGCTTTTCTTCTTGCTGCTAAGGCCTCACTTCGTCACTCCACCCAGCAGGTACCATGCCAGATTTACCTTCTTCATTTCCTTTATTACAGCATTCAAAAACTGATTTACATCAGAGCAGTACTGGGGATCTAGATTAGAAAACCCTGTATAATGGTTCCAATATTTTTATTAGCATATCTCCTAATCCACAAACTTGCTCAGTTTCCTCAGCATTCAGAAGTACTGAAAATTGCTCCATTTCAAATTCCCATTCTAAAAATAATAAAAGAGCTTATTGATGTTGTGTACAACCGCTTTGAGTAAACACACTTAGGCACAATCTCTAATTTATGATTTTCTAATACCTCATTTTTCAGTAGGCTCATTGATGTAAAGTTAACATGTTATGTAATTCACCCTCTTAAAATGTGTAGTTAAATAGTTTTTAGTATAATCATAGTCGTGCAGTCATTAGCATCATCAATTTTAGAACATTCACATCACCCTCACCCCTACCCCCCAAAAAAAAAACCCATGCCCATTAACAGTCATTCTCCACCCCCCATATCCCCAACCAGGCAACCATTAATCTACTTTCTGTCTCTATGGATTTGCCTATCCTGAACATTTCATATAAGTGGAATCACACAGTATGGCTTTTTGTAATTGGCTTCTTTCACTCAGCATGAGGTTTTCAAGGCTTATCCAGGTTTTATCAGGGATCTGTACTACATTCTTCTTTTATTGTCAAATAATATTTCATTGTATGGATATACCACCTCGTATTTATCCATTTATCAGTTGACAGACATTTGGGTTGTTTCCACTTTATGGATATAATGAATAATGTGTACAAGTTTTTGAGTAGACATATATGTTTTTATTTTTCTTGGGTAGATACCTTGGGGTTTAATTGCCTGGTAACTCTATGTTTAGCATTTTGAGAAACTGCAAAACTATTTTTGAATTGACTTTCACAAGGCAATACCTCATCTTAAGTAGGAAAAGAAGTTGGTTTTGTGATTTCATATTAATCACATTTCCTATTATTATTAGATAAAAAATACTTAGAGGGTCAAATAATAACAAAGTCATGGAGTTAATTAGTGAGAAAATAAAATTGCAATGTCAGAATCCATTCTTTGACCTCTAGTCCTAGCTTCTCCCATCTGTGCCTTTCTGAACAAGGCACAAGGCACACTGCACCATATGGTATTGTGGCTTATGTCAGTTCACCCTATCCTTCTTCTGAGCCACCTAAACTATTTGAGAAAAAGGAATCAGTCTTACATAAAAAGTGACTTGTAGGAGAGAGGACAGTAATAAATCAATAAAATGAAAAGATATTTCTCCAATTTCTAAAGAAAAGATGAAACAAAACCTATGAGGTATAGTAAATAAAAAACAAAAATTCGTGTGTCTTTGTGATGAATTGAAATACCTGTGGTGGTATAGAATTTCAAGAGAAAGCAGGAATAGTCAAGGTGAGGTACAACTGCTATCAAGCTTCAATGTGCATGAATACAGTCTGGAATTGCTTGTTAGACTTGTACATCCCTGGGACCTATCTCACACACACCCAGAGATTCTGTAGGGGTGTGCCAGGGAAGGTGAGACTTGAACATAGAGCAGGGGATAAAGCAGCAGGTCTGTAGATAATATTTCGGTAACATCGATGAGTGGACTGACCCTTGAAAGCAATATGGCAAAATTTGAACCCTCCATCATCCATTGTCTGTGCAATGCTGAGCATTTCCTCAGGTTAATGTGTTCATATATTATATGGGGTTCAAAACAGCCCCTTCATAGTGCATTCATGGAATTTAAAGATAAAATATACATAGAAAAGGACCTGGCTCTAGCTAATATTTGCTTCCTCCCTGCTCCCCTAAACCAAAGTCAAAAAGGACTGGAAAACATAGGGGCTTATACAACTGATGCAAAATGAGTTTTGCTTTGTTTCACCCTCTCTCCTTGAGACCGACACTTCCCTCCTCCAATAATGTGCCCATTGTGAGCATCCTGCCTCAATCCATGAGAAATTCGAAAACACTCTCATTTGGGTGAACTAGTTGCAGCTGCTAACACAACAGCAGAAACAAGGTGCTATATATGCCCAAAGTTGATTAGCATCACCGCAACTCATTATTCTGATCAGCTAGAAGCAATTTACAATCATCTTTAAGCAAGTGCACATCATTTTCATAATTGACTTGCAGGAGCTTTGACACAACAACTTGTTGTAGCTGCCAATCACTGTCAAAGGACAGAGGAGGAAGAAGTCCTTCTGGAGAGAAAAGTGACAGTACAGTGCCTGGCCAAAGTGGGCAGTGAACAGGGTAGCTAAGAATCCTTTCCCATGTTGCTGTTTTCGAGGCCTTAGGACAGAATCTTTTCTAGAGGGAGAAAAGGACCACAGAGAAGGTGGACTCTACTGCCTTCTTTAAAGAAAGCTGGAGTGAGACTGGCAGGTTTCAGCCATACCTATGCCCTCTCTTAGCTTTAATTTTTAATTTTTTTGCTAACTTCCACCCCCTCCTCCCGACTTATGTAACTGCTCTGAGCATTGCTAGCTATAGTGAAAACATTGGCTTGTAAATCCATCTTTTCTCTCAAAGAATTATACATTTTGGGGGCTCTTAAGAGTCTGACTCCGGCTCAGGTCATGATCTCACGATTTGTGGCTTCGAGTCCCGTGTCAGGCTCTGTGTTGACAGCTCAGAGCCTGGAGCCTGCTTCTAATTCTGTGTCTCCCTCTCTCTGCCCCTATCCTGCTCATGCTCTGTCTGTCTGTCTGTCTCTCTCTCTCTCTCTCTCTCAAAAGTGAAAAAACGTTAAAAAATTTTAAAAGAAAGAACTATGCATTTTTGGGGGACCCCAAATACATTGTGCAGCATTTAGATAGATTGATCGGTCATTTCCATCTTTTCTGAAACAAATAGGACTTTAAAATTTGCATGCTCCGGGCGCCTGGGTGGCTCAGTCAGTTAAGCATCCAACTTCGGCTCAGGTCATGATCTCATGGCTCATGAGTTCAAGCCCTGCCTAGGGCTCTGTGCTGACATCTCAGAGCCTGTTGACTGTTTTGGATTCTGTCTCCTTCTCTCTCTGTCCCCCTGTCTCCTTTTCTCTCAAAAATAAACATTAAAAATATTTTTTAAAAATGCATACTCAAACCAATATTTATTTAAATACTTATGAATGAGGCCAGTTTCAAATCCTTGGAATTTCTCTCTATAAAATGGCCCAAGTAATAAGCCAAGCCTTTGACAAAAATTATCTATGCACAGTCTTGGTATGAGTGCTGCCTCCTTAGCCTAGCTATTTTAAAAGGCAAACATTTTTCTCTAATAAATAAACACTATTTTTTCTCTGTTAAAAAAATACTTATGAATGAGAACATTATTGAATTTTTATGTTCACACTACCCAAGAAAGTGAGGAGTCCAAGAACTAAAATAAATGGCCTTGAAAAATATCAAACAACAAGAAAGAAAATCAAAACACCAAATAATTGGTATTAAATGTTTGTTAATAAAACCAAAGTTAATATTAGTTTGTGACTTGGTAAAATAAGATGAAGAATATTTTCATGCATATTATAAGAAACAATACAAGAGCACTTGGAAAAGTGCAAAGTTGGGAATGCAGCACAATGTATAAAAAAGCAGGAGTCTTAATGACCAAGTTGGGTTGGATTCTAATTCTGCCCAAAGTGAGCAGTGATTATTACATACATATTATCGTATATGATGTGCAATATGATGAATAACACCAACGGCACATGTGCAGATAGGATTCTTTGGGCAAACAGGATTCTTTGTATGCTCAATAAATAGGATTTGATTTGTTTATTGAAGATCGATGTAAGTATAAGGGGATAGCTATTTTTTATGGTTTACAAGGCAAGTTCTATAATGTCAGGATTATTTGAAAGAAACAACCTGAATGAACTATACAACCTATCTGTGTTTTCAGTCAGGTAATTTGAGTTGAAAAATATTTACTGAATAATTTTTTTTACACGAGCCCAGGTAGCCCTATGTAAATAATGCCCAGAACTGGGACAACCACTGAGAATGCCGCAGCACATCTAAGAGGGTGCATTTTACCTGGCAAGTTAATCAAAGATGTCTAGAATGTGTTGGGCTGCATTACTGAGCCTCCATGTATGAATTTTTAAAGATCACAGTGATCTAATCTGAGCCATATCCCATGTTCCTCTACCTGGATAAACAACATTGAAAGGCTTAATTCTCTATACAGCCAAATCATTAACCATGTTTTTATAGAGATCTTACAGTTGGTCAGGTACTACAAAATGAAAATATGCCAGATTGCAGTTCCATGAAGGCAGAAAACATCATTCTTCTTTCTTGTCATTTACCCTGAGGGTCACATGCAGAGCTTTACACATGAGAAGTCCTCAGTAACTATTTGTGAATGCATGAAAAAAAAATCAACTTCCTAAAATTTAGAGCACTGTATAAATTGTACTTTCATATCCTTGGCTTGCATCTTTTGGCCATCATCTATCACAGATTAATGGATATTTTTTTAATGAAACTGTCAGTATCTCTTAGTATCTGGCAAAGGCCAAGAGAATAGAAGCTTTATTTACATCCCTCTCTTCCTCAGAATCCAGCTCAATGATAGATGACTACAATTGGTACTCTTTTGTTGATGATCTGTCATTTCCTCCTAGTACATTTTTACAGTTTCCTAAATGCCCTTAATATTTTGAATTTTCACTGTGAAGTGTATATGTGTTTGTTTAATACTATTTGAAATACTGTAGATCTGTAGACAATCTCTAGACTCATGTCTCTCATAACTTCTAGACAATTCTCAGCCATTATTTCTTCATATATTGATTCTCTTCCATTTTTTCTATCCTTCTTTTTGGAACTCCTAATAGGTAGGTGAAAACAATTCTATATCTATCATCCACAGCTCTTAACTCTTCTTCCATACTTTCCACTTTGGTTTTTTGTTTGTTTGTTTGTTTGTTTGTTCTTTCGTACTGCTATCTGGAAGAATCCTTCTCAATTGCTCAGACTATTAATTTACTAGTAGCTGGATCAAGTCCACTTCTGAGTCATCTATTATTTTACAGCTGTGATATTTTTCATTTCTAAGATCCCTAATTGTTTTTATTCTGCAACTACCTGTTATTTTATGTCCAACTATTCTTACATTATAGGGGTCAGTTCTTCATTATGTATCTGGTGATATTAAATATAGCTATTCCTTCCATTTACATTTTGGATCTTGTCACATTTTCCCTATATTTTATCAATTTTTTGGTATATTCAACCTTTTCCTCTAACCCTTTATTCTTTCCTGTTGATATTTAAAGACACTCAAGTTTTTCCCCCTTGAAAAAATAAATCTCCCTCAGCCACACTCTTCATCCAATCCTGAATTCTCCTTTTTACACCAAAGCCATTGAAAAAATTTCCTTTATTTATACTTTATGCTTCCTCACTCTTTATTCATTTCAATCTGGCTTCCATTCCATCAGCAATTATCTAATAACGGAAAAGAGAATGAATTTCGTTGTTGTTCTCATTTTACCTGGCTTCCATGCACACTAGTCACTGCTGTCAACTCTCTTTTCCTAGCTTCTGATGTTACTGCTGTTTTTACTGACATCCTCTGGAGTCCCCTTTTCAGTCTTATCTGCATGCTCCTGTTCATTTACTCAGCTATCATATTCTGGGACTTCTCAAGGTTCTGTCTTCTTCTCTTTCTCTGATTTTGTCCTATAGCATCTAAATTATGCATCTGGATTGGAGGACTTCCCACACAGAGATGAATTCTGAGTTTCTTCTGCAGCCCAGAATCTCCTCTGAGCTCTAGGCTTCTATCTAGAACTACCTCACCATAGCACTTTAATATTCCGACAACACTTCAAACTCAACAATATCGAAAACTCAACATCTGATCTCTCTGAAATCTGGATTAAATGGTAAGTCTGAAAGGCATCATCTTTTCTTCTCTTTTTCATCTTTTATCTCTTTTAAGCTGTCATTATTTCTTACCTGGGCAGTTGCCGTAGGTTTCTAATTAATTCCCCTTCCACCTTGCCCTTTTCCAGTCTATTCTCCACAGTTTAGACAGATCTTTTCAATATACAAATCATATCATTCCTTCATTTAAACAAAAGGCTTCCCATTGTTCTTTGTATATAAACCAAAAATCTTCAGTATGACTCACAAGGTCCTTGATAGTTTGGCCATATTTACTCTATTAGCCTCATCCAACACTGTGATCTCACGTACCTTCTGAACTCTGGCCACACCAGCTGTCTTCTCGTCCTTACAATGTATTGTGTTTATCTCTACTGTAAGACTTTGGCATATCTCTGCCTGAAATTTTCTTCCCAGTCCTCCACATTTAATTAATACCTACAATCCATCGTATCTCTGCTTAAATATGATTTCTGCAGCTCAACTTCCCTCATCCCTAGCCCACTAGAAGCCCCTCTTACACACTTGTTACAACATGCCTTCTTACATGGTATTCACCACAGTTTAAATTGTATATTTGTTTTGTGTGATTGATTAATGGCTACCTACACATCTAGACTATAAGTTGCTTGCCCAGACTATATTTTGGTCCAGTTTTTGAGCAGTGAGGAGGCACTCAAAAATAGTTTTTAATAAATGAGGGAAAATATCTGAATGAAGTGTTTGATGCATTCAACGTTAGCTGTAGTAATTGATTACCTTATAGTTTCTGTCTGTTGTCACAAATTATTTTTAGTTTTGGATAGACTAGAAGATATTTTAGGATCTCTCTGCATATCAGCAGAAAAGAGATGACACAATAAAATTAAATAATTTGAAGAATGTTTAATAAACTATTTACCAAGGTGTGAGATGGGTACAGGAAAATCACAAGAGACACTGTAGTGCTTCTCAGCTATTGACAGTAATCAGAGTGATGGTGGAGGGGGAATCCCTTTCCTCCCTCCCTTCAGCTTCCTGCCTATATTTCTCTTTGGCTATAAACATCCAGAAGCCAGAAGAAAAGAGAATCTGTTGTTATAGTTTGTACAGATCAGCTTTGCCAGACAAAAAGAAGGTAGAGAATGGATTTAAATGAACAAATAAAAATATCCAGCACATCACACAAAGTTTATTACACCTAGAAGAACAAAGTCACTTATTTATTTACTGGTTCATTCATTTTTACTTATTTCTTTAGGAAAAGGATGAAACTGCCTTCTGTCAATACTTTAATAGGTAATGTTTTCTTTTGTGGACTCAGGCCTCCAAAAGCATATGTGAAAATGTTTAAAAAAATGTTTAAGGAATTGGGGCACCTGGGAGGCTCAGTTGGTTAAGTGTCCGACTTTGACTCAGGTCATGATCTTGGGGTTTGTGACTTAGAGCTCTGCATCGGGGGTTCACTGCTGTCAGTGCAGAGCCTGCTTTGGATTCTCAGTCTCTCTCTCTCTCTGCCCCTCCCTAACTTGTGGGCTCTCTCTTTCTCTCTCTCTCAAAAATAAATACAAATTTTTAAAAAATGTTAAGGAATCTACCCACCTAAACTTTTCAGAGTAGGTTGAGTCAAACTCAACAAGACATCTCTCTGACATTGTTTTCTACAACCTTCCACATTCATTATGGGATTGGATGACTCAGATGTTTCTTTATCATTGTGTTGCTTGTCAGAGAACTCTTCCTCTCCTCATCTCAGTAGTGAGGAGACATGGACAAAGAAGAGGAGAAAGGTTTGTTTTTCCTCTTTCCTCTCTATTTTCGTATTTTAGATACAATTGGTTTTCTCTCAAGTACCAGATGTTTTCCAAAATATCTCTAATGTTGGTCTTTTAATCCAGATGATGTTGGAAAAAAAACTTTATAGATAACATCCTCTCATATTCTTTCTGGAAATTTATAAAGGAAAAGAGGTAATACAAACCAAAATAACTGGACACAGCATTTCATTTTTTAAAAAAGTCAAATATATCACAATCACCTTCAGATTAAGTTCATAACTGTTCCCCATGATTTGAAATTACAAACTTAATTTCAAAAAGCTGGCAATAAAATTAAGTATATATACTTCCTCATACCTGTCATGATTTTTGGCTTATATTGTGCCCATTGATATCTGATATCCATACAATGAACGGAAAAAAATCCAATTAAGAAATTTGAAGAGTGAATGAATTTTACATTCCTCTTACCCAGTGTTAATGTCTCTTGTTTAATCCATCCAATCTTGATACTTGTCATGATGACAGTATACTCAGAAAGAGCTCATTCCAACCTGGAACACCTCCCATTCTGTGTTCTTCCTTCCCTTTTTATTCTATCAGACCCAGAATGATATAGTCATTATTTATTAAGCAATTACTGTGGGTTGAACACTATGATAAGTGTTTTGCAAATGTTACCTTGTTTAACCCTCACAATACCCCATTAAGTAGGTGTGGTAGATTAATGACCATATTTAATGACAAATCCCTAAGACCACGCCCTTTGCAATTTAACTGTTCTGCCCCTATCATCCAGAGGTAAAGACTCTTTCCCCACCTTCTTAAATCTGGACTAAACTTGTATCTTTCTTTGAGAAATATAATGTGGTGGAAGTGACATGGTGTGTGTTTTGTATCCTAGATCTCAAAAGTCCCTGGAGTATCTTCCTTTGCTTTCTTAGAATCTTGCCTTCAAGCCATCAAATAAAGAAGCAGTCTAGACTACTGGAGAGTGGGAGGTCATATGGAGAAGATCCCAGGAACCTCACCCAAGAGCTAGTACCATGATTATCAGACATAAGTGAGTCCATTTTCGATATTTCAGCCCAGCTGATGCTCTGGCTAAATGTCAGTCATGTTAAGGAATCCAGGCAAAACCAGTAGAGGGATTACCCAGTTTACCCGCAGAATGAGAGAAATAATATATGATTGTTTAAAGCCACCAAGTTTGGAAGTAGTTTTTTGTTTGTTTTGTTTATTTGTTTTATATAACAATTTAATTTAATTTTAAATTTTTTCATTTAATTTTAATTTAATTTTTCATTTAATTTTCATTTAATTTTTTTCAATATATAAATGAGGAGAGTGGGCAAGGAAATATTTAGTATATTGTCCTAAACAGCATACACATTCCATGATGAATCCAAGCCTTTCTGAATCTAAATTCTATACCTGAAGATACAATGGTATTTTTCTTAAATTTACTTTCACTTATTTGAAGGTGCCAACCAGGTAGTATAAAGTCCTTTCTTTTCCAAACTAGGTACCCATTTTCTTTTTATATTCCTCATTTTCAGTCTTATCCGTATGATATCCATTCCCATTTGAAGCCCTAACAGTTTATTCATTTCTGTCCAAATGGGAGGTGCCCAATAACTAAATCCTAAGTGGACTCAGACTACAACAGAATAGAGCAGTGTTTGCCCAATTTTGGCCTGTAGACCAAGTTTAGCCCACCACCTGTTTTTGTATGGCTCATGAGCTAAGAATGATTTTTACATTTTGTATATATGAAAATTTTTAAGAAGAATGTTTCAGATAATTATATGAAATTAAAACTTCAGTGTATATAAAAACAGTTTATTGCAACACAATCATTCATTTGTTTACCTATTACCTATCTATAGCAGCTTTCCCATGACAACAGAGGAATTGAGTAGTTGTGATAAAGAAGAACTTCTGGACCACAAATATGTGAATTTGACTATTTAGCTCTTTTGAGAAAAGTTAATTGAGCCTTGAAATAGGCAACTGCGATCTTCTTCACTCTGGATACTCCACTTCTCTTATTTCATCCTTAACTTACATAATCTTTAAGGGTGGTAATATCACTCTTTTGAATGATACTATACCAAGTAAAACTATGTTTTCACTCATTTTCCTAAAGCCACAACTCCTCCACTTTCTTCATTGATCTTTTGAACCAACATGCATGTTATTACATTTAGTTCCATTGAATTTCATTTTATAAGAATCATACCATCACTTCCATCTTTAAATATCTTTTTTGACATTAATTCTGTCCTCCAACACATTCAACCTTTCCCCAGGGTGATCATATTTACAAAGTAAGGAAACATAATTGGAATGTCTTAGATGAAGTAATGGAATAAATGTAGAACAAAAGACAGCCATGTAACACGACACTAGAAATTTCCCTCCAGCTTGAATGCCCATCCCTTAGCTAAAATATTCTTATCAGTAAACCCACATATTTTCACCAAATTCTGTCCCCAAGGTCATTATTCAGTACCGTATTCATTTATTCAGCACATGTATATTGAATCCTTACCATGTCCTGTGCTTGGTGCGGGGGAAACAATGAGGCAGAGAACAGAGACACTGCATGTTAGAACTCTTAGCCTCATCAGTTTCATAAGCATGGAGTCTTCTCAAAATATGTGACTACAAACTGTAATGGTTGTTACCAATAAAAACGCCTTGAATTATTGCAGTGTTACTATATATGTATACAAGGCATTGCTAAAATCACCCTTATCTCCTTAAGCAATGTCTTTGATAACCTATGAAAGGAGCTGAGGTTATGCTCGTATGACTAGTTCTCCTTGGTAAATCAATGTTGGTGCCTAGTGATCAGGGTGTCCCTGAAATACGAGTCTGAACCTTCCACGTGTTTACAAATCACTTGAGGGATCTTGTTAAAATGTAAATTCTGGTTCAGTAGGTCTGGACTGGAGCCCGAGATTCAGCATCACTAACGAGCTCTGAGGAACAGCATGCCACTGCTCTACCCACCTCAGTCCAAATAATAAGGCCTCAGTAGACATTCACAACCTAGATCTTTAATGATCTGTTCCTGGTCTAAAAGGGCAAGTCGTTTTAGAGAGGCATTACAGAAGTTTTTGAGCAGAGTAAAGCAAATAGCCTAGTGGAAGCCACAGTCTCTGGAGTCACACAGATGTGAGTTTATATACAGACCTGCACCTTGATAGTCTTGTGAGATCAACCTATGTCCTCACCTCACTGTACCTCAATTTCCTCATCAGTGAACATGGAAATAATAGCTTGCTGGAGTGTTAGTGAGAAGAATAACCCTGAAACACAGTAGATTTTAAACAAATCGTACTTTTCATTCTGTTTATTAAAAGAATGATATGAACAGAACTGTCCTTTGAGAAAATTAATCACACATTTAAGAGGTACTTTGACTTTGAATGGGGAGAGACAGGGAGATTTGGAGAAATCAAATGTTGCTCCAACTACTATTTAATGAGCATATACTATATGTTAGAAACTGTGCTAAATGGTAAGAATATAAAGATGAATCAGGCAGAGTTTTCAGAGTTTATTCAGGAAGACCTATCAGCAAACAGCCATTAGATTCAGGCATTTAATGAACCTGGATCCACTGATTCATTTGACAAATGCCAAGGGAGTAGCAATTGTGATGATGAGATGGAAATGGGTTTGATACACACACACACACACACACACACACACACACACAGTGGTTAAGGTAATAGGACAGGATATTATTGTAAGAAAAAGAAAGGTGCTAATGATAATTCTGAGACCTTAAGACTTGAGAGGATGGAGGTCTCATTAACAGAAATAAGCAATGTGAAAGAAAAATCAGGTAAGAGAGACAAAATTGAGTTTCCTTTTGCACATATTGAGTTGAAGAGATGCCAGGTCATCTCACTGCAGATGAATTCAAAGACATTTTGAAATAGAATCACCATGGGTAGTAATATGTGTAATTGAAGCTCATTTACAGAATTCAGGGAAAACTAACATGCACTTTCTGGTTATTTTTGTAACAAAATGATTTTGATCACATGTTTGTGCATCTACTATGTTTACAGTTATAAAGAAAGGAGTATATGTTTATGTTTGGTGTTTACCCTACAGCAGCAGTTCAAAAAAATTACTACACTGTTTCTACTCTATTAATGACAGTCTGAATTTGGAAGACTTGATAAGTTGTTTACAAGGAAGTTCAGAGGGAGAAATCAGTGCATGTTTGCAGAATATTGTGAAAACATTTTTCTCAGGATGTGTCGCTGGAAATGGCAATTAGTCAATGTAGGGAAACTGATGTATCTTTACACATTAAGTCACACTAAAGCAAACATCCAGACCAATGCAGTTCAGCTTCTGATAGAATAAATGAAATGATGTTGATATATAAAAAGTTTCACACAATTTACATTTCTGACCCATGAATTCTCATTAGAGTTCTCAGACGAAGCCAAAAGGGAAGCTCTCATATTTATATTTTATGGACAAATAGAGTGAGGAATGGGGAAATGAGGGGCTTAGAGACTCATAGACAAATAGAATGAATGAGTGCCTGAAAGTTTTATGTAAATGCTGTTGAAAGCTAGGCTCTGTGCTCTCTGCCAATGTAAAGACATTGGCTCTTTTGTTTATCCCTCATAATAATCTTGTGCACTGAGTATGACAGTATTCTCATCATGTTGTAGATGACATAATGTAGTAGCACAGAGTTAACATAATTTCTTCAAGATCATATAGGCACCCTGTGGAGCATTTGTGGGTTGCTTCAATTCTCCTTTCCCCTTTCACAATGGCTGCAATTTCTGTTTAGGGGTCCATGTGGTTTCAGAGAAACTGAATTCATTCCTGGCTCCATAGGTGACACATGTAAACTGAACTAAACCCATCAGGGTGCCGTTTACCTGCAGAGCTAGATTTAAGGATGGGCATGACATCTGAGCTCCTTCAACCAGAGAATCTAAGAACTTGCACTAAGAATGATGAGGCAGATGCCACTCTCTTCTGCTGGTTGTGTGAAGAAGATGCTGCTAGCAGCCATTTTAGAACCATTGAGCCCCAAAATGAAGCAAGCAGACAGAGAGATGGAGGGAAGTTTGGTCCCTGATTAAGCTGCTGGACCAAACCTTGCAGATTTTTGTGGAGATTGGAGGGATTTGGGACTTTTTAGCTCCTTGGGCCCAGAATTCACCTCCAGTATTTTTTTTTTTTTTAATTTTTTTTTCAACGTTTATTTATTTTTTTTGGGACAGAGAGAGACAGAGCATGAACGGGGGAGGGGCAGAGAGAGAGGGAGACACAGAATGGGAAACAGGCTCCAGGCTCTGAGCTATCAGCCCAGAGCCCGACGCGGGGCTCAAACTCACGGACCGCGAGATTGTGACCTGGCTGAAGTCGGACGCTTAACCGACTGCGCCACCCAGGCGCCCCTCACCTCCAGTATTTAAACAACTTTGAGGCTTCCACTTATGGCAACTAATTGATATACAAATCACCTAGATCAACACCTTTTCACCAGAAAGAGGTTATGAAGCTGAAAGAAAGGAAACACTTTTCCAAGATGGCATGGCTAACTCAAGATAAAGACAAGTCTAGCATTCAGGATTCTGCATGCCCAGTCTAGCGACCTTTCCCATGCAACAAGTTGAGTTACGAAGGTACACAGTAAGGGAAAGGTCTAAGATTTCTAGAATACTTAGAATTTATCATTTCTAAAAGAACTGTGGTTAAATAAAAACTGTTTTAAATATTCAAGGAGAAAAATATCAAAAGAGAAAAAAATAGCACTGTGGAATAAATGCTTTCATTTTTTACTAGGAAATGTACTTGACTATTTTGAAAATTCATTCAAGCTGGATACTTTGATTTATGTACTTCTTCATATCTCTTACTGTGCCAAGCGCCATATTGGTCAAATTAGGTATTCAAATAATTATTTGTTTAATATCTGTCTTTCTCACTGTTATATATTGTGGCAGCAGGGATCGTGACTGCCTATTCCAAACCTGCATTTTCAGGGCTCATCACAGGGTATGCTGCATGGCAGATTCTAAATAAACTTGTGTTAATGATATTAAATGTCACCACCCTCTGTGCTTGTACCCAGTATTCAAGGGCAACACACAAAGTAGCCATATAACATGAAATAGTCTAGTCTCGAATAGTCTCATTTACATAGTCTATCTAGAATAGCCCTGTCCAAAAGAAATACAACATAAGTCACAAATGTGAGGCATGTATGTAATTTTAAATATTCTAGTAGCCATGTTTTTTTTTAATGTTTATTTATTTTGAGAGAAAGAGAGAGAGACAGATAGCGAAAGGGAGAGGGGCAGAGAGGCAGAGAATCCCAAGCAGGCTCCACGTGGTCAGTGCAGAGCCCAATGTGGGGCTTGAACCCACAAACCATGAGATCATGACCTGAGCTGAAATCAAGAGTTTGACACTTAACCAACTGAGCCACCCACACACCCCTAGTAGCCATGTTAAAGAAATAAATAAAAATAGGGGCGCTTGGGTGGCTCAGTTAGTTAAGCATCTGACTTCAGCTCAGGTCATGATCTCGCAGTTTGCGTGTTCAAGCCCCGCGTCAGGCTCTGTGCTGACAGCTCAGAGCCTGGAGCCTGCTTCAGATTCTGTGTCTCCCCCTCTCTCTGCCCCTCCCCTGCTCACACTCTGTGTCTCTCTGTCTCTCAATAAAAAAAAAAAGTTAAAAAAATAAACAAATAAAAATTAAACCACTGAAGTTGATTTTTATTTAACCCAATATACTCTAAATATTATTATTTAATATATAATCAATACACATATTAATGAGATTTTTTACATAAAATTTTCAAAATTTGGTATATATATCATCCTTACATCTTAATTCAGACAAGCCACATTTCTGGTGATTAGTAGCCACACATTGATAAATATGGACATGTATTAGGTCAGATATAACCATAACCTACGCCTATGACATTGTATAAAAATAATGCTCCAAGAGCTAAATTGTGATAAGATTTGACATAAAAAAAAAAGAGTCAGGAATTTATATTAAAAATGCACAATACCATTGCTATATAAACTTGCTAGTGTTACTTTAAAGTCTCTCAAAGTAGTTTTTGTCAAACGAAAGCTGTTCTCTCACAATGCCCAAATATTAAGATGTTAGCATCATTATGGAACAAGCATCTAGTTAGCACTAGTTATTATTTTTTTAATGTTTATTTTTGAGAGAGAGAGAGAGAGAGAGAGCAAATAGGGAAGGGGGAGGCCAAGGGAGACAGAATCCCAGGCGGACAGTGCAGAGCTAGACATGGGGCTTGAACCCACGAACCACAAGATCATGACCTGAGCCGAAATCACAAGTCAGATACTTAACTGAGTGAGCTACTCAGGCATACCTAGCACTTCTTATTAGTGTCTTTCCAGGTTATGTTTTTAAATCATGTAACTATAATCCAAAATACTATGTCATTGAATAAACAAGTCTAGTTAGGAATGTTTAAAACAAGGCACTAGGCCAAATAGGCTCAGTGGAGTCATGTATGCTAAGCTAACCAGAGTCACCAAACTGAGACTTACTACCTAACTTACTTACAGTTTTAGCCTCTCTCAGGAATGGAGTCTCAAACAAGTTGATTAAAATGATCTGGTCAATACATATAGAACCTGCTGTCCCCTAAAGAAAGGTAACTTTGCTCAGCTCTTCACTAGTATGTCTTCCTAACCCCACCCCCTTCTGCATATAAAAATGCTTCATTTTGTACAACTGTTGGGTGTTCCTTCCTATATACTAGATGGGATGCTGTCTGATTCATGGGCCATTGAATAAGCTTATAAGATCTTTAAAATTTACTACGTTGAATTTTGGTTTTTGACAGGAATAGTCTTAATACCTTACATAAATTTTTATTTATTGTTTGTTAATTTATTTAAGAGAGAGAGTGCACACCGGGAAGAGAGGCAGAGTGGGGAGAGGCAACCCATGCTAAGCACAGATCCCATTGCACGGCTTGATCTCACAAGCCTGGGATCATGAAGTGAGCCAAAATTAGGAGTTGGTTACTTAACTGACTCAGTCACCCAGGCACCCCAATACTTTACATAAATTTAAATGGCCTGTAAGAAATCTTCTATATGTGATTTCTAAGATTTCTAATAGTGGGCTTGAGGATTATTAATCTATTTTAGATAGGAATTTTATTATTAATTATATATATATTATGTAATATATGCTATATATAATTTATTACATAGCTTAAATTACATTTATGTTAGCTTCTATTCATGCAATGACCATGTACATCAGGTATGTCAGGTAACATGTAGGTGCTAGGGATGTAGAGATGAGTAATTTTTTTTAATATTTATTTATTCTTGAGAAAGAGAGAAAGAGAGACAGAGTGCAAGTAGAGGAGGGGCAGAGAGAGAGAGGGATACAGAAAATCTGAAACAGGCTCCAGACTCTAAGCTGTCAGTACAGAGCCCAAAGTGGGGCTTGAACCCATGAACCATGAGATCATGACCTTAGCCAAAGTCAGATGCCATACTGACTGAGCCACCCAGGCACCCTGAGATGAGTAATTATTCCTTGCCTACAAGTAGGTCACAATCTACTAGAGCCAACAGCCAGATGGATTTGTGAGAAAGCCTTTTTTTTGTTTGTTTTTTTGAACAAGGTTCACACAGGACACATTAGAGACACATGGGAGTCACTGGTCGTTTTACCTGGTGGTAAGCCAAGAAGGTAGGAACAACGTCTCATGGAGGAGAAGAGCTTCAAATGGTTCTGAGAAGTGGAGAGCCACTAGTACCTAGAGAACTAACTAAGTTCACTCTACTCTGCTGTTCAGAGCTGTAGCACAGGATTGCAAGTAGACAAGGGGGTGGCCTATACCCTGGTGGGGGCAGCAGCATGGGAACCCATGCTGCAAAAGGCACAGAGGGAAGTTCTGGGCTTGGGGGAGACTCCGCCAAATGCAAAAGGCCAAAGTTGCTGCGATTTACATATTTCCATTTTGAGACTCCCCCCAACCCTTTTAACCCATATGGTTTTGATAATTATTTTTAAATGGAAATTCAGATAGCAGCAGGCAGTAAGTATTTGAAATAGGACTTCATATTGGGAGACTCTGTGGGGCACTTGGCAAGTTTTATTTCCTCCTCCCAATAAACCAGAGGGGAAAGCTGGCATTTCTAATTCTAATCACAGGAGCTCTACTCTCTCTCACTCTGACCATCATTCTTAAAGGGGAAAAGGAGAGGGGGCTGCTCACTCCCTCCTCCATGATTCCCTCAAGCCCCATGAAAAACAAGCACCTGTGAGAGACAGAATTGGCCTACACGGAAACAAATACAGAGATTCACAATACAGGGTCCCGGGGAGTCAGCCATTTGGACTGGCCTATTGGCACCCTCTGAGTCTGGGCTCTCCCAAAAGAAAGGGTGACTATTAAATAGCACATTGTTTGGCTAATTGTCCCAAGTCAATTACTAGCTTACTGTAGTGGTTTCCAAATACTGATCCACAAGAAAGTTTTCACAAATATGAAGAAAATAAATTTTAGAATAATGGAGTATGTGTGTGTGTGTATGTGAGAGAGGTAGAGGTTGCCAAGTGTACTTTCTTGGAAGTGACTGCTTTTGTTCTATATGTCTGTCTGTTAATCTTTTTACTAAAATTCCTTCTTTTTATTAAATGGGATTTCTAATAGATAATAGATATTTTTAAAAATATTTTTTAAAAATGCAATGTTGGAAACCTTATGATAAATTTCCATTAAAATTTTTTTACTGATCTGTGAAATCTAAAAAATGAGCACCGGTACAGCAAAGAAATTGGGGTGGAGAATCAAATCTGTTAAAAAGCAAAATCAAGGGGTGCCTGGGTGGCTCAGTCGGTTAAGCGTCTGATCTCACAGTTCGTGAGTTCCAGCCCCGTGTCAGGCTCTTTGCTGAGGACTCAGAGCCTGGAGCCTGCTTCGGATTCTGTCTCTCTCAGCCCCTCCCCCACTGGTGCTCTATCTCTCTCTCTCAAAAATAAACATTAAAAATTTTTTTAAGAAAAAGCAAAATAAAAAAAAAAACAAATTCAATGAGTAAATTTTGAAGATCTTATTGGTTCTTTCAATTATTAATGAAGCAGGTGGCATCCACCTATCAGAAAGGGGCTCTAAGGAGCTGTACAAAATAAAAGACTTTTCTAGGGAGAAGGAACAGGTATAAGAAAGTTATAGTAGGCAAAAAGCCAGCTGGTTATTGCAAAGTTACTTTCCTTTAGGGAACTTCGGAGGTTGTCAGGCAGATTAGCTAACTAATGCTGATCAGGGGATTCCTGACTGACTGGTTTAAAGTACCATATCTGGGAGAGTTGAAACAGTAATTAAGTCTCAGTTTAGAAACATGGGGCTTAGCATGACCAACTCCATTTTAGGCCTGTTGTCTTGTTTTTAACAAACCACTACAGCATTAAACTATTGCTTAAAAATTACTAAGTGACGATTTTGAACAAATTACTTAGCTTCTCTCAGCTTTGGCTAATTGTGTAGAGTTGTATGTAACAACGGATGTTTATTTAATAGGGGCAATGTGAAAACTAAATACTATCATATACATAAAATGTTTCAGAATTAATTTTCTTTACTTTCTCACCATTTTCTAACTGGTTAATAACGACTGTATCCTTTAAGGATCAAAAAGGATCTGAAAATTAGGCTTAATAGACTCATATATCCTCCCATATACACCACTCACTCTCTCCATAAACAAAATAAGTTAGACCCCACTTGACCTCTGTATTTATGGGACAACAATTTTAGTGGTTTTAGTGCTGCTTAAACTCTAATGAATTACTGTTCATACATCATCCATATCGTCTGTGCTAAAATTCTCTGTATTTTCAGCACAGAAGACAACACCTGTGTCAGCACATCTGGCATCTAAATAACTGTAAGTGGTACAGGAAGAAGGAACATAAGAATCTATACCAGTTCGGTTGCCATTTCTTTCTCTTATACAGAGAAGGTCCAAGACTGAACAGACAGCTTGGTCAAGCTCTCATTCTGAGTCCAAACACACGTAAGAACCACTTTATTACTTATTAGACTTTACCTGAAGAAAAGTAAGAGTCTCTCAAAGTCAGTGGCAGTGAATGTAGAGTAAAAGGAACAAACTGAAGAAATACTGAGGAAATAGAACAAAGAGGATTCTTGCTAAAACATCATCTTGTATGCATACTGTATGCAGCTGGGAATTCCTTAGTCTAAGATTAAATTGTTTCTACTGCCTCTCACCGTATGATTACTCTCAGTTTATTTCTGCTACTGGCATTATGTGAAAGGTGACAGCTGATTAAAGGGAAGATGAGTCGCTCAAAAATATCTTGCTTTAGGTAAATAGAGAAAGTCAAGATAAATGTTCATACATGCATTTACCAAGATATTAGATAATAATCACATAAGGAACAGTAATTAGAATCAATATAGAGTTTTAGAAAAGGGTCAGAAAGACTTAAATAATTAGGACAATTCATAACATTGCCTAAGAAGAAGCTCAAAAAGTCAACTAATTTATTTATCTTAACATGGACAATAATAAAGTTCTAGATTCCAAATATACTGGATTAAATGAAGGCACTGTACAAAGAGTGTGTTATTCAGTGATCAACCTGAAAGCCACCCATACAACAAACACTGACATTAGTTCAATTAGTTGATAAAATAAATGCAAAGAAACAACAACAATAAACTCAAAATCAAACAAAACAAACTGGCTATGATATGAAAATAAAACTTGAGGTGGCTACTGAGCAAAGAATATTTTAAATCATGTTATAAAACAGTCTGATCCAATTCCCACTAAATGTGTATGTACTAACATTTCCAAAGTTTGGGTAGGGGAAGGAGAGGAGAAAGTAACGTTTAGAATATTGTACTATGCATCTGAATCCTAGTTCTGGCTCTTATCAGCTGACTTGCTTTGAACCAGTAACTTGATTTCTTTAAACATCCATTTTCTGGGGGTGTCTGGGTGGCTTAGTCGGTTGGGCATCTGACTTCGGCTCAGGTCATGATCTCAGGGCTCGTCAATTCACACCCCGCATAGGGCTCTGTGCTGACAGCTCAGAGCCTGGAGCCTGCTTTGGATTCTGTGTCTCCTTCTCTCTCTGCTCCTCCCCTGCTCATGTTCTGTCTCTCTCTCTCTCTCTCAAAAATGAAAAAAAAAAAACATTAAAAAAATTAAATATCCATTTTCTGAATTGTAAAATAGGGATATTAATGCCTATTTTATAAATTTATTTTGATAATATAAAGAGATACACATGAAAAGATCTAACTTTGGTTTTGTACTTTCTAAGTCTGTATATCAAATGCCCTCTTTCCCCCTGTCTATGAGGAAATGAGGTGCAGTAGGAAAGTATGGACTTTGAAAGCAGAGAACTCCACCCTGCAATGATTGAACTCTACTTCTCTTAGCTTCAGTCTACTTATTAGTGAAATGGAAATAATATCAATCACACAGTGTTGTTATAAACGACAGAGTTCATAAGTATTCAGCAAATATTATATATATATATATATATATATATATATATATATATATATATATATCCTGGTTTGCTTTCTATTTCTTTTTCTCTCTGAAGAAAGACTTTCATTTGCAGTGTCCTAAGCCACAATCAACTCACTTTTTAGCCCCATGCAATGCTATAATAAAAGAGGAGCTTCCTTACTCACAGCCTCCAGCACCCCCCCAAGTATGTAGACATGTCAGCTTTACCACCACTCTCTCCTATTCCCAGAGATGAATGTATTTCAAGCAACTAACGGATGTGACACTAATGGGAGTGCCAGCAGGATTGTTTTAACGGATTTGGTGTGGATAGACTTTGCCTGTCCAATAAATCTAGCAAAACCTCACAGCATGTTTTATAGCCAAGAAGGATGCTGAGCTTGGTAGATGCCCGTCGTCCCAGTCCCGCCTTAGTTCCTTTATGCTCTCACACAGTAGGCTCACATACCAAGGCCAAAATTTACATTATTTTCTAATGTATAACCACCTAAATTATCACCACAATGGCATGTTGATTCATTCGAGAAAAAAACATGTTTTTTTAAAAAATACCATCTTTGGTGGTAATAATTACAATGGGTTGATAATGCTGAGAATGATGGGATGGCAGCGGTTGTGGAAGTGATGGCGGTGGTGTTGGTATGGTAGCTTGGTGGTTGTGGGGATTCCTGGTGTGCTAGAAGATAAACGTCACTGCTTTGTAGTATTTCCTCATTTTCATAGGATACATGGCCCCACCGTGGTCTGTTTTGAGTTACCAGTGTGAGATCAGGGAATGTAGAGTTGAGGAGAGTTTTTTTTTTTTTTTTTTTTTTTTAATTTTTTTTTTCAACGTTTATTTATTTTTGGGACAGAGAGAGACAGAGCATGAACGGGGGAGGGGCAGAGAGAGAGGGAGACACAGAATGGGAAACAGGCTCCAGGCTCTGAGCCATCAGCCCAGAGCCCGACGCGGGGCTCGAACTCACGGACCGCGAGATTGTGACCTGGCTGAAGTCGGACGCTTAACCGACTGCGCCACCCAGGCGCCCCGAGGAGAGCTTTTAACAGCCGTATCTCAAGAGCTGGTATGAGCCAGTTACAATTACCTCTAGCGCCCCACTGGAGGTAATGTAGTAGTGGCACCAGTGGTCCTCACAGGCCTGTTGCTAGCAGTGGTGCTAGTAGCGGTCATGACAGTCATCACAGTGGCGGTACTGATGACAGTTCTGATGTTGACAGAGGCATGGTGGTGACGGTGGTAGCTGTGTTCAGGATGGCAAAGCTGGCGGTAATGGTGGTGACAGCAGTAGTGGAGACGATGGCGATGGTAGTGACGACTGTCATGTTAGAAGTGATGGTGATCGTGGCGGTACTGAGGGTGGTGACAGTAGCCATGGTGGACTTGGTGGTGATTAAGGAGAAGACGGTGGTCACTTTTGCATGAAGTTTTATCATTTAGGTAGTACTTCTGCCTGAACCACTTTAGTTAACACTGCAGATAACACCTGGTTAAAAACACTATTATCTCTTCCTATAGACTAGCCAACTGAACCTCAAGGGGCAGGAAAGCTTAGTGATTACAAACAAGGCCCCGGAGGGGCACCTGGGTGGGTGAACTCACCGTTCATGGGTTTCAGTCCCATGGAGACTGTCAGTGCAGAGCCTGCTTGGGATCCTTTTTCACCCTTGCTCTCTGCCCCTTCCCCACTCATGTGTGCACACACACACTCTCTAGCTCTTTCAAAATAAATAAATAAGCTTAAAAAAAAAAAAAGGAGGAGAAGAACAGGGCTTTGGAGTCAGAGAGTACTACTTTAGACTTCTAGCTTTTCCCCTTCCTACCTATATAAACTTGCACAGTCACCGTATCTTTTGAGGCCAGTTTAAAATAGGGTAATTTTAAATTTAAATTTAAATTTAAAATAGGGTAATTAACCTTATTCCATTGAGAATTATAATAATATTAAAATATTGCAGTTATTTTTAAATCATCATGAGATTTTGAGAGATAATCTAAGTAAAATGAAACAACTCCCTTTGCCATAACAGGAAAATAAATTCACACTTTGTAGCAATCCTGGTTTCTGTAAAATAAGTTTTTGTTTATTCATTATTCCTGTATTTTTTGTTTGTTTTTGTCTGGAATACTTTGATAAATCTGCAACAAATGACTATTGATTCTTAGGACTGGGAAGAGTAAACGTGTTTCATGTAATACAAAGAGAAGAGTTTAGCTCTCCTTGGAAGAAAGAGGTTGCGAAGGCAGAAGAGGGAGAAGAGGAACTAACAAAATGGAGATAGGCTGGAATTAGGTGAGAACACTGTAGGATAAATAATAGCCACTCAAAGATATCCAGTTCAAATCCATGGAACCTATAAATGCTACCTTATAAGGGCAAAAAAAAAAAAAAAATGTCTTTGCAAATGTGATTAAGTTAAGGATCTTGGCAGGGGGAGATTATTCTGGATTATCTGCTTGGGCCTGAATGTCATCATAAATGTCCTTGAAGAAAGAGACAGAGGGAAATTAGACACATATAGATGAAGAAGTTTAAAAAAAAAAAAAAGAAGCAGAGTTGTAATGATACAGCCATAAGCAAAGGAATGTCAGCAGCCACCAGAAGCAGAGAGAGGCAAGGAATGAATTTGCCTTGAGAATTTACTATGGGAATGTCATGCTGCTACCTTGATTTTGGCTCAGTGATAATAATTTAGGATTTCTAGCTTCTAAAACCTTGAGATAATAAATACCCATTGCTTTAAGCCACTAAGTTTCTGGTATTTCATTATAACAGGCATAGGAAAGTAATATAAACAGTAAAACTTTTTGGTGTTTCACACACAAAAATATTTAGAAATACTCTGTTTAATATGGAGCTTAATATTGTTTGCATCACTTCACCATTATTCCTATTTCAGCATTCCCCTCCCTCAAAAAAACAAAAAAAAAAAACAAAAGAAATAAACAAAACAGCAATGAAATACTTCAGCAATGTCAGTTGTGCCCACAAATGTTTTACTCAAGTGGATTTGTGTTTCGGTTTTATACTCCAAGGAATGCTAAGTTGCATGTCAAGGTCAAAGAATAGAGTCACAGAGACTGTGGGTGGAAATAGGAGCCCAGGAAGAATATAGAGGCCATGAGGATAAAAGAACAGAGAGGTAAGCAAACTTGAGGAGAGAGTACTTGGTTTTCCATGGTCTGTGAATGAGATGACTTAGATGGCAAGGGTAAGAGAGAAAGAGTTCTCCTAAATGGTGTATGAGATATGTTATAATTACTACTATTGTGTTGTTATTATTATTGCCGTTTGTCATAGTCCTGGCTGCTATAACATACTCCCATAGACTACGTGGTTTAAACAACAGACATTTGTTTCTTACTATGCTGAGAGGCTAAGAAGCTCAAGATCAAAGTGCCAGCAGAATTGGTTGTTGGTGAGGAATAGCTTCCTGGCTTTCAGATGGCCACTTTCTTGCCATGTCCACATAAGGCAGAAGCACCTCTGGTGTCTCTTTTTTTTTTTTTTTTAATAAGGAAACTATCTCATCATAGGGGTTCTAATCCATTAACCTCCTCTAAACCTAAGTACCTCTCAAAGACCCCACTTCCTAGCATCATCATAAGGAGATGGTTTCATTCTTCTTAAATATTCAGAATATTCTAGAAACAAGTATTTCTGCCCACCATAAATAACCTGGGCAATTCACTATCTATCTATTGGGAGTATACGGAAGATGAAGAACATAAGCACAGGGAATCCTCTTGACTGAATGAAAGCCAAGGAGCACTCACAGGTCTTCAGGAGAGTATGGGCCTCAGACATCAGTAATCATGGATTCTAGTCAGTTATCAAAATTTGAGTGAGCTGACTTCTTGATGACTCTCACAGAAGGCAGCCATCACATTAAGAGGAAACTTGAACTGCAATCCCTCATTTTCTTTTCATTTTCATGGAAAAAAAAAAAGTTAGCATAATGGGAACTGATAAGAGAGCCAAATCATTGAAATATGAAAATCACAGAATTAGCATTTATCCAAATTCCTCAGCTGAGCCTATGATGGAAAAAGCTTGTTTTAATCAAGTCAAGTCATTGCTTCGTGATTGTGGAGTTTCTTATGAGCTAAAACATCCCTTATTCTTATAGGTAAAATTAATGGCTTGACCAAAGAATTAGATTAGTGAAGCAAAGAGCCTTTGTAAAGCTCCAGGAAAGACATCTTCAACATTTTCAAGTTGTCACCTCCATGAAACAAAAACTTCAGGGCTAAATCCTTTGGAATTAATCAATCTAATGGTCACCTCCTTCATATTTCCAGTTCTCAGACTCAAAATTTTGCTCTGCTAAATGTTAGTTTTGTTTAAGATCTAGGGAAATTCACATGACCACTGTTTTTTCTTCCAGATAACTTCATGAAAGATAAAGAAAGCCCATGAATTGTATCCACAGACCTCATGTCCAAAGGACACTGTCCCTTTGGGTTTGGCTTTGCCAACGAGGGGTCCAGAAGTTATCTGCCAGAAGTTACTCTGTCCTATTTAAGGGTTATTTCCTTTTAATCCTCAATTGTATTTGTGAGGATATAGTATTTTCATGGAAAAAAAATATTTATTGCCTTGACTGTCTTTCTCCCCTACTGTTTGTCGACTGCTAAGCAGTTCTTGAATCATCATGTAAGTTTTCTTAGTCTCATTGAAAATTCCATGTTCACTCTGATCTGAAGAATACAAAACTTGGATAGTCAAGATGGTGAATTCTTACTAGCCATGAAATATTAGTTTATCAGAAGTGAAGGGGCAATTTCCTGTAAGCCACAGGGTTATATAGTAATATCTCTTCAGTAATTAATATATGCCAGGGTAGGATAGAACATAGCAACATAGCAGAGTTCTGGCACCTCTTTCCATCACACCATGCAGACACCCCCGCTGCTTCCTCATCAACAGACTCAGGAATACCACTCGCAAGTTCTGGACGTGCTTTATTTTAATTTACTGTATTTCATCAAATGCTATATTGAAAACTTACGTGCTGTTGCTCCGCCATATACTTTGCCCCCTTCTTTGCCCCCTAAACTTCCATAACCTAATATTCTTCCTTTAAAAAAAAAAAATTAACATTTATTTATTTTTGAGAGAGAGAGAGAGAGAGAGAGAGAGAGCATGAGTGGGGGAGGGGCAGAGAGTGAGAGAGAGAGAGACAGACAGACAGACAGACAGACAGAATTTGAAGCAGGTTCTAGGCTCTCAGCTGTCAGGACAGGGCCCCAAGTGGGGCTTGAACTCACAAACCGTGAGATCATGACCTTAGCCAAAATTGGAAACCTAACCAACTGAGACACCTAGGCAACCCTTTTAATTTTTTTTTTAACATCATAATCTAATATTCTTTATAATTATTCTCTTAGGTTAAATTTCAAGTTCCAAATGTATACATTTATATAAATGCAAGTACAATCAATTGTCATTATTCATGGATTCCATATTTGCAAATTTGCCTACTTATTAACATTTGTCAGTAACCCCCAAATTAGCACTTGTCGCTTTCATGATCTTTCTCAAACATGTGCAAAATGATGAAAATTTGAGTTGTATTGCATGCAAGTTCCCAATTAAGGTCAAACAAAGTAATGCTCTGCTTTCTTTTTCAGTGCTTACCCTGTAAATATCTTCCCCCACTCTGGTATATTTACTGCTCCTTTTTTTTTTTTTTTTTTTTTTTTTCACTTCAGTGCTTTTTGATGATAATTTCACTATCTAAAACAGCCCAAGGGTAGTGCTTAAGTGCTGTCTAGTGTTCTTAAGTGTAAGATGGCTGTGATTTGCTTTCTGAACAAAATGCATGTATCCAAGAAACTTTGTTCAGCATCAGTCATAGTTCTGTTGGCCATGAGGTCAATGTTAATGAATCAGCAGTGGATGTTAAATGCAATGTCTTTAAGCAGAAACACATAAAAACAAGGTTATGTATTAATCAGTTGACAAAAATGTCAACAGAGGTTTACAGGCACCTAACCCTGCATTTCCTCTAGGAACAATGGTTCAGAATTCACCAATTCAGTGTTCATGGCTATTTTACAGAATGTAACTACCACAAATAATGGAATCAACTCTATTTATTTACAGTGGGAAATTTATCACTTCTTAAAATATACACATTAGTATGGAATCAGGAGGAGACTGACCTAAGTCAGGAAGTGAGTGTTTTAGCTCCAGGCTCATTATTGACCTGTGTTCTGAGATTCAGGCACAACATATCATTCAAAAACATAACAAAACAGAAAGAAAAAAAAAATACATATATATATATATATATATATATATATATATATATATACACACACACACATATATACTGTATTACTTTGAAGCAAGTAGCAAACATCACAACAATTTATCTGTAAGCATTTATGTATGTTTATCTAAATAATAAGTCTTTTCATATAAAACAACTCAAATAGTATTATCACATCCAATTAGCCAATCAATTATTGCTAATAATACACACTGGGTGGGGACAAAACAACTTGATTCTTATTGAAGCTGAATGATGGACACATGGGGTCACTATTTTCCTAGGTCTATTTTGTATACTTTTCTGATTTTCTACAATAAGCTGTTGCAGAAATAAGTAATAAAGTAAGAAGCACCATTCTTCTATGCCAAAATCCGTGCTTGGGACTTTATGCATGCTGTTTTAATGCAACCCCTATAATAATTTTGTGTAGGAGTTATTGTCTTTCTTAATGTAGAGCAGACATTCGTGTGTGTACACTGTATATATACATATATACATATATGTACGTAGACATATCTACATGTCTATATACATATATGTGTATTAACATATACATTAACATATATGTATATATACATATACATAGTATGTGTGTATACACTGTTTAATCAGTGATAGCAACTATATTTTAAACATTTAATTTTCATTGTTTATTTTTTTCTTATAACGTATTACATATATAGTTTGTAACAATGATAATGGATGATAAGTGAATACATTTTCCACTTCCAATTTATACAATTTTCTAGAATAGTGTGGTACACATACATTTTGAATATTTATGTATGTACATATACATTCAGGATCACTAATGTTTCATGTCTACTTATCAAAAGTTCAAACTCACATTTCTAGACTTAATATCTGAAAAGGCAAATAACCAAGATAAAGTTTGTTCAAGAGTTCTAGAACCCAGATCTAGATATGGAAGGCATACTCAGTGAAGAATGTAACAACAATTTTCTTTCTGAAATAAATTTCATGATTATTAAATTTAGAATCACAGTATGTTAGAGTTTGAAGTGGTCCTAGATATCCAATCTTCTTACATTTCAAGAAAATAAATCCCAGAGAAAGAGAGTGGCTGAAAGTGGAGACCAAGTCTCTTAAGTTTCAGGCACAATGCCTTTATATTACCTTGCATAGATTAATTTACACCATACTGAAAAGTGTATCAAGAGTTCTAGGCAAACGTGGAAGAGAGAACAAATAAATGTGCATAAACATGCACATGAACACAGATGCACTAAATGCACAAATGCAGATTAATATAAGACATTTAAATTAACTAAGATATTTAAATTAACTGAAATGTTCCCAACTTTAAACCCAGAAGAGACATAGGTCAGGTAGAGACAATTTTATCTAAAGCTGTTTGCAAACCCATAATTAAATCCATGCACACTAGCAGTTACACAAAATATCACCCTGTGGTGTTATACTTGGTTGAGGATTAATTAGATTAAAAGCCTCTAAGACTAATTCATTGAGATAAGAAATGATAATTTGGGAGTCTATAAAACAGAATTATTCTTACCATATTGCTTTTCTAAAGAAAGTTTTAATTATCTCTCTTTAGCCAAATGTAAAAGTATCTTTTCAGCTTAAAATATCTACTGAGGGAAGAAAAAAAAAAAAACAACTCTATTGAGATGAAATATCTACTTAACATAGAAAAATATTCTACCATGCAATTAAAACATTAAATATGAATAACATAAGTGAGAGGTATACCATAACAGATGCTATGAGTCAATGTAATGCTCCTGTCTATTTTACCAAAAACTCTATCATCATTTGCTAACTTAGATGAGTATTTCTTTTCAGGGAATAAAAATAAAACCAAGACCAAAGCAATGCCAAAAACATAAAAAATGCTTCAAAAAACATGTCCCCTTGCAATAAAGTGAACCACTTTTAAAATTATAGTGAAACAGTGTTAACCTACCATAAACACTGTTGCACTTCAGCCTTTAGAGTTGTAGATTCTGATCTGTACTTAAGTTACAGGAGCTTCAAATATGGGGCACAGATAAGGAGGACTAGTATAGAACTGGCGTAGTAATATAACTCAATGGAAAATTAAGAAGAAAGAATATTTGGAGGTCTAATATGTGATAAAGGCAAGACTTTAAGTCAATCAGGACAGAATAGAATTGTAATTACATGGATTCATGCAAATTGAAAAAAAATGGGTTGAATTCATGCCATAAATTGTAATACATTTTCAATAAAAATACGCATGTGAAAAAATTAAGCCCCAGATACTTTAAAATATACAGAAATTGTATTTCTATAATATTGGGCATGGGGAGGTCAGTTATAAAGATCATGCCAAAGGAAAAAGAAAACAACAAGGAAAAATACTAATTGACCTATTTAATAAGGGCACTTCTGGGGCGCCTGGGTGGCGCAGTCGGTTAAGCGTCCGACTTCAGCCAGGTCACGATCTCGCGGTCCGTGAGTTCGAGCCCCGCGTCGGGCTCTGGGCTAATGGCTCAGAGCCTGGAGCCTGTTTCCGATTCTGTGTCTCCCTCTCTCTCTGCCCCTCCCCGGTTCATGCTCTGTCTCTCTCTGTCCCAAAAATAAATAAACGTTGAAAAAAAAATTTTTTTAAATAAGGGCACTTCTTTCACAAAGGTTTTGTAAATAAAACTGAAACTCAAATAATGAAAAAAATTTCATTACACATAATAATCAAATTTTTATGTGAATAACAGATGAAAAGTTCCTAAATCTCATAGAAAATCTTTGTATTCCCATAGAAATACAGGCAAAGATGTGAAAGAGCAACTTATAAATGAAAAATTACTAGTGGCCAATAAACGTTACACATTGTATCAACTTGATAAATAATTTCAAAATACAGATTAAAACAATCAAATATGATTTTCACCTATAAAATTGAGAAGATAAAAAGAAAATACAGAATATTAAGGAGTGTCACCTATTAAACATTCTCATACACAGCTAATCCCAGTTCAAATTGATCGAATATTTCTGGAGAAAATGTCATCAAAATATATGAAAAATAAAATGTATAGCAAGTTCAGTCTAGATTTTTTCAAAAAATAATCAAAATTATAACAGAACAAACTCTAACTCCTGGTCTGCTCTCCTTTCCCTTTATTTCTTTCTATTTCTAGCCCCAAACTCCCTATTTTTCTGATTATCCATGATGGATGATATTCAGCTATTTTCATAAACAGCTTAATACAATTTAGAAAAAATATAGATGCACATGTATATTCATAAATGTCTATCTGTGCATATATATTTACACACACATTATATATGTATGCATGTATATGTCTGTGTTTGAATTTTATATAAGGAGAGATCATCATAAGATTAATGTATGTAGGATAACTTCTACCATATGTATACATACCGACTGTTTGAATATTTTTCGTTTTCATGACATTCTAATGTGCAGGCTAGCAGTGAAATTTGCCCAAGTTCTTTCCACACCTATATTTGTTTGTGTTTTCTCCTATATAGTGGTATGCTGAAGTCAATTAACACCAACTTTTGAGAGTCAGTTATTTTTTTCTACAGTTTGCAAGCAATTATTTCACATTGTTATATGAGTATAAATTTAGATATGGGGATAAATAATCAAAACACCATTTCATAATAATTTTACTATAATTTACTATTACCTCTGCTCTGGAAGTTATTTACATCTTTTGTTTCTGTGTAATGGAAAAAGGATAAAATAGAAGGTCTTCATTGTTTCATTTTTTCATTATTTATTAATATAAACAAAATGTCAACTAACAGTTCTGTCAGAACTATACTCATTTGTTACCTGACACTATAAGCTGTCTATAGATATGAGTTTGGCAACTATCAAAGAAAGCATTCTACAAAATCAATGGCTGTGAAAGTTACAATAAAGAATATAGTATATGAAACTATCTTTTGTAAATTGTGTGTTGCATATAACAGTAAAATTAATAATAAACATCTATATTTTTCTCTAGTAAACTGGTTTATTAAATATTTATAAGCACAGCACTGCCTAGATCTCACAGAAAATTGTATCTTAAATTTCCTTTTTTTTTCATTTTTAATGTATTTTCAAGTGTTTAAATTTATTTAAGTACAAGTTAGTCTTGCCATGAATTTGAAGAATATGGAACAACACAAGTAAAATATATATAATATTTTGTCTTTTGGGGTGTTTCCTTTCACGTACACATTACCTCAAAATTTCAGATACACTGTGAACAGTGTTTTAATTTCAACAATACCTCATGAACAGTTCCCTATGCTATTAAACATTCCTTTAAAACATTCTTTAATAAAGGAATACTCTTTCATAATATAGATTTATTCATAATTTATTTGATGAATTCCAAATTTATACTGTTGAACAAACTATATATTCTAGAGGTACAATTTATGGTAATGTTTATAACCTCTCATTAACCAAAGACATGAGAATTCAGGTCAAAGATGTTCAAATCCATACATGAAGGCTGATAGTTACTCAAAATTATAATAATTATAACCCATATTAGGATATTAATTGCTTTGATATCATTGTAGTATTCTATACTTTATCTTGTATAGTTTGCACTTGTGATTCATTTTTAGTGTTTTCTCACTTTAAACAACCAAAAGACAATTTGTTTTAGTTTGGCACAATTACTAATAAATAACAATGAAGAAGAAAGTAAGGTTAATTCTTTCAACACAAAAGTTTCTTCATTATTAGCATGGTGCAGACATTGTCATTTCTGATTCTCAGAATTTGAGACAGAATACTAAGGGCTTCTTGTTGGAATATGAGGTTCATAAAAGTTCATGCCAAAGAATCACCATAAACCTCACATACAGATTGCTAGATGTGAGAAAATATATACATAATCAGGTATAAGAGGATTGGCTGAAACAATAAAGAACACTAACAGAATGTGAGTTAGTTCTTTTCACACACTAGTGATTTCTTGGGCTGAGGCTCAGGATTCACAGTGACATTATTCAATACAGCTTCTCAGATGCTTCCCTCTACCAGCAATGCCAGCCTCACCCCGTACCATTTCCTAGGATAACCTTACATATTTTTAAATGTCAACTAAACTGCATCTTCTCTAGGAAGTCATCTTCTGCCTTCCCATATACCTAAACAGACACACATGCACACACACACACACACACGTGGGGCGGGAGGCTCTTATACTCCATAAAACTTTTCCAAAGCCCTTCATTACGGATTGAGTCAAGTCCCCCCAAAAGATATGTTCATGTTCTAATGCCTGTTAGCTGTGAAAGGGACCTCATTAGAAAATAGTCTTTGCAGATGTAATCAAATTAAGATGAAGTCATGCCTATTAAAAATGGGCCTTAATCCAATGACTACTATCCATATAAAGAGAAAGAAATTTAGACACCGATATACAGGGAGATCACTACATGATGACAAAGAGACTGGAGTGATATATCTATAAGTCAACAAACACCAAGGACTGTCAGCAACTACCAGAAGCTAGAAAGAGTCAAAGACCATTCTCCTCTAGAGCCTTCAGAAGGAGGATGGCCTTGTCTTCACCTTAATTTCAAGATTTTAGCCTCTGAGACTGTGAGACAATAAATTTCTGTTGTTTGGAGTCATCCTGTTTGTGCCTGTTTGATAAGGCACCCCTGAAACTGAACAGATCCCTAACACTTTCTTCCTCATTCATTCATTCAACTAATTTTACTAAAGGCTGACTCCATGCCAGATCATGTATTTGCTTGCTTTCCTCCTACTCCTCTGCCAATCAGTACCGTCCCTCAGGAGAGGAACTTTATCATCATATTCTCCAGAGCCTACACAATTACACACACAGAAGAGGTTGCTAATAAATACTTGTTGATTAAATGCCACTCTTGATCTTTCATAGTGAGCTTTTTTTAACATTGCTTTTATCTCCCAGTAAAGAGTGGTGTTCAAAGAGAATTGAATGTTGAGAGAATAAGGAGCTGTCTTTTAATGACAATCACAAATCTATCCAAAGTAAACAACAGAATATGTGCATTTTAAACAAACATTTTAGATTTTTGTTGCTGGTGGTGCTGTTCTCATCAACTATGCAAATAAAATCCCATTTCTCTTTGATTGTCTGAATGTTCTTTACTTCATCAACATAAAAACAGCCAAATGGACTTTCACTGAACTTGAAGGGTTTGGGAAGGCCTGAGAAACAGTAAGTATAATGGATCAACTCTGAAGTCAAAACACCTGAGCCTGAATTCCTACTTAGCCACTCCTTAGGTGTAACCTTAAGGAAGCATTAGGTCTCTCAAGTCTGTAGTTTCTCAGCTACAAAATGTGATTACTAGGTACACACCAGATATCTTACATATGTGAGGATTCAAATACATACTAGATGTTTAATACAGTGTCTTAGATAGAGTGAATGCTCAATAGAGTAATTTGCTTTAGTCCTACTGTATTATTCTCATTATTAATACCACGTCTATATTTATGGTTACAAAATCTTGGTGCAAGTCCTTTAGAAACTCTTACTACTTCAGTAGGATAAAATATGTAAGATCTTAGAGAAAATAAGAGATCATTTACTTATATATACTCAACATGTGATCATTTCAAAAAAATGAGGACCAAAAAGAAAGATTGCTTTTTCCTTCAAAAAGAAGTCAGTCTAGCTAAGTATCTTGGTCAACATTCAAAGAACTTTAAAAATTTTAAGTCTCTAATAGCACTGAGGGGAGTGGTTGTCCATGTGAATACACAGCTGAATCAGAAAGAATTGCCTACCAAACACTCATGGTTACATAGGAAGATAGAGATACAATTGCAGGATTCATTGACTCCCTATTTCCCATGGAAAACTGTTACAACTCCTTTGCTAAGTACACAAGACACTTTATGTTCTCATTTCCTGCTTACTGGTATATATGGAGTTACAGTTCCCACATTACATTTCATTTTTTACTGGTTCTGCTTTCCCTATGTGTTTTTTTTTTTTTTTCTCATTTGCTGCCTTCTTTAGATGGATTCTATCCATAAAATTTCATTTTTTCTCTGTCTTGGTTGGAAAAACATAAATTTTATTTCTATTCTTTTTGATGTTAACTTTTATATTTTAACATGAACATTTAAAGTTTAAAATTGATAGCCACAGCATCCTCTGGAAAAATTGAAGGGTATGATAATATTTCAGTCTAATTATTACTACCTCCTCCATTTTAGATATATTTTCCTTTATGTTGGTTCCAAATTTTGTCCCCATCCAATGAAATATTTTTTTATTATTTTATACAATCAGTTTCAATTAAGTCACTGAGTTTCTTTGCTCACAATTTCTCTTTGTGTCTCACATATTTTCCTGGAATTATTCATCCAGAAGGCATTCATTAAATTGAATTTAAAAATATAGCCTTTAGAATTGATTTATTGTAAGCGTTGTGGGTGGGAAATGCTATTTTTGTTTGCCCAAAATTATTTTGATTTTATTCTTATTCTTGAATAATACTTTAGCCTGAGAACCTTTTTACTTCTTGGAACACTCTGTGGATCCCATTTTCCTCTTCTCACTTCCACTATTGTTAACGGGAAGTCAAATTTAAGACTATCATTTTATCTTAAGTGATCTTACTCTTCTGTTGATTAATTTTAAGATATTTTATTTATGTCTGGTGTATTGCAGTTTCCTTACCATATATCCTGTTATGCATTTATTTTTATTCTGCTTATGATTTATTGCATCTTCCTAGAAGTCAAATTTCATGTCTTTAATCAGTTTTGAAAACTATCCACCATTATCACTCTAGCTATTACCTCTTCCCACTCTATTTCCCACTTCTGGAACTCCAATAAAACACATGTTAGACCATTTCCTTCTGTCTTGCATATCTCTTAACTATTCTTTCTTAGTCTCTGTACCTTTGATCTTTGTGCTACATTTTGTGTGATTCTTTTCAATCTCTTCTCTGTATTCCGTAACTCTCACTTTAGTTGTTGTTGTTGTTATTGTTGTTTTCTATTCTGTTGATTTACTCATCCATCCAATTTGATAATCTCTTCTGTTTGTTTATGCTGACTCTTACTCTTTTTATTTTCTTCTGTTTTGCAATTTCTATTGTGAGTTTATATTCACATTGTGTTCCATTTGTAAGAAATAAAAAAAAATAAGATCTGTAGAAATAAAAAGATAAAGTTATGTCCCTCTAGATAAATTTTACTTTTGATTTGTTAGTTTCCATCCTGTTTCCAATCTGGCAACTCTTATTGGACTCATCAGCTTATAATCTGGAGGTCTCAGAAGAGCTATAAATTTCAACCCTACATATGAATCAGGTCACAATTTCTCATGGGAATAAAAAAATTCCAAAGCCTAGGCTAAGACATAAATAAAATGTTTATTTTATTTCCTTTTGCTGATTTAATAGGTATTTAGCCATTGAACCAATATATAGGGCTGTCTTAAAGATTAAATGCTATAATGATAAAAAAAAATCTTGGTATACTAATAGTAGTTATAGTAACAGCAGCAATAATAGTTATGAGCCTTGCCGTTTATGATTAAATCAGAATAGTAGGTAATTTTTAGTCTTTGTATAGTTAAGTACAAATTCTTGCATATATTAGAAACTTAGCACATTTTTTGTCAAAACAATGAGAAAATGTATAAATTCAAAATTTCTACATGTCTTAATGTAGTGGTTTTTAAAATATTGTTGGCTACTAAGTGTTTTTTCCTGTGTGTGCATATGTGTGTGTGTGTGTGTGTTTCAAAAAAAAAAAAAAAAAAAAAAAAAAACAACTGCTCATTGGATAATCCCACTCTCTCCATACTCCTCAAGGTGGAAAAGTAGAGTATGTTTTTGTGTTCCTAGAGGAGGTCAATGTATTAGTGCTTACCACATACATTACTTTCACTCACCAGGAGACAGAAGGTAGATAATTACATCAGTGTAGACAGGTCTCTGAATTGAAAAGACCAATCCTAAAGCGGTGGGTGGGATGCCAGGTATTCACATTTTAACATGGAGGGACTGATATGAATCAGAACCTTCTTTTAACCTAACTCTGAAGACGTTTTAGGAGACGTGTGTGAAGTTTCCACAGTGTTAAATATTTGCCATAACTGCTTTCCTATCAGTCACCAACTTGCCTCTAAAAAAGACACACTAGCTTGATGCTTATTAAACTCTTAGGTTGTATTGGTGAATATTTCACAATTTTCAATTGTGAATAGTAATTCTAAAAGCATATGTTCACATCTGTTTGGAGTGTATTTATTTTTGTAGTGTAGTTGTCATTTTTGTAACTGTTTTTTCTTTTGTTCACTGAAATCAGTTAATTGTTATATTAAAGGCATTATCACCACCATTTTTGTAACACCAATTTGATGCCCACAAGGTAACCTTCTTGCTAACCTCTTGGTTACCTACTAAGTAAGTAATCAGGTGTTCTGTTATTTTATCCTCACAAAACTCAAAGTAGGCATTGCTACTAATTTTCTTCTTTTTCCTTTTTGCTTTGTTTTGGTTTTTTTTTTTTTCAACGTTTTATTTATTTATTTATTTTTATTTATTTTTTGGGGGGGGACAGAGAGAGACAGAGCATGAACAGGGGAGGGGCAGAGAGAGAGGGAGACACAGAATCGGAAACAGGCTCCAGGCTCTGAGCCATCAGCCCAGAGCCTGACGCGGGGCTCGAACTCACGGACCGCGAGATGGTGACCTGGCTGAAGTCGGACGCTTAACCGACTGCGCCACCCAGGAGCCCCTGCTTTGTTTTGTTTTAATAAGAGCTTTGGAGTCCAAAGAATAGAGGTTAGTAGCCCAAAGACTCAACAACTCCTAGTTCACCCTGTGACCTCCAGGTACCTTTCATTTCAAAATCTTTCAATTTCTGACAACAAATTTTCCAAATGAGATCCTATGAAACTTACATGTAGCAAACAATCTGGTCTGAAAGGAATTGGCATTAAAATTGATGCAATATTTCTATTATAAATCAATTTCTTTGGACTGGATGGTACAATTGTGTAACTGACAGAGAACATAAGATCCTAGAATACATGTTGATGTTTTACGGAAACTATTAACAACGAGCCTCCCCAAAGTTTTCCTTATCTTTCTTGAAAGATTTTAAACTTTCCTACTGCAATATTTTTCATAAGCTAGATAAGTATCTTTTAACTCCACTATGTTTAAACGCATATCAATGAACTGAATGAGTGTAGTTGTAATTGTCATAATAGGTTTTTCTCATTTGCTTTCGCTTGTTTATCACTCCAGAGAAGGAAATGTCATTAACCCACACTATGTTTAACAGACAGGTTCAAATATCTGTTTCTGTATCTCTTTGTTGACATCCTTCCCTTATTTTCACTGTAGCCTATCCTTCATCATGAGTTTTAAAATTAACTCACACTCTTCTTGCATCAACCCTGTACAAATTTGCAGAAGGCAGTCTATGCCACATCAGCAGTCCTTGACTTTCAGGGGATGGGGACTAGATATCTGTTGAATGGAAGGAAATTCCCCTGCAGAGTGAGACTTGGGGCTTCCTATTTTTAGGCTAGTGATTCTTTAAATATGTCATGACTCAATAAGTAATTAGCACAAACTTGGATTTTACCTCACATTAAATATTTATAGGTTTCCATTAACCTGGTCTAAATTGGTAGAGCCAGACTTGATGAGACTCCCACCCCTCAACTAATTTCAGTGCTTTATTAATTGTATTTTGAAAATACAGTTCTGATCCTCATACTTACCTGCTCTTAAACTTCCCATGGTTCCCCGTTACTGAGAGAACCAGATGCTGAAAACACATTCTATCATCCCCAAACATCCCCTGCAAGTAGAAGTCACTAAAATTCTACATGGGAAAATAAAGGGTGTGAAAAATTTTAACAAGTTATCAAGATATGGGCTTATGCACTTTCCCCCTCACATCTATATATAACCTACAAAATAATTCTAGAAACTCAGAAATTGTGTTGAATCTAAATGTCTCATTTCTCTCCCCTGTCTCTGTTGCTACTACCACTGTTTTAATTCAGGGCCTCATTAGATCTCATCCGGGCTACTTCAAGACCAACCCCACTCACTTTCCTGAATCTTGCTGCTTTAGCTCCAGTCTATCTCTTACTCTCTAGCCAATCAGATCTTTGTAGCAGAAATATGAATCGTGTCCTCCGCCTCCTTATCCTGTCTGTTAGTCTGTCTATGATCTGAAGCTGTACCTTTGTCTCCAGAACCTAGCATGCTCCTTCTCTACTCTCAAGCTCCTGCTGTACCAAATCTCTTTAGGCAACCTGTTAACTGACCTCATTGCTCTCTCATATGTGTAGAATGATCCCCTCTGCTTATTTATCAGGAAAACTCCTATTTATTGTTGAAAGTCCTGCTCTGATCATTATCTCATCTTTGAAGTTTTCATTATTGCCTTCTGTCAAAACTGAATTAGTCACTCCTTCCTCTGAACAATTTCTATATTTCAAATGTAATTTTCCCTATGCTCATATCTCATAGTAACTCATGGCATTAGGATTATTACCAATTATTAGTCTAATTTTTCCATCTTATAAGTCTTCAAGCCAAGAAAAACCAAAAGATTTTTCTGAGTTCTGCTATATATCAGAACTTGTAATGGGGAAATAGCGTAACTAGACAGAAAAAAACCCTGCCCTTCCTGACATGATAGACTAGTGACTGTATCACTCTTCTTTGTTACTGTGAGACAGAGAAAGCACAAAGATATATCTGTTAAATAAACAAATAGAGAAACTGTTTTGTTAAATAAATGGATATGGTATCAACCATGAAGAGAATTCAATCTCATTTTTTGAAACCAATTTAATTATTTTTTATTGGATTTGGCCAGCATTTTCAGAAGCTGAATAGCAAAGGATGGCAATGCCATCTTTAAGCCAAAGTACTAAAGGAGAGATAATCACCCGTCTGAAGACTGTAATGTGTTCTTAGATACAAAAGGCAGACAGGAAGACATGCCTCCGGGTATCTTACCCATCCTGCATGGAGCTCTCCAGAGGTGAGTTCACATAATTCTACAGACTCTATTATAGCCATGTCTAGACTTGCCTTGAATAGCTCCAATAATAGCAAATCCCTCACCTCCCATCACAAGTTGTTCCATTAACAATTGTAAATTTTTTAGCAACTGAGAAAAAAAAAATATTGTGTGTGTACATATAGAATTTATACAACAACTTGATGTTTCAGTTTTCTTGGTAAGACTATTCTTTTTTTTTTTTAAGTGGATTTCCAGTATTTTATATGACAAGGAAAGAAGGTATTTCTTCTGTTTTTGACAAAATAACAACACTATGGAGGAACTAGAGTTCACCTAATCCAACATCACTGTTTCCATATAAGGTACTGGAGTCCAGGGACAAACACAAGCTAGCCAAGGTGAGTTGGGTATTTCATGGACAAGCCAGAACTAAAACCTAGATCTCCTATTTCCCACATACCCATTCCACTGTACCATCTCATCTAAGAGCTTAATCTGACCAAGATTTCATCTAGTTTTTTTGTCTCTGTTACATTTTATCAATTCCATATAAATATAAAAATTATTTTATAATTGTTTTTTGACAAACTAAAATTCAATAGTGTTAATGTAATCATTCATTTCCCTTATCCCCTGCCCCACTCCCCCTGCAGCCTGAACCAGGCACACTGTGATCACCAATATAGCCCTTCCCATTACCCTACACTGAGAAGAAATTTTCTGTCTCTGCCTGGTTCCTGGAGAATTTGTGATGTGGACTGCCAAAATGGGTTTGAAAGGACAGACTCTGAGAATCAGAGGGGAAAGGAAATATTAAGGGAATACAATTACACTAATGGATAGAAACCTAGAAAGAAGGGAGGAGCAGAGGCTAGGAGATACCTTTTGTCTCAGAGAAGAAGGACTTTGGGTTCCAGAGAGTGGGGATGGAGACAGGTCAAGTGATGCTCCAGATGGTGCTGAACGTAAGAGTTTTAAAAAGAAAGAGACATCTGGGATTATGGCTGAAACCCCCTTTATCAACTAATGAAGAGTGATATTTTGTTACTGTTATCATTAGAACTGTTAGAGCTGTTTCAATAAATGTGGCCTGACAATAAAACTTGTGGCTTTATTAGGGCTAAAATAAATAAACAATGTAAGAATTTCTACACAAGTAGGTTTAAATGCATTTAAGGATATTAGGTTCTAGACCAGATTTTGTCAAACTGTGGCTCAGTTTGAATAACCTGTGAACTAAGAATGGATTTGTACGTGTTGATAAGGGTTGCAACAACAACAACAACAAAACAAGAAAATAGCAACCGTCAGGCTCTGGCCCTTCATAGAAAATGGTTGCTGACTCTTGCTCTAGACAAAGGGCAAAGTAGGCTCTTTCAAATTCTGCTAAAAATTTGGATTTGAAGGTATCCCTTGAAAAAGTGACAGAACTGTTGTCAGATGCAGAAGTTGGGACTCCTGTCAATCTATCCCATGTGAGACAATCAGGAGTGGTTAGAGATGAAAAGGCAGGCCCTATCCTTGCTCCGTGAAGAGACTGGAATCCAGAGACCATGAGGACCTTGCAACTACCCTGCAGAGGCTGACAGGCTAAGGAGAGAAGATTCAACATGAAATGTCTCATTAAGTTTAAGAGCCATTTATTGAATAAGAGTCATGGTAAGATTCTCTTATCAGGAGTAGCAGTATAAGGACCACCAAAGCTTGGGGTTTAAGTTAATATCTTTTAATAAATTACATGTCTTCAACAGACATCAGTGTCTTCATTCATAAAATGGAAATAAAATTGATAGCTCTTTTATAATATCAAGATAAACATTAAATTAAGTAACATATTAACTATCAACCTTTCATATGACCTAGCCCAGATTAAGTGATAAATAGAAATAATTAAATTATAGATATTTCATTTTTTCATGTGACTTTAAAAACAAAATTCCAGCTCTTACAGCCAGGTTCCTGACAATTGACATCTTTCAGAGAGCTTGGTGAGATAGCTGAAAAGCAAATGCTAAGATATTTTAATGCACAGGAGACATGGGACATTTAGTTTCCTCCCAAAGTAGGTTCAGGTGCCCAGGTGGAAAAGAAAGGCAATTACTATCCACTTATTCCTTTTCTATGGAAAAAATAAAAGTCCCTCATCCCTTGCCTGACAGCTCAGCTCCTTCCCAATATGTCACCTTCCAATTATACAAGTGACACACTTGGTTCTGTCACCAAGTCACAAAACTGCCCACCCAGACATGAACCCCAATGGTATATTCTTAAGCTCAATTTATGGCCAGTCACTATGCTACTCATATATGGCTTATTATGCCTAAAGAGTAGATGTTATGGTTATCCTGACATTTAACTAGGAAGGAAGAGTACAATTCCTAACAGGAATCAGGGACAATATTAATTATAATAAGTAACTATTACTTCCATTATCATCAGTGTAAGTAGCGAATGGATACGTATATAATGCTTTTAAACACCTTGCTCTTTGGGTCTTCCTCACAGCTCCATTCCTAGCTAATCAGCACCTAATGTGCAGGAAGTCCCCAAAGGACAAGGGGTCGTTATGGGGTTAATATGTCTGTGGTGTTTAATACTTGGTAAATAGACAAACAAAACACAGAGAACACAATAAACACGAAGCTGGAAGATTAACAGTTTGCATTAAAAGCTTTTTCAAAACCCCCTCTGCCCTTCAAAATATCTAGATACCATACGCAGGGGTCATTTAGTAATTTTGTTTTTAATAAATGACTAAAACACAGTCTTATACCAGCTATGAGGAAAAGATGATCTGGATATCTTAGCATAATTCTATTTTATTAATACCTATATTTAAGGAAAAGCTGAAATAGGATTTGTTACACCAAACTCCCTGACAGCATAACGTTATTTATACGGGTAGGTATGGGTAAGTGAGTTAATGCTGCAGTATTTTTAAAAGCCAGCTGTTCCCCAAGCAAGAAAATAACTGGCTGTCGTAAATGATCAATTGTGTAAAAAGGTCCAAGCTTTGCAAATTTCCACACAAGATATTCAGAGAAATTCTCCACCTACCTAAATAAGCTCATTCCAGCAACCAAATTGTGGGACTGAGAGCTTTGGTTTCACGCTCAGAGATATGTTTTCGTTACCCCAGAGTGTCACTAAATTGGAAATGTCACAACCCTTGGGGGCACATGAAAAATGCATATTATTTCACATCTGTTTTTCACTTGATCCCAATGGACCTGATATTTCTCCAAATTGCTATGTGGAAAAACCAATTTAATTTGATTGAGGAATGAACAGAAACTTACAAGTAAAGTGGAATACTTGCTTTAAGGTTAAAGTGGAAAACTTTGCTTTGAATTGTTATTGCTGAGAAATGCTTCTAGGAGTATTGTTTTTGTTTTAAAAAAACTTCTTTACTTGTACTGATGCAACTCTAACTCAGCTCTTTAAGATCTAGGTCAAGAAGCATTCCAAGATGGCACCCCAAAATATGTATTTTTTTTTTCTTTTCTGAAAATATCGTGCAGGTATAAACTGCAAAGGTTGATGATACGCTGATTTGAAGGCACAACTCTGTTCTTTGATAGTTGTGTGACCTTGACTAAATTAGTTAATTATTCTGATCCTCAATTTCCTTATATGCAAAATGAGAATAATGAGTGGTCATGAAGATTAAATAAAATAAGGGATATTAACACCTTAGTAAATAGAAATGCCTAAATAGACCCTAAGAAATGCTAATTCTATTCATTTTAAAATACAAATGAAAATTTTAATCCATTGAATTAAGCCTTAGATGATAGAAGATAATGGCTCTTGGTCCTTTCCTGTTTGATAATTATATGATTCCCATTTATAAACATTTCTCATATATCCATACTCTTTATGAATCCTAAAGTTTAAAGAATCTGAAAACCATGGTTTTGACTACCAGAACATCAAAAATCACTCCAAATGCAAGGAACATAAAGCATACCAAGACTCTGTTGAAGGGAAACACTGGCGTTCTAAAGGAAGATGGAATATGTCCCAATCCATCAACCCTCTGATCATCCCTACATTCTCCCCACATCTCTCCAGGGGAAGGCGTCAGATTAGATTTAGCACAATTCATTCTGGAGAAACGCTGTGTGTGAGCTGATAAGCACACTGAGCGGCAAGAGAGCATTGTCTGTGGCTTTCCCCTAGAGCGCTGGCTATTTATTTCACTTCTACCCCAATCCAGCAAAGACATTTACTAAATTTCGCTTGATGCTGTCATAGGATCCCTTTGAAAAGCACCATTTGCAGCAAACTGAAAAGGTTGGCAGAGGAGGAGCCTTGTGACTAGCTCACAGGGCTGTGTTGGCATGTGTAGGATTTCTTGGGGAAAATTATCCCTTCACCGGGCAATTAAAATCCATCTGGATATTCTGCCAGCTGAAGAATTCACTGAATTCAGTGCCAACTACTATCAGGTATGGATGTCTCAAATTTCCTTTGAATGAGATGGGAATATTCATCCTACAATGATATGTTCCTTTCGAAATGTAGTTAAAAATACAGACTAGGACAAGAGGGTCAGACAATCACAGCATAGTTTACCAGGGGCTCTTCATTGTGTTTGCACATTAACCTCTTTGACTCTGTGGTCAAACTATGGACTCCTTTCTTATAATAATACTTTAAGTGCATAAGATAAGTACATAGCATCTCAAGAAACTAATTAGATTGACATACAATTACAAACATTTATTCAAGCAGCAGGTATGATAGCTAGTGCAATTTCAAAATAGTGGTAAGCATAATTGATATCTCAGCATATATACAATAACTTTAATGTGGCATAAAAGTATTTTTATTTCTATTAGTGATAAAGTCAGAAGAATAGCTTACACTAATGGATTTACTGCACACATCCATAAACCAAGGAGATGCTTAAAAATTTTCAGTTAGAGATTAGGAAACTAGTGAATTTCTCCATTCATGTACATAAACCCTCAACTTATAAATATCTACTAGTGAGAAAAACTTTGGTCTTAGAGTGAAAACAACTTAATTAGCAATCTAGTATTGCCGCATTATAAATGTGTGACCCAAGCAAGTCCTTTTAATAACTGTGAGTTATAATTTTCTCAACTCTACTTACAAGAATTTAATGATAACTGAATGACATCATAATGCCGCCAATAATAATGTGGTCTAATATTTACTGGGCACTTACCATGTATAAGTCATGGTGCTAGTTGTTTTATAGACATTAATTCAAGCAATACAGGGGAGAATTCTTGCATAATTCAAAATTGTATCCAAATATATGCAAAGGGCTCCTGACTGGAAACCATAGGATATCCATTTTAGCCTAGACTTTGCACAGGGAAAACCTTTAAACCCGCAGAAATTCTTCCCAGTCACCATTGGATATTATACTGACTGTAATATTGGTATTATCTCTGCAGGGGACAGGAACTGCAAGAAATCTACTCAAAACTCCTCATTTTGCTGGATATCACTCTGAGGAATGAAGGAATTTCCCACTGAAATGTGTGAAGTGTCCCACTGTAATCCTCAGGCTCTTGCCTATACTCCTTCCCAAAGTTCTCTCTCAATATAGTTTTACAATGATGGTGGTTGGGATAATCATCAAATTCCTAACCACATAAGCACACTAGTCAGGAAGGACTCCTGACCAGAAAGGATGCTAGTAATAAGCAAAGGACTGTTACAGTTACACTGTTATATATAGTTCTACTGATATAGTATAATAGTGTTAAGAAATAATTTCAGGGGCACCTAGATGGTTCAGTAAGTTAAGGGTCTAACTCTTGATTTTGGCTCAGGTCATGATCCAGGGTCCTGGGATTGAGCCCAAAGATTCTCTCTCACTCTGCCTCTCTCCCTGCATTATGCTGTCTCTCTCTTTCTCTCTCAAATAAATAACTAAATAAATAAATAAATAGAAAGAAAGAAAGAAAGAAAGAAAGAAAGAAAGAATTTTAGTATCATTTCCAAAGTTTTAAAGCATGGAAATAGAAGGAAATGCCTCACATTATTTTAATGAAGCAGGCATAACTTGATAACAAACCTAACAATTGTTGGCTTAGGATATTATTCCATAAATATAGGTATATGTCATAATTTATAATATTAATAAATAAGAACAAATATATGGGCATTTCTCTCAATGCTAAAAAGTCCTTTGAAAACATATTTATATAGGATAGAATAGGATATATAAACATTTCACTAACATGATAAAGCGTATCTATCTCAAATTCAAAGATCATATTTAAAAGAGAAAGAGATGAAGAATCCTAAGAACCAAACAATGATATCTATAGTCACAATTACTACTTAGTATTTTTGAAAATATCAATTAACAAATTACATACTGGAAAAGAGCTACAGTGTAAACTTGGAAGAAGATAATATATGATTGTTTACTTGGAAACTCAGAATGCCCTGGAAAAACTCCTACCGATAAAAAAAGAACTTTTGTAAAGTTCTAGGTGCAAAATTTTTATACATAAAATAATAGCCTTCATATATGCAAACAACATCCAGTTAAAGGACACAGTAAAATAAAATAAAATAAAAAAAACATTCAGAACACCAATAAAACAGATAAAACGCTTAGAAATAAATCCAACAAGAAGTGTCAAGATCTACACAAAGACAAATATTAAATGCTCCTGAGGAACCCAAAGATGATTAGAACAGATGAAAAGGCATACAGAGAGTCTGACCAGGAAGATTCAATAAATAGTGATGCTTGGTCTCCCTAAGTTATTCCACCAATTCATCATGATACAAATACCACTCAAATTCAACTTTTTCTCTGGTGGGAAGTAAACAAGCTAATTATTATATAAATTTTATATGAAAAAACAATCAAGAATCACTTGGAAAACTGAAAAAAAAAATAGATTGGTGTTTAAGGTGTGTAATGCCACCAAATACTGAAACACATTCTATAGCTTCAATGAACAAAGCAATGTGATGCCAGCAAACAATTAAAAACTCAGTGACTCAGATTAGAAAGTCTAGAAATATATTCAAATATGTATTGGAGTCTGGTGTATGATAAAGTTAATAATTACAAATAAGTAAAGAAAACATGAAGTATTTAGTGAAAGGTTCTACAACAACTTGATAGGCAATTGGGTAATTATTAGATCTATGCCTCACTCATAATACCAGATCAAAAGCATCAAACATTTAAAAATATTCTTTTGAGGATGAAACTATAAAGGAATTGATAGAAAACCTAGGATGTTTAAAAAATATCAGGTTAAAAAAGGCATTTATGAGAAAATGCAAGACTCAGAAGCCATTAAAACATTGTTCAACTGCATAACCGCATGGCAAAAATTACTACACAAAATAAATAGATGAACAGGAACATATTTTCAATCCATCACAGAAAGGAAAAAAATAACATAGACTGTTGGCTTCAACAAGGCTTTAATATATATTCAATAAAGAAAAAAGAAAAAAAAAAAAACCAGTAGAATGGGAAAAGGATTATAAGCAGAGTTCACACAAAAGAAAATGCAAATGATCTTGAAACACATGGAAAAAGTTCACTTCCATGGGGCGCCTGGGTGGTGCAGTCGGTTAAGCGGCCGACTTCAGCCAGGTCACGATCTCGCGGTCCGGGAGTTCGAGCCCCGCGTCGGGCTCTGGGCTGATGGCTCAGAGCCTGGAGCCTGTTTCCGATTCTGTGTCTCCCTCTCTCTCTGCCCCTCCCCCGTTCATGCTCTGCCTCTCTCTGTCCCAAAAATAAATAAACGTTGAAAAAAAAAAAAAAAGTTCACTTCCAGAAACATTAAAAAAAATCAAATTAAATTAAATGACTTACTTTTAATCTATTGAATTGCCAAAAATAGATAATTTTGATAATTTACATCATTGAGCATATAGGGAAGCAGGCATTCACATTCTTGGTGAGGATGAAATTCATACAACTTCTATAGAGGACAATTTGGGAATATTTACCAAAAAAGAGAAAAATACACATTACTTATATGTAAATTAAATGATATATAGTCATTCAGTGCAATAAGATTCACAATATAAAATGAGATTAGAAAAAGCCTAAATGCTCATCAATAAAAAGCTAGTTAAATAAATTATGGCACTTTAATATCATTGTCTGTTTTAATGTCTAGAGTTCTTACGCACAGTTCAACTATGTTCACTTTTAAATATCTTCAAATTTTTGCATGTTTGCTTAAGAAATAAATCCCACCCCTGGGGTGCCTGGGTGGCTCAGTCAGTTAAGTGTCAGACTTCCACTTAGGTCATTTTTTTGCGGTTTGTGAGTTCGAGCCCTGCATCAGGCTCTGTGCTGACAACTTAAAGCCTGGAGCCTGCTTTGTATTCTGTGTCTCCCTCTCTCTCTGCCCCTCCCCTGTTTGCTTTCTCTCTCTCTCTCTCCCCAAAAAATAAACATTAAAAATTAAGAAATAAATCCCCCCAATGCTTTTAAAGTTATTTAAGTTAAATGACCAGTAACATATAAAATTCTTAAATACATAATGTATTCCATTCAGTTTAAAGTAGGTGGCACAAAAAAATTCAGAAAATAGGTGGCACACATTTAGTGTAACAGATTATAGAAAATTCTAAACTCAAGCTGTAAAAAATACAATCTTATGGGGTAGCTGGGTGGCTCAGTCAGTTCAGCCTCAGACTCTTGATTTTGGCTCAGGTCATGATCTCAGGGTCCTGAGTTCAAGCCCCTTTGTTGGCTCTGCAATCCTGCTCTGTGGATCTTGCTTAAGATTCCTCTCTCTCCCTCTGCCTCTCCTCCACTAACTCTCTTGTGTATGTGCATGTGCTTTGTCTCTCTCTCTCTCAAAAAAAAAAAAAAATCTTATGGATTGTCATTATTCACTTATTATCTGTTCCTGTCAACATTTACATGTTAGCAGATATGCTTTTCATCTCCTCAGAAGTCTGTATGGGCACTGACTGTAGGAAACTCATGGGAACGGTTCTAAGATGGATCCTAAAGAAACACATGAGCATTATACTCATTTATTTATAGACACAGTTATAGAGTAAGCAGTAGTTAGGTAGGTGGATAGATTTAGACAAATGAAAGAAGACACATTGAAGGATAGATGGAAAGATGGACAGAGTTATGGACTAAATATGTGTATTTTCCCCAAATTCATAAGTTGAGATCTTAACCCACAATGTCATGGAATTAGGAAGTGGGGCCTTTAGGAGATGATAAGGACATAAGGGTGGAACCCTCATGAATGAGATAGTATTTTTGTAAAGGGGACCCTCAAGAGTTCTCTCATTCCTTCCATTATGTGAAGATACAGCAAGGAGATGGACTGTGAACCAGGAAGTGGACACTTTCCAGACACCAAATCTGCTGGTGCCATGATCTTGGACTACCCATCCTCCAGAACTGTGAGAAGTAAATGTTTGCTTTTAAAAGACCCAGTCTATATTATCTTGTTATAGCAGTCTGAACATACTAAGATAGATGATAGAGATAGAGATAGAGATAGAGACAGAGATAGAGAGAGATAGAGATAGAGACAGAGATAGAGAGTCCATCTCTAATTAGCTCTGCTTCTACATCATTGTCACCCCCAACCACAAGCACATACAAGCACACAAGCACATTTGTGCACACACACACACACACACACACACACACACACACACATATACACTCCTGCCTTCCCTTCAAAAATGACACCATCTGTTGAGTCAGAGTCTTACTATAAAAAACAAAAAGTCTTACAGCATGAGTTTAAAATCAGAGTGGAACTTTCCCCTAAGACAGTATTTTTCAAAAAGCAGGTTTCAAATAAGTGGATCCTAAAATCAATTTAGTGGGTTATAAACAATATTTTATTTGAATAAAATAAAGCAGAAGAGAACACAGAACACTGGCATGCATAAAATGGATTTAAATATTGTTTCATGGCAATTTTGTTTTAATTTTAATTGTAATTTCATATATACATACATATACAAATATATACATATATTTACAGATATATATACATATATATATATATATATATATATATATATATATATATATATATGAGCTGGTTTTGACATAAAATATATTACTTAAAGTGGAACAAGATAAAAAAGTCAAAAATATGTGAAAATTATTGCCAGAACTTAGGCACCAAAAAGCAGATGGAAGGATTTAATCTTCAATCTAGATAAGAAATCATTTTCCAGGGCTTTGCAAATTACATCGCAGCTATAGCAATTAATATTTACACTATATTTACTAAATGTTTTTACATTCATCTTTCAATTGATCTTCTAAACCATTCCTTTTAATGTAGATGAAACAACGGAGACTTAGTAGAATTGAGTGTCTTTTCCAAGTTTATTCAGCTAAGAATCTACGAAGCAGAATTGGGAATCCAGCCCAGGCTGAATCCAACACCTTCTTGATCAACAGATATGGAAGCCAATTTATTCCTTTATTTTTTCACTCATTCAAAAAAAAAAAAAAAAAAAAAAAAAGGTTTACTGCATAGTCTTGGGCTCCAGGCATAGTGCTGTATACAGGGAATGTCCTGAAGGGCAAAACAGACATGGCTCCATTAAAGTGGAGCCATGTGAGTGTTAGCTTCACAGTCTCACATCCATAGGCTTGGCAAGTGACAAAATGTGACTGGGCCTCAATGAAGTTTAACTTCTCCCTGAATAATGATCTCACTGATGCTTGAGAAACTTAAGATGCCGATACAAAAGTAGGGATTTGTCACTACACAAACGCAGGTTTGAATCCTCACTTCTTTTTCCACCTGGCGTGTCTTTGACATAGGCCAAGGTAATTCTCAAATTCAGCTTCCTCATCTGATAATGGAGATTATAACATCTGAATTCCAGGATTGTTAGAAGGATTAGAAATAATACATAAAAAAGGCCTGGCACCTCACTGCCATTATTATTAGCTATTATTGTCAGTGCATCCAAACAAATTTGAAGAATACTTGCTTAAAACATAGAGACTTGGAGAACCATACATAAATGTTAACAGTGATAGATATGAAGACTCCCTAATAAGTGCCTGTCAAGTCTCTTGCGTGTGTAAATGCCAATTTGTAGTCCTTGGCAAATATAAATATAAAAGCTGTCTACTAATAATGTGTTTAATGAGGACAATAAAAGCAACACAGCACAGAGAAAATTGAAAGCTCAATATTCTCGTCAGTGCCAAAGCATTTCATCTGTTCCATCTACCAGTGTCTGTAAAGCCAAGCTAGCCTACTTTTGAATTCTCCTGATTTGATACTAACTAGTCCTACTTAAGACTTAAGACAGCCATGCTTAAAATGTTCTCCCCAAGAAAATGATGAATCACAACTGCCAAAGCTTAACGCTATTTTGGCAATAGTCTTTTTGAAGTTTCCTATAAACATTTACCCTGACCCTTGATACCCTTCCATTCTTTAGAATTCGGCATCCCCAGGGTAAAGATGGCAGATTATGAGGAATTAGGTAGTAGTTATAGGATGTAGCTTCACTGAAAAGAAAGAGTGTCATTTTTCAGTAATAAAAATTCTATGAATGTGTCTAGGGCAAAAACCTACAGTTACTTTGGGAAAGGTTTATGTAAGATCTGACATTTCAAAATGAGGCATCAAATATTCTTGGCTGCTTAATTTTTGCAAGCTGGGACTCTTGTGCTTTTGAAAGGGGGAAAAAAAAGGATGAACATTTAGACTCTCTTCTCTTCTTTTCTGCCAACCCAATCCAGACTGAATGGGTTCCCTGAGCAAAGGCTTTTCATGACATTAAAGTGAAGGACTTAAGAAAGCAAAGAGATAAGGTTATTTTATCCATGTTAACCATACCAAGCCTTGGGAGAAAAGCAAATGGTTCACACTGGGGAAAGATCTGGATTCTTCCATTCTACATCACTGGAAGGGTTAATTTACTAGATGCTATAAAATGGCCCAAAATTACATTCAGGCATATTCATTTATTCTTCTGTGCTCTCCCCACCTTCTCCTACCCCCTCATCCCCCATCCCAGCCCAAGCCATTAACTTCATTCCAAGACTGAACTAAGGAATATTCAGAATTCAGCCTTTAGACTTACTGATGGTTAAAGGGTGACTCCACATTAAAAGCGTCACATTTCCAGAGCCAGAACCATTTCTAAGCTAGTGCCTCTCTTCTCTCCTTTCCCACAGAAACTGACTTCTCTTCCTAGAGAAGGCTTCCCCCAGATTCTAACCCTATGTGATCCAAAGACCTTCCAATACATTTAAAGGAAAAAGATAACAATTTAGACTTTAGACAAGGGCAAACTGGCAGACAAAACATCACAAATATGGTGGTAAAATAGATTATTTTAAAGAGAAATACATTCTCTAATAAAATAATCTCTACTGTTTTTGTTTACAAGGGGAATAGAAATAATTACACTTAATTTGTAGCTGGTTGATGTTTGTACTATTATCTGGGGAAGAATACAGCGTTCAGAAAGAAGACCTAGTGAGTTGCCCTCAGGGTCTCCCTGACCTAAAGGTGCCTTTTCACTAAGAAAAACCCTCCCCTATCTTGTCAACTCAAGATATTTCCTTACAGAGAAAGGAATTCCTCACACACACCCTGTATCCTGCCAGCCCAGTTGTACCCCTCCCACCTTTTATAGCCTTTGGTTCTCAGAGCTAGAGTGGATTTCAGTTCTCACCTGATCTAGCTCACCTGTTCAATCCTACCTGACTCTAATCCAGAGTCAAGGCCACGATGCGGTCCTCCCCACATCTTCCAACTTTACAGTCAAAGTTTCTCCCCTTCCTTTCCAAGCAGATAAAATACAGAATCAAGAAAATAATTGAGTCCCATGCCCATGGTCTATGCTGGAGACCCGAGGATTTCCAAGATACAAATGAAGGAGGAAGTCAGAGGGGAGTCAAAAATGTGGAGAGGGCAGGAGAATAAGGGAAAAGAAGACTTAAAGTAATTCAGGCCTTCATACAGGAAAGGAGTAGTGTGGGGGCCGTATGGCACAGTCTTTGAAGAGATGAGACGGTCAGTCCCACATTGGTAGATGCTATATAGATTTGAGTTGGCTAGACTAGTCTTTGCATGGCATTTTCCATAACTCCTTCCCCCCACAACTCCACTCATCTCTCCACCAACTAAGTAATTTAGATCCTATTTCTATAAACCTAAGATAGATAGATAGATAGATAGATAGATAGATAGATAGACTTATTGATTACTTTATTTGAGGGTTTCCATAGTTGTACATGCTGGTGTACTATTCTATACTCACCAGCAGGCATCCAGCATCCATTCAGCATAAGTGACAGTTAAGATAAACCAATCAATTGATCAATTGATCTAAAATCCCTAACCCATTTCTATACCTCCGAACCTCACCTCCCAAGAAGCCTCATGCCTGGCTTCGCAGGTAGTAATCACAGAAACTATGTGAAAACTATTAACTTTCATAAGCCAGAGCTTTTCAACCTTAGCTATTCATTAGTGACACCTGGAGAGCTTATTTAACAAAACCATCCTGCAGCCTCACAATAAGAACGAAATTTCTAGTTAGGACCCATGAATCAATACTTACTGATATTCTCCAAACTGATTCCAACATGTAGTCAAGACTGAGAACTACTGCTTCAAATCAGTTGTCCTCAAATTTAAGTGCTGCATGAGAATTACCTGGAAGGCTTCCTAAACAGGATGACTGGACCCGCCCACCCTAAAGTTCCTTATTTAGTAGGTTTGGGGTGGAGCATGGTGTTCACATTTCTCAAGAATATACAGCTGTTAATGCTGCTGGTCTGGTATCATACGATTGTGTTAGAGAAATAACTTGGCGGTTGTGGTTAGTGTATGCGGGAGAGGGATGTAAGCCAGTCATACTAATATATGACCCATTAATTGATAACACAACTCATTCAAATAATGAATAAGAGATATATCCCAAAGGTAAAGAGTGAAGGTTTTGGTTTCAGACACAGGGAAGATGAAATGACTCCAGAACATAATTTATAGAATGTCAGTAAAAGATTTCCTTACAGAGAAAGTTATATAAGAATGAGGGAAGTCTGTGCTACAGCATATTGATCCTTTAGTATATGAAGGTGACCACAGTGGCATCCACTCCACTGTAACATGAAATAAATTAATTTGGAGATTTCAAGTGAGTCTGGAAGGGATAATAAAGGCGAAAGTTTTTTTGTTTTTTGTTTTTTGTTTTTTTTTTGTTTTTTTTTTTGTTTTTTTTTTTTTTTTTTTTGTTTTTTGAGAGGGAGAACAGGGGAGGGAGACAAAGGGAGAGAGAGAGAATTCCAAGCAGGCTCCATGTTCAGCACCAGCAGGGAGCCCAACACAGGACTCAATCTCATGACCCAGGGATTATGACCTGAGCCTAAATCAAGAGTCAGATGCTCAACGGACTGAGCCATCCAAACACCCCAAAAGATTTCATTTATTAAACCAAAGAAGAAAATGCTGATTAGGAGGGAAAAAATATTTTTAAGGCAAAGAACATTTACTTAAAAGGCTTCCACCATTCAAACAAAGGTTAAAAGATAATATTAGGCTGAACCTTTAAACTTGCCAATACTAAATGTTTTTGACCTACAGAAATGACAGTTTATTATGGTTCAACCTACACTAATAATTTCAGAAACAAAGTATGGTGTGTTTCCTTGGAATCAGGTGAAAGTTATTAGTCTGAAGCTGCATGAGCAAAAACATCTCATCCAGTTTTGTCCCTGCTGACCCTGGCAAGTTCCTATGCCTGGGATAGGGTAAGTAGTGTACTTAATAAATGTTGGTTGCATCAGTAAATGATCTTAAAATAAAGTGTTTTCAGAGCATTTGAAAACCCTAAATATGTACATCTGGAGCCTGAATTTGCTTTGATCTTTCATTTTCTGTGCCAGATTGTTAATGTTTGAAACTTATTTTTTCTATTTTAATCAATTCCCCTGCGAAGTCACCTGTTGGACCATGGCCTGTACATAACTATTGTCTAGACATGAACCAGGATGTACTTTGCCCTTTCAACCCCTTCCATCCTTCAGAACTGAATCATTATTTCACTGTTATACTTGCAATCGCTGTTCAATAAAGCTTCCAGTGGACCCCCTTTCACCTTTGCCAGATTTCTAGTTTCTTGCTTGAATGTCCTTCATCTTTTCAAATTGTCCTTTGGCTGTATTCAATACTTAAGTGACTATTACTTCACAATGCATGCGCCGTAACCCCAATTTTCCATTCGTTGGAGTTTATTTTCTGAGGAAAATTGCACTTCATTACAGATCTATTCATCTGTGAGTTGGGGGGAATATAGTATTATTCCAGTCTAAAATGGGTCACTTTTTTTTTTTTTCTCCTTTTGCTTGAGTAGGGAATGGGAAAATAAGTTTGGGCTCTTTTGTAGTTGATTTGGCAAGGATACTTAATCAAAACTATTAGGGTCATGGCAATTCCTCAATGCCAAGACAGAATATATATTACTTATGAAACATAAACAAAGGGCCATACTGAAAATGCTAGTGCACTATAACTCACAGCAGGTAAAAAAACCAAAAAACAAAAACATATGTGATTCAAGGAACTCATAGTTGTGCATAACAACACTATCTAGCTCAACACGCTAGTCCCTCACTGCCCACAACAAAGGTGATATAAAAAAAGAGCTTGTATATTAAATTTTTATGTACAAAATCATATTTTGTTACACAAAACAAATAGCCAAAAATTAAAGAATGCATTTAAACAGCATTGTACAGTTTATAAGGGGCTTTAATATAAGTCATTGGACTCTCTTTAAAAAAATAAATAAAACCTGTGAAGGAGAAAAGCCAAATGGCAACATGTCCACATATTAATGACAAGGGTAGGCTACAGAATGTGCCTAGTTTCACACAATAAATATAGTTGCAGAAATTAGTTATTAACCTAAGATTCTGTTCTAAAATTCAATGTTGTTTTCTCCATTTCAGGCTGTCAACATCCATAGTTTAACCTTTGATTTTATTTATTAGGCTGGTTTTGAGTTATCTTTCTTTTAGTTGGGTATCTTTCCTATTGATTTGGTTATATTTCCTACAAATTATCCTTATATGATCTGTATCAAGATATGAATCAGTGAGTGGCATGATTTTGTCTCTTTTGACATTTTAGTTTTACAGAAAGGGGATCCCACAGAGTTCTGGTCAAAGACAAATATGTTGCCTTTATATTCTGGATGTGTAACTCTCAAGAGACAGAATGGAGACAAGGCCCTTTAGGGCCCTGAGATATGGCCCAGTTTCCCTGACACTGTAATGAAGATTGTCTACTCTAGAGGCCATGGGTTTATAATGGGGGATCTTGTACTCAATTATTTGCTTTTTAAACTGTATATCTTTAGCTGGGGGGTGAGCATGGCCTGAGTGCTTCACCACAAATTCAAACTTAGGCTGGGGATTAACAGAAAAAGCAACAGGCTAGATTTAGAGTAAATTTATCATTTTGCAATGTTTCACTTGGCATGCAAAGTTCTCTGCAATGAGGCCTTTGCCTCTACTTCCAAACTGGTTATGTTATCATTGTCCCTGCTGTCTTTAGGTCTCCTTGAAAGCAAAAGAGGAAGAATGAGGTTAGAGCCACAGTGGCCTTTAACCAGGTCTCCAGAGAATTATTCAAGTAGTGTAAACAGCACAAACATCAACACAGCTAAACTTCTCATACTGTTTTTCCAAAGTCCATCTCAAATTTCACCTCTTTCAGGTAGTAACCCTACCCTTTCCTGGGGAAAATGACTTAATGTGTTTCTCAGGATTTAAGTTTGGCTTGTCATACTTATTATAAGCAACTGCTATGCTCTGGACCCTGTACTTGGTACTAGCACTTTGCTCCTACATTTATTATAGTATTTATTTTTCAAACATCTTAATGTATTTGTTTTCCTGCCTGTCTCCATAGCTAAACTGTGAACTGGTTGAAGCAGACCCCATGTCTTAGTTGCCTGTATATTTCACCACAAGGGCCTTCCAGAGTTCCCAGGACCAAGCAACCCCTGTGGCAACCACAGTAGAAATAAGACACTGGGTCTTAGTGTATGCCATCCAAGCACTCATGATCTAGTTATGGGAGTGGATAAGAAAATTTTCAGGCATCACCCATCAGAAAAGTCTGTGATATAGGTAAACACGACTGTAAGAAATTTCCACCCCAGTTAGGAAGCAGGGCGTCTTGCTTGGTAGAATCAAATTAACATCATGCTTTCTAGCTTGGGAGTATTTTACAGAGACTACCTATGCAACCCACTAATATCATGTCAGATAGGGTTAAACATCTAGATCCACTGTGGAAGAAATGGTACCTGATCCAACTGGGGAACAAGGTATAAGAAAACATGTGGCCAAGAAAGAGCTGTACAAGTCAAACTGGAAATCTGCTCCTTTTCCCAGTGCCAAGGTCCCAGTATTGAACAAGGAGCTTAAAACAAGACAACACAGGCAAATATGCAAGTAATTTACCACCACCATAATACCAACATATAGGAATAACTGGGGAAAAGCAAAAAGTCCAGGATTTTACTGTAAAAAACAAAACAAAAAATAAACTGGTATGTCCTGAATTCTTCATTCTTAGTATTAGACTCAGTCTCCTGAAGTAGGGAGCGGCTTGGGTTACAGACATAAATACAATACATATAATAGATATGGCAAATTAGGTAAGGTTAAAAGCTACTTCTTGCTGCCTACTGACCCTAGGATCTCTTTCTGTTCATTGGTAGAATACCTGAAATTTCCCAAATTCCAGGTCGGTTTTTTTTTTTTTTTTTTTTTTTTTTTTTTTTTTTTTTTTTTTTTTTTTTTTTTGGGAACATTGATAGTTTTCTTAGCATGTAAATATGTGTAGGGAACAGAGCCATAGAAAGACATAAAGAGTAGAATGCTAGAGCTGTAATAAATTTAATAAACAATCTCACTCCAAAACTCATTTTAGGCATAGAAAAACTGAGGACCAAATAATAAAATGGGATTGTCCAACGTGTAAAGGTTCTGACATTAGGGCAATTGAAATTGATTTATTACCAACTAAATAACAGGTACTGTGTTAGGCAAGGTCATTGCTGTTATCTCACTTAATCCTTAGCATGACTCTGCAATTAGGGTTTTGTATCTTCATTTTACAAATGAGAAAGATGAAGTTTGGGAGTTTCAACCAGTTTTCTTCAGATTGTACAGTTACTGAGTAACAGGAGATCCAGCAGTCATATTCAAGCTTAGGTTTAAACCAAAGCCAATAGTATAGATCTAATTTATCAAGGCTTTGCAGAGCTGTCAATAAGCACAGTTTAGGTCATATCCTTTCCAAAATTCTTAAATAACAGTCTACTTTAGTTAAATATAAGCAAATTTTTATCATCCAATTTTGAATTGTATTGTTTCTATTCTCAAAGTGATTTTTTTTTTTTCTCTTCCAAGAGGGCTTCTTTCTTCCTTTGGGCTGAGGTTTCATCTGTGTCTAGGAAGGGTTCTGGCTATTATAACAAAAATCTACTTTTGCACTGGCTCAATTTGCTATGCATTGAGTGGTAAAATGGTAAAAGTAGCACCTCTACCTCTGGTATCTTAATATCCATCATTCTGCCCTCCTCACTCATGAACCAGAGAGAAGTCTGCCAAAAATATTGAGGCTATCAAGTATGGTTTTCTATTTCTCTCTTCTTTTATGGAGCTTTTTATTTTCCACCCTCACTGCCCTGATGCTTAACATAATCTCCAATCTTCAGAATGAGTCATCTGCCCATTACTGAAGCTCAGCCACTTGTACTGTAAAATGGATCAGGTGCTACAGGAAAGCACCCAAAAAGCACAGATGAATAGCAACATAGATAGCTACAGGTTGACAAGGGCCCTATAAGGTGAGTCAGAAACTAGCATTTTTTTTTTCAACGTTTATTTATTTTTGGGACAGAGAGAGACAGAGCATGAACGGGGGAGGGGCAGAGAGAGAGGGAGACACAGAATGGGAAACAGGCTCCAGGCTCTGAGCCATCAGCCCAGAGCCCGACGCGGGGCTCGAACTCACGGACCGCGAGATCGTGACCTGGCTGAAGTCGGACGCTTAACCGACTGCGCCACCCAGGCGCCCCCAGAAACTAGCATTTTTGAGGACATGCTGTGTTGTATACTTTACATACTAGTACTACTAAATTTACTAAATTTATGTGTACACTAAATTTATGTGTACTTTACATAATACACACTACTAAATTTAGCTTATTAGTTTCTCATAAGCAACACTATCAGGAAAATCATTTCTATTGGGCTCTTACTATGTATCACACACTATTACAAATGCCAAATAGGAACGTACTTGTTCAGTTTTAAATAGTACTAACAGCTTTAACAACAACAATAGGGCAGCAATCTTCAAAACTGCCCAAATTCCAAATTCAATTAGTTTGTAGTAGCAGCATATAACATTTTTCCTTCTTGAACTTTGTTTCCAAGTGAGAGCAAACGTCAAAATCCTATTTAACTTTAGGTTGGGTTTTATATTACCTGGAATGAGTGTTAATCTGGATTATCCTCTAAAAGACAAAAGGCAAGAGTTGTTAGTGGCAGTCACAAGAGATCAAAGAAAGTGAACAATCCAAGGAGGTTTAATGTTATTTATTCCAACACTTTCCTTCCTGATTTGCAGACAGTGACACCGAAGAGAAAAGTGCTGTGGTTCAGACTACATCGCTGGTTAACAGCAAAATCAGTGTTCAAAGTCAGTCCTCTTGTTTCCCATACCCACAGCCCTTCCACAATAATGCAAGTTACAGTCTCCAGGAATGTGGAAACACTGCCTCTGTCAATCACAGAAAACTATCAGACGAAACCGAAACCCAAACATGCAAAATCTATTTAGTTTAAAGAGACCCTACTTAGTATAGTAACTATACTAAGGGCTACTTCGTTTTGGGTAACTATTCAATGACAGCATCCTGAATGACAGGATGCCTCCCTACTGTCTATAGCCAAATGTCAAAATTCTGTATTTTAGAAGTCCCTTAACTATCTGATCTTTGCTTACCTCCTAGTCTCACACTACTATGGCTTTTCACCTCAAAATAAATATGCTGGTCTCGAAATAATTCAACCCAACCTCCAGCTGGTCTTCTCCTTACATATTCCTCTCCTGCTCCATGCACACACACTGACTGAGTCCAGAAATTGCACTTTTACATGCAAATGACTTGTGTTGTCTTAAATATCTATGTCTATTTATAATTTATATACCTTTAAATAAATATATATAATTAATGTGTATAAATATATATTTACATTCTTTTAAAAAAATTTAAATGCTTATTTTTGAGAGAAAGAGAGAGAGAGAGAGTGTGTGTGTGTGTGTGTGTGTGTGTGTGTGTGTGAATGGGGGAGGGACAGAGAGAGAGACACACAGAATCCGAAGCAGGCTCTGGGCTCTGAGCTGTCAGCCCAGAGCCGAACACAGGGCTTGAACCCACAAACCACAAGATCATGACCTGAGCCAAAGTCAGACGCTTACCCAACTGAGCCACCCAGGCACCTCTATTTACATTCCTATAAAGATATACATACATATGTATAAATATTCCAGGTATCCGGTGTATCCTCCCTATGACTTGTGTTAGAGCTGTGCTCATCAATGTTCATTTAGTGAACAGATGAATTTGGCATTAGAACACACAATATAAAAAATTCAATGAGATAATTTCATCCAACTATAATTCCCTATCCTATCATGTAGCATCTTGTCCTCCATAGAAATTCCTTCTCCCTAATGGATATGGGAAAGAATCCCCAAAGTTAGAGATATACACATAATGCAAAAGAATCTCTATATTCTTTCTATTTCTTGCTACCCTAAGTGATGCCAAGTGTCAGAAAATATATGCAGCAGTCTCCCAAAGTAAATGCAGGTTTCTGAGAAAGCTCTATTTTCTTGGGAGTACTTAAAATCAATTTTTTTATATAAGCAAAGGAAGACTGCAGCTCTTGCCACTAAAATTCAAAGTGCTATACACATTGTAGAGTGAAACCCAGGAAGATTCAGAGAGAATCTAATCTAGCACAGTGCAAGCGATAGACAATGTTATTTCCAACAAATTAATTTAATTGGTTCTACAATAGCAAGAGGAAGTAGCTTTGTGCATTTAGGTGTTCCCTTGGGTGCAGAGCTGAAAGTGGCTCAGAGAATACACAGGAAATCTACTGTAAATCAAATGTTCTTACGGAACTCCGTCCTTACCATGTTACCTAATTGCAATACAATTTTACATCCACATGACTAGTGCTGTTTTATTACTTCTTTAAAAGAATACTTGCAAAATGCACTTGATTAAACACGCCCTCCTATAATATGTTAGGAGAATTTACGTTAATAGGGCACAATATCAACTAACTAATATGATTAAAAAATCTTATGTACATAATTTGGAAATGCCAAATAAGTTTACCTAAACTATAGCATTTTTTTTTTGCAATTTAAAGAATATGGAATGGGATGCTTGGGTGGTTCAAACGGTTAAGTGTCCAACTTCGGCTCAGGTCATCATCTCACGGTTCATGAGTTCGAGCCCTGCATCGGGCTCTGACAGCTCAGAGCCTGAAGCCTGCTTTAGATTCTGTGTCTCCTTCTTTCTCTGTTCCTCCCCCACTTTCTGTCTGTCTCTCTCAAAAAATAAACATCAAAAAAAATTAAAGAATATGGAAGAGCTTAAGAAGTTATGTTATCATGAAAGCTCTTGATTACAGTAGGAACTAAGGTTTTCTTTTTACTTATCAGCATTTTAAAAATATTTTCTATAACAAATTTATGCTACTTCTGAAATTAAAAAAACATTTATTATTTTTAAATGTTTTAAGTGCTTTGAAAGAGGAAAGTTTAAGGTACACCAGAAACTAGAAGGAGACAACTGTCAGATGCATTGAGTAAAGACTTTAAGAAATGTCACCAGCTAGAACTCCAGATAGAGGGAATACTATCCCATGTAGAAGCAACAGTGTTAGCAAACATCCAATGTTATATATGTGAGTGAGTGACTTAATGAACAAAGCTGCGTAAAGTAACTGTTTTTGTAAAAGCAAATAATGTAGGTATACCTTGAGAAAATGACATAAAAGTGTTTTATAAAACTAATGTCTTTAAAGAAACCCTATTTGAATATCTTTAAACTAGGCGTTCTGCCTTCTACGTTCATATATGCTAATGAATCTGAAGTAACCTGTGAGGGAAGCAGTATTTTATCTATTTTACAGATAAAGAAATAATACAGAGGTTATAAGGATTTATTCTCTCATTCATTCAAAACTTTTTATTGGAAACCTACACTGTGCCAGGCACTGTTTTGAGTGCTGGAGAATCAGAAAGAAAGAAAACCCAATAGGCACTGCCTTTATCGGAGAGGCCCTGTCCAGTGGGAGAAAGTTTCAAGGGTGGGATCTAGAATTGGCATCTCTAACCAGTTTCCCGGTTATACGTTTCTGCTTACCTGGGGATCACACCTAGGCAACAAAGGAAAAGCCCATTTGGTGAAACCTAACGAACAATGAGAACAGAGAGCGAGATAAGATGAAAGAGGCAGACTGGGACTTAATGGATTATGGTAACAATTTGGAATTTTATCTTTGAGGAGAGTCATTAAAAGCTGGTAAGGGAGGTGTAGGCAGTTGGCCATAGGATAAGATTAGTATTTTTAAGAACTGTTACTTGAGCTGTGGTGTGGAGAGTGGACTGGAGAGGGGCAAGGTCAGATGCTGAGAAAACAATGAAGAGGCTATGCCAGAGCTGAGAAATGATGGTGGCTTAGACTAAATAAAGTAAGAACAACAGAGATGGAAAAAGTGAGCAGGTGTGACTTAACCTAATTTCTATAGCTAGTAAATGGTAGATGTAATGTTCGAAGTAAAATTTTCTGACTGCATATTTGGTGCTCTACCCAATTGCTATTAAATATGTCCAGACTGGAAGCAGCAGCAGCAGCAGCAGTAGCAGCAGCAGCAGCAGCAGCAGCTGAGAACTTGTTGGAAATGCAGAATCTCAGGCTTCACCTGAGACCTGCTAAAGCAGAATCTGCACTCTAAGAAGATTGCCAGGTGTTTCACATTAACATTAAAATACTCTACCATAAAACAACCACTTTACATCTTACAAATTTAGAAAATGTATGCTTCTGAGTAGCAGAATCTGTGAAAGAAATTCAACTTCTCTTCCAAAGACGGTCTAGAATTTTTTTATTAGGACACACATACTAATAAAAAAAAAAAAAACATGTTGGCAGATATACATAGATAATGAATTCATTGATAATCGTATAACTTAAAATTCAAAACAAGATTTCAGTTAATGACTATAATCTCTATCAAATTAAAAGTTTCTGGGTTTGATTTACTTTTCTATTCATACCTGAGATATACTTACAAGAAAGGGAAATGATTTATTGAACACTTCACTAAATCTAAAAATTTCTTTATGAAATTAGCATAGCTGACAGTGTCAGAATAATAATGTCAGGGGTAAGTAAAATTTGGGGATGAAAGATTTATTTATTCCTTTAAATATTGGCAACTTAAAGTTTACAACTGTTCAATTTTTTATATATATATAAAGGAACAAAACAGTAGACAATCTCCAACTTTCGTATCATGGTAAATGTTCACAAGCTGAACAAAATATTCACAGATTCTAATAGGTGTTCCATTCCCGATATGTTAAAACCAATTACAGAATCTCTAATGGCAGCTCATCTTTTAGGTACGTTGTTTAATGCATATTTCTAGCACTGTGCACTTTAGTTTTATCCTTTTCCTTTATAATTGAACACACAGTTGATTGGGCTTAAGGCCAGTGAATGCCTGATAGAGGCTAAAGTTGAGGCAAGCCTAATGATCTCCATCTTGCCTTAATTATATTGAGTTTATGAAACCTATGCTTCTCCTCACCACTCTCAGCAATTTTATTTTTATCTGTTTCATCCATTTGTATAAAGTAATAAAGGCAAAGTGAATAAAATATTAAAATATTTCCACAAATGGATATTACTTTACAAGCAAAGGTGGTGATGCATATGAACTGAACTTCTGGCTTATAGGTAGAGCCACTGTCAGATGGATTGAAGTGCCCTTCCTAAACTGATAAAGTTTGAAGTTGATAAGGAAAATGATTTAGGGGGTCTCAATGTACAATGCACGAAAATGCAGGATGTACAACATTTGAATGAATAAAACTCAGTAACTATTAACTACCTGTCTATAGCTTAATTTATTTCAACAAATTAGTATTGAGGGTCCGTTTTGTAGCTAGTTGGTATTGAGACACTATGTTGGTAATATGATATACCTTGGCCTCCAATAGATACGGTTATGAGGAGGAAAAAATGGAACATATTCACAAGTGATTGTATTATATTCACACATTTGAAAGAAATCTGAAAAGGCACTGAAGAGAAAGTACCATTTTAAGACCTTGGATTTCAATAGGTAGAAATACAGAAGTACATGCATTTCAAATAAGCAAACTCTAACGAACAATAATTTTAAGGTAGAAAAACACTGGATTTGTGATAAAATAGAAAGTAGAAAAACTGTGGACTATAAGATAATTACAGCTAACATTTATTAAATATTTTGCCATTCCCTCTTCTATAAATCACTGTATTTAATCTTCACAACAACCCTAAAGGGTATTTTACCTTTTCCATTTTACAGATAAAGAAGTTATAGCTAAGCAAAGTACAATAACTTGCCCAAGGTCATATAGATAGTATACGGGGCAGGAGGAACTGGATCATTGTCTATAAAACTGGAAAGTCTACATTATCCCATGTCCTTACTAAACAACACTCATGGCATGCATATCGGGAAGTAGTACGAAATAGGGCTAGAATGATTAATTTCTAGCTTTGAAATTCCCTGATTATTCTGAGTTATTCATATAAGTGATATTGTAAGACTTATGGTAAGGCATCATCATCTCTATCCTTCTTGACTCATCCTGTACCCCCAACTGTTTCCTTTACTGCATTTTTCACAGTATAGTACATTAATCAAATACATGATTCTTCTAAACTACTCTATGGGTATAAACAGTTTCATTTATGTTCATATCTTCAACATGGCTAGGTCAGGCATCATGTAGCATAGATTAGGTAGTCACTCAATAAACAAATAAGTGGAATCTAAAGAGGAATGAAGTTATCCTTTTGAAACATTGAAATACTGCATCATTACTTTCATAAAGATTACTCCCTTGGGGCACCTGGGTGGCGCAGTCGGTTAAGCGTCCGACTTCAGCCAGGTCACGATCTCGCGCTCTGTGAGTTCGAGCCCCGCATCAGGCTCTGGGCTGATGGCTCAGAGCCTGGAGCCTGTTTCCGATTCTGTGTCTCCCTCTCTCTCTGCCCCTCCCCCGTTCATGCTCTGTCTCTCTCTGTCCCAAAAATAAATAAACGTTGAAAAAAAAATTAAAAAAAAATAAATAAAAATTAAAAAAAAATAAAAAATAAAAAAAGATTACTCCCAAGTGGAAAAATGCTGATATTATGATAAAAGAATCCCCCTGCATTTAGGATGTCATATCTCTATCTGTTAATAATTATAGGTTCTGAGAAGCAAGATAATATGGTGTTCATCAACAACATATTTATGAGTAGGGTTGCAAATTCTGTATGAAATCACCACATAGCAGCCTACACTCTAATTTGAAAAATCAATTCCCAGTTGTCTTTTAAAATTCATATAGGAACATAAAGTGTGAAAATTAAATAGAAAATCAAAACAAAACAACCTTTTATAATCAGGAGGCAAAGTTAGCAAATAACTACTATTTATCAAAGTGATTTACGTACTTTATTAATCCCAAAGTGGTTAACATTACAAACATTCTGACAATTTATTTTCTGTTAGGATGAAAACATACGTATTCATGGATGTGCTGAAGCTGAACTATTAACAGCTTCATTCTTTTCCCTTTAGGATTTCACACAAACTCTCTCCTGTAGCCTTCATATTGTACCACATCCAAGAGAAGATCCTGTTATAATCATGGCTGTTTGGTATTCTGAGAACTAATTACCTTGGCTAGAATCTAGAATACATCTTAAATACTAAACTGTCTTGAAAGTGAAGACTGTCTGAGCCAGATCTAATTACCTGAGAAAACAACAGTACCTTCAGTTGAGCCACCCTGACATACCTTTGTAAGACAGTGACTAGTTAACTACTGTGGAGCCAGCAGCACAAAAGCAATTGAACCTAACGTGGCTTAAGATTTTGAAAGCAGAAAGTCATATGATCCAATCCCCTCCTATCTCCACTGAATTCACAGGCATCTCTAAACCTGATTCACTTTGTAGTATTTATACTTATTTATTTTTCACAAGAAACTATTACAGTTTGCACTATTATTGTCTTCATTTTACATATGAATCATAGACTATACAGGGAACTGGCCTAAATAACACAGCGGCATGGAAATTCCAACTCAGGCAGTAAGGTACTATATACATCTGAAACACCTTACCTACTGATACTCCTATGTGTACCACAAGCATCACCAGTGCCATTTTTCCCATGACAACTACAATAATCGCTATTGACTGTGATAGCTACTTTTTTTTCTCTGAGCCTATATGAATTTTTATTAAAACACATTTGTCAAATTAGCTACTCTTTAAATAAGCATTTCTTATATGCCAAGCATCATGTTTTTTTGGTCTTTATTTATTTTGAGAGAGAGAGAGAATGCAAATGAGCAGGGGAGGGGCAGAGAGAGAGAAGGAGAGAGAGAGGATCCGAAGGAGGTTCCACACTGTCAGTGTGGAGCTTGACACAGGGCTCAGACTTGCGAACCCTGAGATCATGACCTGAGCAGAAACCAAGAACCACCTAGGTGCCCCTCCAGGCATCATGTTAATTACTTTACCAGCATTAAATTATTAATCCCTTAAGAAGGCATTACTATCCTCAAGTGACAGATAAGACTGAGACTCAGGGAACTTCAGTAACCAAGATTATGGAGCTAGTAAATTCATGGCCAAGAGTCAAATAAAGATCCTTCTGATTCCAAAGATGGGCCGTTAGTGTCTAGATGAGCCTTACCTTGCTTTACCTCAGTAGTTCTCAAAGACAGACTATAATACTCCCTAGATAGCATTTAGAAATGTGGGGGTATTTTTGGTTGTCCCAAAGCACTTAAGACAGGGATGCTAAACATCTTTCAATGTGCTAGAATGTCCTTCAAAATGAATAACCGTCCCATCACCAAAATGTCAACAGTGCCCTCTTTGAGAAGGACTAAATGATCACTTCTTTTCCCATGACAGAGATGCTTCTCATGTTGGACATTAGCTAATGTATTTTCAAACAACTGTTGCCATCTTTGTATCTAGAAGGGCTGAATGAAATGGTAAAGGTTCTCTGATGTGGAGTTACACCTGCACATGGTAGTGACTTTTTTCAGGTCATAAAGCAGTTCTCATTTATGTCCCTCTAAGAATAGGATGCTTTATAATTTTAAATAGTAAATGAGGACAGCTGACATGTAAATAATGCAACTCAGCCCTTTGATCCCCTTTGAGTAATGCAAATTAATTCTGATAACTGTCTAAATCAAATACTCAGTGAGAGAGATATGACACTGTTCTGGCAGATGATGCAGAAATTATTTGCTGTTGGTGATGGTGGTGGTGACGGTGGTTTGTTTTTTCACTTACAGAAATTCTGATAGGCAATCTATTTTTCCATCTGCACCTGTTGCAGCCAACAAAGGTGTTGATACAAAACAACAGTTTGAATATCTGACTATATCCCTTTTAACTCTCTCTATATATTTTTTCTTTTTTTTCTTGTCCCACAAAGATAAGTGGTTTAATGATTCTCTCAAATGTTATTAAATGTAAACAAAAAAAGGTTTGGGAAGAGGAATAATATCATGGTGACAACTAAGAGGCCGGAGATTAGCAGTGGATTGGTCTTTCTTTTCAAAGGATACTTTAGCTACCTCATAAAGTGAGAAATATGCTTAGATCTCTTCAGGTTGGTTTCTTTTGTAAGTTAAAGGCTGGATATGCTTTGTTTTTGCTGGAAAATAATAGAATGAAAGATAAAGAAGAGATAGCAGTTTGCCATAAGATAACTTACAGAGTGGGTTTCTTTCAGTTACCATGTTAATCAACCTCAGGGGATTGAGGTGCATTTCTCAGCAGCCATCATATTCAGAAGAACGCTGAGAGTTCAAAGTAGCCGTTTCACAGAAGAAGAAAATGAAGTTCAGAAAGTTAAATGCCACCACCTCCCTCCCCCCACCCCCCGCCCCACAAGGTTTCAGATCTAGTGAAGGTCAAAGTAATGATTCTAACCCAGGACAATCTATTCCCAAGGCTTGCGTCTACATCACAGGGCAGCACTGAGTTACCAAGCTCAGTGAGCAAAGGAGTGGTAAGAATGCCCTATGGCTTGTATATGGTCTCAATATTGTCAGCAAACATTCAAATACCATATTTATTTGTGCTTTATAATACTGTCAGGAAGAGGTCAGGGAATAAAGAATTACTTTTCTGGCAGACAGTGAAGATAAGAGATATGAAGGGAATGTTCCAATGTCATACAGCCAAAAAGTGGTAGAGCCCTGATTAGAGAGTTAAGAAGCTGACATTAAATGATGCTCTCCAGTACAATAAATATCACCTCTCTGAGATGAAGCCGATGTGTAGAGCCTCAAAAATGCATTTATATTTACAAATAAGACTATCTCTCTAACTAAGGAAAAGGTTTTATTTAGCAAAGCAAGTCTTGTGAATATCTATACAATGGTGTTTAGCCATGTTAATTGTTAATTAATTCATCATAAATTTTCAACAGATGTGGTAGTATGGGTGAAGTGACATCCTTTTCTTGGCCAAAATTTATCCTCAAGAAAACAACATAAATGCTCAAGACCTTAGCTTCCTCATATATAAAAGACAAGATTATGGCAAAGCAATTTTGTTCACAACCTAAGAGTAAGAATTAAAAAGAATTATAAAATATTTGATGAATTTTGGATGGTCATATTTATATGACTTATTTAGACTCCTATTTCTCTCATTTTCTGCCAAACCTTTTAATACTAGACTAGCACATAAATTACATACATACATATACGTGCATTCACGCACATGTGCCTGTGTGCACGCACACACACACACACACACACACACACACACACTTTAGTGATCCTGTTTATAAAATATATAAATACCATGTTTTACTAATTTGATATTAAAATACAGACTTCAAGCAATAGTAACATTTTAATGAATATTTCTTAAATTTTATTTGTTATTAACAAACTATTGAGAGGATAAGATAATCTTACACTAAATGTGGGTTTTTCTTTGGGAAATGAAAGCTAGAATGAGAATATTGCTATACTTTGAGTTAAAAGCTACAATTAATAGAAAGGCAATTTTGCATTAGTCAAAACTACACATTGAGAATAACTGTATGATTTCTTTAGCATATCTTTTTCAGAAAGGAAAATTATTGAGATAGTTCTTCTTGGAATTCTCCATCCCATCCCTCACTGGTTGTTTTTAATTTTTATTTTTTTAAAAGAGAGAGAGGGAGTGTGAGCAGGGGAGGGACAGAAGGAGAGGGAGAGAGAATCTTAAACAGGCTTCACGCCTTGCATGGAGCCCAAATGCAGGCTTGCATCTCAGGATCACGACTTCACGACCTGAGCCAAAATCAAGAGTCAGATGCTCAGTTGGTTTACTGAGCCACCAAGGTGCCCCAGACTGGGTTTTAAGAAGGGGATAATAAGTTTTTTGAGGATAAACACCTGATTCTGATTTAACAGCTTTGGGAGAGAGTAGTAAGAAGCTGGTCCTTCTCAGATAGGTTGAAATGGGAGAAACACTATAAATAACATGCTGAGTTTTGAACACAGAGCTCCCGCTTCTTCAGTAGGAATTTTATACATATTGTTGGGAAGAAATCTTGAGACTCATACATTGGCCTTCAGCACTTTCTAGCATTTGAGCAAGGTGACCTATGCAATTAGCTTAGGACCAGGAGAAACCAAGAGAAAGTATGTGGGGACTTGTAATAACTTGTTTCACCTGGGAAGAAGGAACAGCGTGGGTAGAAGGACGATAGTTTCCTTTTGTTCTAGTTGATAGTAGATGGGCCTTAAAGAATTTAAATACTTAAAGAGCTCAGTACTACAGAATATTCATCTGTAAGTGAGTTAATGGGATTTCTAAAAGGTTATAAATTATCCCAACTAGCCCACATGGGTCATTCTGCAGGAAACTCCAATACATCAGGAAACAACAAATTCAACAACATGTATGAAACCCATACCGATTTTTACCTACTCACAGAGGGTGAGTGATTGACTAACCCATATTCACGATTATGGGTGCAGCAATGAGGTGGAGCCAGGGTGGAGGGAGGAGTGTCATATGTAGAACAGTAAACGATATAGAATATCTGTGTCAAGAATAGTGCATTCGGGGTGCCTGGGTGGTTCAGTCAGTGAAGCATCCAAATGTTGATCTCAGCTCAGGTCATGATCTCACAGTTCGTGAGTTTGAGCTTCACCTAGGCCTCTGTGCTGAAAATGTGGGGCCTGTTTAGGATTCTGTCTCTCCCTCTCTCTGCCCCTCCCCTGCTCATGTGCTCTCTTTCTCCCTCTGTCTCTCAAAATAAATAAACCTAAAAAAAAAAAAAAAAGAGTACAATTAAAAAAAAATTGAATAGTGCACTCAATCTCTGTTCAAGATCACACAGAAGAAAATGAGATTAAATTTTAACATTCAGAGCATCTACTTATGGAGCAAGTATCATGTGGCAGGAGACATATCTAACTTATATCTAACCTGAGTGCTAGGCATCATTCTCCCCATTTTTGTAAATGAGAAAACTGAGGCTAAGACATGTTAAATAACTTGTTCAAGGACTCATACCTAGTAAGGGGTAGAGCAGAGTTTTATGGAAACCTGACTCTAAAACCTAGGTTATTGATCCTCATGTAGCACTGAGTTGAAAAGAAGGTCAGCAATATAGAAGAAATGACGGTAGACATGTTGATATTTTAATGAATAAGGCCTAAAATTTCCCTGCTTGAGATAGTTTATCACTAGTCCTAACTAGAACTATACAATCTGTGCTGCACAGTAAGGCAGGTCCCAGTGCCCCTATGGCTACTGAGGACCTGAAATGTGGCTAATCAGATATGCTGCAAGTATAAAATGCACATCAGATTCTGAAAATATACTATGAAAAGAATTTGCAGTAATAATTTTATACTTATGTTGAAGTAATAATATTGTGTATATATTTATTGAGTTGAATTTTATTATAGTGAATTTTACCTATTTCTTTTAACTTTTTAAAAATGCATCTACTAGAAAATGTAATTTTACATATGTGGGTCACCTTATTGGGTAGAACTGGTGCAGATCCTGAAAGAACAGAGATAAGATACTTTTGGTCTTTGAGGATGTTGTCTTTTTTTTTTTTTTCCAAAGAGGAAAATGACTTGAGGATGTGGCTGTTGCTGACCCTCTGTTTTAAAAACAAGAGCTTTCTGGGGCGCCTGGGTGGCTCAGTCGGTTGAGCGTCCGACTTCAGCTCAGGTCACGATCTCGCGGTCCGTGAGTTCGAGCCCCGCGTCGGGCTCTGGGCTGATGGCTCAGAGCCTGGAGCCTGTTTCTGATTCTGTGTCTCCCTCTCTCTCTGCCCCTCCCCCGTTCATTCTCTGTCTCTCTCTATCCCAAAAATAAATAAACGTTGAAAAAAAAAAATTAAAAAACAAAACAAAACAAAACAAAAAAAAAACAAGAGCTTTCTTTGTTGCTGTGCCATGGCGAGACCATCAGCTTGAGAGCTGGGCCCTAGAAAAGACAAGTTCACTCCCCCTCCTCTTAACTAAGAATCCTTTTTAAAAAGTTAGTTTCCAAATCTGCCTAAGTATTTCATTTCAAAAGTGAAAATAATAATATCAACCCCAAGTTACTGTTATGGAAATTAAACAAGATAATCCATGCCAAGTGCCCAGTTTGGACACTCCTGAAAAAGAATGAAGTCTTGCCATGTGTAAAACATGGATAATAATAGAGGGCATTATGCTAAGGGCAGCAAGTCAGAGAAAGACAAATACCACATGCTTTCACTTATATGTGTAATCTATAAAGAACAAAGCAAACAAAACAGAAGAAGATTTCTAGGTACAGAGAACTATCTGGTGGTTGCCAGAAGAGAGGGGTTGGGTGCTGGGTGAAATATGTGATGGGTATTAAAAGGTACAGACTTCCAGTTATAGAATAAGTAAGTCACAGGGATATAATGTACAACATCGGAAATACAGTCAGTGTGTTTGGTGACAGATGGTGGCTAGATTTATTACGGTGATCACTTCATAATATATATAAATTTTGAATCACTATGTTATATACCTGAATATAATATGTCAACTACAGTTTAGTTAAAAAAAGAAAAGCTCTATCATTTTATAATGAGATACTGTCAATAGCTCCTCTCTTATATTCTTGATGAGGTACTTTTTTTCTTTTTTTTTTTCCCCCTACATGTATAATGTCTCTTTGAATTAATTCACTTAATAAAAAATTGAATAATGCTCAGAAGTCCACTAACAGAGTAACTTTAACAGGTCACTGAAAGCTTATTTTATATCCCTCTGAGAATACCCTAATATTTACTTAATATTCAAAGATGATACTCCTCTTTCTAAAACGATAGAGACCATACTTTGTACAAGATGATGGTACCATTATCTTAGATTCATTTGAGAAACTGAGTTCATATGAATGTTCCGTATCACTGTGGTCTTCATATTCATCTGTCACTGTCAATAGTGATTTCTCTGACTTGCTGCACTTAGCATAATGCCCTCTATTATTATCCATGTTTTACAAATGGCAAGATTTCATTCTTTTCTTGGCTAAGGAATATTCCGTTGCAATATTTCATTGTGTATATGTGTATTATATATGTGTGCGTGTGTATATGTATCTTTATCCATTTCCTATCAATGGGACATTTAGGTTGCTTTCATATGTTGGCTATCGTAAATAATGCTTCAGTGAACACAGGGGTGCACCTATCTTTTCTAATTAGTATTTTCATTTTCTTCAGATAAATATCCAGAAATAAAATTGCTGGATCATATAGTAGTTATACGTTTAATTGAGGAACTTCCATATTGTTTTCTATAATTGCTGTACCAATTTACATTCTCACCAACAGTGCAGGAGGGTTCCCTTTTGTCCACATCCTCGCCAGCACTAATTTCTTGTATTTTTATAATACCCATTACAGGTGTGAAGTGATATTTCGTTTTTGATTTGCTTTTCCTTGATGATGAGTGACATTGAGCATCTCTTCATGTTTCTGTTCACCTTCTTTATGTCTTTGGAGAAATGTCTATTAAGGTTCTCTGCCCATTTTTTTAATAATTTTTTTAATGTTTATTTTTGAGAGAGAGAGAGAGAGAGAGAGACAGAGCATGAGCAGGGGAGGGGCAGACAGAGAGGGAGACACAGAATCCAAAGCAGGCTCCAGGCTCTGAGCTGTCAGCACAGAGCCCAATATGGGGCTTCAATCCATGAACAGTGAGATCATGATATGAGCCAAAATCTGTCGCTCAACCGACTGAACCACACAGGCGCCCCACCTCTGCCCATCTTTAATTGGACTGTTTGTTTGTTTGTTTGTTTGTTTAGATATATCTCTATCTCTAACTATCTATCATTACCTACCTACCTACCTACCTACCTATTTTGAGTTGTGCAAGTTCTTTATACATTTTGGAAACTAACCCCTTATCACACATATCATTTACAAATATCTTCTCCCATTCAGGAGACTGCCTTTCTGTTTTGTGGATGATTTCCTTTGCTGTGCAAAAGATTTTAGTTTGAAGCAGTCCCTTTGGTTTATTTTTTGCTTTTGTTGTTCTTGCCTCAGGAACAGATCCAAAAAACTATAGCAAAGACCTATCTCAAAGAGCTTACTGTCTTTGTTTTCTTCCAGGAGTTTTATGATTTCCAATCTTACAATTAAATTTTTAATCCTAAAATGGTGGAACTTTTAAAGTGCATATTCGTTTGAAACTTACTTAACATTTATTTTATGCTAGGCACTTCTCTCCTGGATTATCTTATTAGGTCCTCTTGTTCTCAAACCAACCTATAAGGTAGGGATTTTTACCCCTATTGTGAACATAAGGAAACTGAAGTTTAGAGGACAGAAATAATTTGTCAAGTTGGCAAAGCAAATTAAATAGTAGAAAATGGACACATAAGCCCATTATTTCTGATCCTCTCCCTATAACAAACATTGATTAAGTGGGTGGGGCCTACATTGTATTAGTGTTTAAAATGGAATCCCAGATACCATTCACTACTTTAAGGAGCCTTCCTTCACTAAATGCCACTGTGTTTGAAAACTGCTCCTTGACAACTGCCTCTAGAGAATTAAGAACATCTGCCTTAGAGGAAAGAAATACAGTTTTGGAAGACACATAATCAAATATGGTCTCTCTGCCTGAAGTCTTGGCATTTCTTCACTCATGTGCCTCAGGATTAACTATAAAATGTATGTACCCACTGTATATAAAATATATGTTTAAAAATCTGTAAAATTTGATCTTATGTCACCCACCCACATATTTTAAACTCTGTATGTCTAAGGGGAAAGTACAACATCTATCAACACCCTCCTATCTTTCTCTCCTACCCCACACACAGGTACAGGGACACCTAGGACATATATATCTTTGGTCAACTTACACTACATCTCAGCTTTAACACCACTTTCTCCAAGAATTCTATCCTTCCAAGTAAGAATTTATTCCTGTCCTGTACGCTCCTTGAAGTTCTTTTATCTAACCTTTATAACCTTGTATTTTAAATGTATGCTTATTGACCTGTCTTCCTGATGAACTGTAACATATAAACAGCAATGGATTCTACTTTTGTGTTGCCTCAAGTACTTATAAGTTGGGGGAGGACTCAAATAAATATAATCCAAAGTAAGAAATAGAAAATCAAAGTCACATGTTAATATTTATTTAAAATGAGAAAATAGGGGTGCCTGAATGGCTCAGTTGTTTAAGCATCCAACTCTTGATTTCTGCTCACGTCATGATCTCACAATTAGTGAGTTTAAGCCACCGTGTTGGGCTCTGCCCTGATAGTGTGGAATCAGCTTGAGATTCTCTCTCTCCCTCTTTCTCTGCCTCTCTCTCTGCCCCTGCCCCACTCACATATGTGCGCTCTCTCTCTCTCTCTCAAAATGAACTTTAAAAAAATAAAATGAGAAAATAAATCACATCAAAATAAAATACTGAAAGTTGATAAATAGTACAAATATCCTATACACAGAGAAATAAGATTATAGTTTTACTAATCAATCAATCAATCAGCCTAACATCTTTTTCCCTTTCTCCTCCCCCCAACCCTTGTCTCTACACACCTACACACACACACACACACACACACACACACACACACACAAACTTCTGGGTCTAACCATTTCAATTCTAATTGTTCTTCCACTATTCACATCATTCCAGCGTGCAGCACCACTAGACAACTTTATACTGTGTAACAGTTTATAGATAGGCACCTTTTGATCATGGAACCCAGTGAGGTGGCAGAGTGGGCAGTAGGATTTCTACATACCATTTCTCACCTGGGGTGACTAGTCCTAAATTAATATACACAGAACTAACTGTGAACCACATGCATCTGTGCTACTATATGCTAACCATATGCTAACTATACATATGCAGTACGTATGTTTGTAAGTATGTGTATATGTATGTTTCTATCTATCTACTTCTCAACACCAACTACCCTTTGCTGGATCTCCAAAATGTCCTGACAATTCCAATGCTACTCTTCTTGGGAAAAAGTGTGTAGTAGGAAAGCTGGGGTATAAAGAGATAGAGGTTCTTATCAGTGCATTAAAATTAAACAGATGGATTTTGCAACCTCTCTAAAATACGTGACCATGTGAACATACTGCCAAAGCCAGGGCTTTGGAAGGGCCTGTATATATGCTTCAACTTATTATGCATACAATAAATCCACTTTTGAATATGAAAGAAGAAGCATGTGTCTTTTGTTACTTTTGAATCCCTTTTTCCTAGTCCTGTGCCTGAAATATAGTAGGCCCTCAAAATATATTAAGTGAATGATTAAATTTAATCATAATAGTTTTAGTCACATCTTCATAACTCATGGGTTGCTTTGTAAAAGAATTTAAAATAAAACAGGGGAGTTGTTAGTCCAGCTTAAGATGCTCCCATAACAGGATTCCCATAACAGGGAGATGTTATGCCCAGCTTAGGAAATAGCAACAAGCTTCATCTGGTGCTATGCATATTAAAAGCACATTATTATTATTATTATCATTATTATTATTATTATTAATTATCATCATCATAAATATTGTAATTATACCCCTGTGTATCCTTAAAGTACTTCTTTCCTCTCTATGATTAAGAGACAGTGGAGAACCTAGCTTTTGAAATACTTATTCACAAGGAATTTATAATATCAGAGACATGAAAGAAAAGATCACGAAGGGTACATTAAGTTCAAGGGAGTTATACTTGCCAAAGGAGAATGGATGAATAAACTCTGATATACTCATACAATACAATTACTACTCCAGCAATAAAAAGGAATAAACTACCCATGTATGCTATAATATGGATAAATCTTCAAATAATTATGCTGAGGTGAAATAAGTTAGACAATATGCTGTATGATTCCATTTATATAAAATTATAGAAAATTACAGAATCTATAGAATTATAGAAAATGGAAATGAATTATGATAGAAAGCAGATCAGGTGTTGTGAGGATGGGACACCAAGGGTTGGGAAGAAATAATAGGGAGGGGAAACTTTTGGGGGTGATGGATGTGCTCATTATCTTGATTGTAGTGATGGTGTCCTGGATATATACATACACCAAAACTATGAAATCATATGCTTTAAATATGTACAGTTCATTATGTATCAATTAGACATCAACAAAGATGTTAAAAAGTTAAAGGAGTACATATGTATTGTTGCCTTTCCAAAATAAAAAAAAAAAAAAAAAGGAATCAGCATTATATAGCACAGGCCCTTGAGAGGGTAGACCCAGATACATCCCAGATGTGTCCTCATTTGGCTAGATTTGTACGTCTCCTTATATAAATCTTTAGATTGCTTCACCAATTCCTGAGCCTCCTCAAAGATTTATAAAGGGTAATATTTAGTAGAACATCCTTATCAGCAATTCTAAAGAATCCCTATTTCTAGAGTGTGCTCAAGGCCAAGAGGGATTTGACAAAGCAAATAATAGCCTATGTAATGAAAGAGAAATTCTTCTTCTAAAACAAACGCACGGCTTTCTAAGACAAATGGATTAGTCCCATTGTATTAGAGCAAACTTTTTACACATATGACACAAGGTCATTTTAAGTGAAGGAATACTTGTTTGTAGCAGAAGACCAAACTTAATATTGGATTCATCTTAAAGGACATTCCATCTATTTATTAAATACCATGATGTTTGCACTGGACATTTCTGCAAAATTGACTTTACTAGTTAAGGAGAGGCTTTTATATAAATAGTCTGTGCCAGATACTGGGGTCTCCTCTGCCTCATTTTTACTCCATGTGGAATGTTTCTTGAATGAGTATACAAAGAAATGTTAGTAAATATGAAACAACATTAAAATGAATACAGCTTGGTTTATTCATTTTATCTAATTTCCTTTTGGAAAAAAAATGAAAAAAAAAATTTCAAGATGACAGGAGACAGTCATGGCCAAGAAAGGCAAGCTGCATATCCTAAAACATCTGCTTTTATCTATATAATAATTGTTTCAATGTTATAATAATCCCACATCATAGGTAAGACAGGTATAAATCTTCGCATTTTATTTTAAAAATAAAGGTCTCTCTGGGGCACCTGGGTGGCTCAGTTGGTTAAGGGTCCGACTTCAGCTCAGGTCATGATCTCTTGGTCTGTGAATTCAAGCCCCACGTCAGGCTCTGTGCTGACAGCTCAGAGTCTGGAGCCTCCTTCCGATCCTGTGTCTCCCTCTGTCTCCCTCTCTCTGTGCCCCTCCCCTGCTCATGCTGTCTCTCTTCATCTTTCAAAATTGAATAAATGTTAAAAAATTTTTTTTAAAAGGTCTCTCATAAATTTATATTTTCATTGACTTCACTTAAGAAAAAACAGAGAAAGTCTTCCTTCAGTCTCTCCTGTTCTCTCTCATCTTAAGTCTGATCTTCTGCACCTTTAGTTTTTCCTATGCTTATATACATAGGTGTAGACATTCGAGTGTTTCAATTCCTATGCCACCCGTGACTTTTTTACTGCTCCACCAACACATTGTAATTTCAGGGCTTATTCTGGGCCTTTGCTTAAACACTGACTGGTTCCAGTTCTTATGGTACTGTGTTTCCACTGATAAATTACTCTTTTCTATGGATTTTCTGATCCCTTCCTTAGATTTAATTACTTCCCCTAAAGATACGTATAAACAGCTCTTAATACATATTGTTTCCCTTGCCCTTTAAACACACATTCTTTTTAAATGAAATTATTGTATAATAGGTATCATTTACATATATTTTTCTCTTTAACTAGACTGTGAGCTTCTTCATGCTGAACTAAATATGATCTGCAGTTGTTAAGAATTTTCTAGAGTCAGGGAGACCTGTGGTTTGAATGCTATCTCTAATGCATCTAGGACAAGTTTTAGACAAGTTACTTTCTTAATGTCATCTTATTTTTTTATATGTGAAATATAAATCATGACACCTGGTTTAACAGGATATGTTAAAGAACATATAATGAAGTACTGTATGTAAGGCATGCCTGGTACATAATGTATGTTCAACAAACGATAACTAATGTCATTGATGTTTTATTGCTATTATTGCTTTTACAGTGACAGATGACACTCAGGAAATCAAGATGTGTTTTTGAAGAGCTTTCAGTTATTCTCCAGGCGGTAACTCCTTGCAGATTTTCAGGGAGAAGAATATTACAGAGATCACGGGACAATATTCCTCAAAGCAAACTGACCCTCACAAACATATTGGTGTGATGCGACAGAGGTTGCTATAGTGCAAATGAAGAGAACCGCAGCCACAATAAGCCATCTGGGGTCTTCTGAGACATCCAGCGCATAGGAGATAATGAAAACATACATCACCCATAACCTTTTAGGCCAACTGGGCTATTGAACATAACAGGACATAATGGCTTTCCTGATGTGTCAGAAATTCTCCACTCCTGCCTACAGGTAGTTCATCAAATTGTTCTATGCTTATTGCTTCAATCTGCATTTAGCTTTAATATGCCCTATATGCCTGAATCTTTTCTCCCAAAACCTTCAAGGCCCCAGGAAATTATTGCTCCTGAATGCCATACTCACTAAGTGACAAAGACCCTCAAAGTTGAAAATCAAGCCTGCTACACTATAGAAATAAAAAGGAGAGAAGTCATGTTAAAAATAAATAGTTTCAAAGATTTCATGAAAAAAAAGTCAATGCAATTTGCAACTTCATTTGTTCTAGTGACAAGCTGATAAAATGTTGGTGGTACAAATGCATCAGGAAATTTGACACAAATTGGAAGTGACTACACATTCCATTATCCCAAACTCCCTTGGTAATGGAAAATGATTTTTAAAGACAGTTTCTAATATGTCATAGATGTACGAGGCTGCCTATGGGAAATAATACCCTTGATTATCAGGAAAGATAAGCATTCAAAAGAAGGCAAGGGCTGCAGTGATTCTGTGATTTAAGCTTTACTACCCCGATTATTGGCTATGCAAAGAACTTCACTAAGAATACTAAAATATACAAAGAAAATTCTTATCAATGAAATACACTTAAAAATTGGGGTATGGAAATAACTCATGAGTCATTACCAGAAAAGTCAGTGTAGTTAGTCAATAATTAAAGCTTGCCATGTTCAGTTGGTTCAGTGCCCAACTCTTGATTTCGGCTCAGGTCACAGTCTCACGATCATGACATGGAGACCCAGATCAGGCTCCATGCTAAGCATGGAACCTGCTTAAGTTTCTGTCTCTCTCCCTCTGCTCCTCTCCCCCGCTCATGTGCACTCTCTCTCTAAAATAAAACAAACAAAACAAAGCTTGCCAAGGTATGTATTACAATTTTTCTAAAAGAGTGTTAACATGTATTTAAAATGGCATTCTATTCATTGAAAACAGTTACTTAAAAATACTAAAAGTAATGCACACCAAATTTTCTCTAGAAACTTTTGAAATAAAAGTATAGTTGGAATTTACTATATGGTCTTTTGAATTTATTTCATTTTTTTATAATATGGCTTTGTAACATTAGTATGTTGTATCTTATGCAAAAAATGATTATACAATCAAAGAACCTAGATTCATGATAGTTGGAGAAGGTATAGGATACTAAATATTTATGCTAATACAATAACATTATATCAAAGTACTGATTTTCTTTATTTTACAGGGAGAATTGATCTCAGAAATTAAGGGCTCTTCCCAAGGCCACACAACTAATAAGTGATAAAAGGGGGTTTGAATTTAAGTCCATTTCACCTGAAAGACTCGACTATTTCTCCTATGCTATTTTTTTCCAATACATTCTGATCCTGAATTTTAATTAATTCTGAATATACTTTGTTTCATCCTTGATAATCATATATTAATGCAGAAAACAGCTTCCAACTCATCAATATGAAAAAATCACTCAATTCATTTCAAAATATTTACTGAAAAGTTATTAGTTCCTAAGTATCATGCTCAGTAGCCATTCACCAATAGCCATTATATGACAACAGTAGTAGTTTGAACAATTTCAGTTTCAAGTAAAAGAAACCCAGTCCAAACTGACTTAAGCAGCACATAGAAATTTATTGCCAGGACACTGGTGATTTTCCCATAAATGAAGCAAAAACTACAAGGGCCAGAGAAGCTTTGGGTCTCTAAGAGATTGGGCTTGAACTGTTTCTCATCATGACTCTCCCCATCTCTCACTTTTACTTTTATTAATGTGTTGGCTTCATTTACTCAGGTGTTGGGGTTAGGTTGAGAAGAGAGAGGCCCACACTTCCTTGCACCTGCTGTATGCAGGGCTCCATATGTGCCCGGTGCCATTTTTGTTGTTGTTGTTGTTGTTGTTGTTGTTCTGAATCAAATTTAATTTCTTTTATTATCAAAAGTTAAGAGACACTTTCTTCAGTCTTAGAAGTTTTTACTCTTAGTATAAAATAAATTATCCCACGTCTTACATGTTATATATATATATATATATATATATATATATATATATATATCCTATATATATATATATATATATATATATATATATATCCATCATCACTGTCACTTCCTGATTCATTCAGCTGCAAATCATTTCTTAAAGTACTCATCAGAAGGCCACTGTTCTCATAAGATCTATTCAGGCCAGCATCCATATCAGGAATCCTGCACTGTGGCATGGCAGACATGACAGGATGTCCTGAGATACAAGTTCCTGGCTCAGAAGGAGAGGATCTGTACTCTTCATTGTCTGAGTCACTGGAACTATCCTCACTACCTGAAGATGATGAACTTTTAGAATCAGATGAACTATCACGACTACTTACGTAGTCCATTAGACTAGCTTCTGCCTTCAGTTCTCTTTCAAAATCTTCCATTGGAGATGCTAGGACATTCCATCTTCAGAAGGGGAATGTTTTATAAGATTGGGAGCCCTAGCTAAATTCCGCATTTGTTGCTTCTGTTGCTCTATATGATACGTATGCAATATGATATATGTGATAACAGACATGGCCTCTCTAGCTCTGAAGCACACCGTGACAGCCTGAAACGTGAGAAAGTTTCCTGCAGCTTAGCACATAAAAACAACAGGGAAGGATTATAACTGGCCAGCTACATTCACATAATGATCCATTACCAATCTTTGGCCAAGGTGATGCAGCATTATGGTTCTTTAGGCTTGGGGTGCAAGGCCACCTCCATCATCTGGAAGATGGGTGCTTTGGTTGGGAGCTCCACAAGAATTATAGGATTGCAGTGGAAGAAGAGCAGTTTCCTAAAGAACGAGGCCAGGGAAGTGCAACAAGTTGAAGATTAGGAAAGCACAGTAGGTTATCAGAATTAGCAGACATCAAATATACACTGGCTAACATTTGTCGAACATGTACTACATGACAGGTATTATTCTGAACATATTACATGTATTATATTATTTAATCTTCACAATAACATAAGAAATAGGTGTTTTATATTTATATATATATACACACACACATACATATATATATATACACATACATATATATATACACATACACATACATATACATACACACACACACAGACACACACACACATACACATACACATTGTTTTAAAAGTTTGTTGATTTTCAGAGAGAGCAAGCAAGCGGGAGGCAGGGCAGAGAGAGAGAGGGAGAGAGAGAGAGACAGGGATCCGCACTGTCAGTGTGGAGCCATACTCAGGGCTCAAGAACCTTGAGATACTGAGCCAAAATCAAGAGTTGGATGCCTAACCGACTAAGTTATCCAGGTGCCCCAGAAATCGGTTATATTTTTCTCTCCAATAAAGATTACCAAATTAAGGCTTAGAGAAATTAAATCAATTTCTCCAAAAGGTATGGCAGTACTTGAAAGGGCTGGACTGAAAATAATGTCTGATGTAGCTCTTATAACCATTCCATTCCACTTCCAGGTGTGGAGCATTTTTTTTCTTTTGTTACCCATTACTACATACAGCATGATTTGCAGGTCTTGGGCATCCATCTTTGTGAATATTTTAGTTTATTAATATCTTTAAAATATATTTAGAAGCAAACTGCATGTATCAGATAAATCTATAAAACAAAATGAGGAGGAATATCACACTCATAATTTGGATCTTTGTTATTTTAGGGAACCCACTGAACTAATTTAAAATGAATAGTAACATCAACACGGGTAATCCTATTTATACTTTGAGCCAAATATAATGTTTCAAACCCTTTCCAATAGCCTCTTGCCAAAGCAGATGTTTGTCTCTTTTTTAAATTAAACACTTGACAGTTTCTACTTTTATCCCCTCTGCTTATTTTGTATGTATTCATTCCTGGGTTGAATTTTTCTCTTGACCTTGTTCACCAATCCCAGCAAATGTTATGCTGAAACATCTCTTTCATTCACTGCATTATTAAACTACTTACCGCATTAGAAACTATACATTATCTATCTGATGTTATTCAATGTCTGTTTCTCCACTAGATGATAAACTGTCTGTGTCAGGTATTGTGTCTACTTTATTCATCATCGCATGTTCAATGGCTAGTCAAGCATTTGGTAGAACAGTCAACCAACAGGTAATCTTGAATAAAGTGGATTAATCCACTGATATTTTAATATATACAGAACATACTTTGTCTAATCCAAAATCAAATTTTATTATTATTGGGGCGCCTGGGTGGCTCTTGGTTAAGCGTCCAACTCTTGATTTCAGCTCAGGTCATGATCTCGTGGTTTGTGGGTTTGAGCCCTAGGAGGGCTCTGCACTGACAGTGTGGGGTCTGCTTGGGATTCTTCCCTTCCCTCTCTTTCTGCCCCCCTCCCCCACCGACTAGAATTCTCTCCTCTTTCTCTCAAAAATAAATAAAAACATTAAAAAGTAAAAATAAATTTAAAAAGTTTGTTATTGTTTTGTTTGATATTTAAGGTTAAGATAAAATCTCATAGCAGGACTAATTTGATGTTTTCGCACTTTTAGCTTCTTCTTCAGATGGAAACATTGACATTTGTTCATACCACCCTGTCTTTGCTCACAGTGCTTCCTTGGTTTACACTGCCCAAGTTCTGCTTTTCTATGGGGTAAACTTCTCTCCATTCTAGAATTTTTCTATTGCCACATCATCTATAAATCTTGTTTGACCTCCTTATGGTAGTTTTTTCTCCACTCATGTTTCTATGGTGCAATTCTATTATTACCCTTATCATCAGTCACTGTTACTATATGTTTAAATGTTTGTATCTTGGAGAATGGAATCTGTCTCTAAACCTGACTTCGTATTCTTGGAAACTAATAGAGTACTTGGAACATAGTGCTATTTTCATGTTCATCATTTTTTTTTTCTTTGATCAATAGAACCTCATTTCTTGTGGGATTCATCTAAAAACTCTTTACCAGTGGTTCTACCAGAGAACCACATTCTGAGGATAGAAATGACTGATGCTGATGAAGTTTAGCTGGTTGGGAGCTGAAAATACACAACTTTGAGAAAAAGTCAGTTTGCTGAAGCTAAGGGAAAACTGTACAAGAATGAAAGGATTTGGGTAAGAGGGGACGGAATTATTAAAGGTATGAAAAAGGAAGTGAAAATTCAAGAAAGGAGTATTTTTCAGCATTGTGCAAATGTTCCCAATCAAAACTTATATTCTAGGTGTGAATTTCCCTGGCTGATAAACTGATCATCTTATATTTTAGTTCTATCTTTTTCATTTTCTCTCCCAGATCTTCAGTACCATCTATCCTTTTCTCTGCCAGTGCAGGTTCTTATTTGACATTCAATGAATGATATTAGTTCCATGGCAAATTGACTTTGCAAAATAGGAGATATATAAGAGGAGAAGTATTTTACTAAAGAAAGACCACAATGAAATGAATAATAAACTATAAAATCAATGACTCATGCTTAGGGAGGTGGCCGGGGCTCTGGAATCACCCTGACTGAGGTTCAAATTCTTATTGTCACTCACTGGTTGTGAAAATTGTTTATTAACTCTCTGAGCTCCAGTTTCCTCCTCTGTGTGACTGGATAATACCTACTTCATATGATGATTGAGAAAAAGAAAATAAGTTATACGGAGTGGTGAATGTATGCTCAGTGTGTACTGAACTCAGTTGAGTTAAAAGAAATTTGTATGGGCTTACAGATTTATCTCATTCCATTCAAGCAATAACCCATTTAAAAATTTTAGGGAACTTAAATTTAAATAAGTGAATTAACCCGTCCAAAGTTTCCAAGTTAATAATTGGTACAATCAGAATTAGAGCACTGGAAGAACAAAGAAAAGTTATTTAAAAGGACATATCGTAACAATTACCATCTCAGAAGGATTCTTGAGCATATAGACAATATTATAATATGACATATGAGAAAAATAATTTTATTCTCTGTAAATAGCAATTAATAAGAAATTAATAAACATTTGCCAAATAATGAATCATACTTGATTTCCATCAGGGAATGACTACTTCTTATCTGTTTCATCACTTAGATTAAAACAAATGCATGGTTATGTTCAAGTGATATCATCTCTGATATAAAAGTCTGAAGATCTAAGAGTTATTACTTATTGTGTGGAAGGTGCTAATACATCTCTTTGGAACCTCAGTGCATTTTTTGGAGAAGAAACCTAATGGAGCTTTGTGAGTCATTTTAGAATTAGAAGAAAAAAAAAAGATGACTTCAGATTAATGAGGCAGTGGCTTCAGGATTCCATTCCACTCAACAGCAGGCTTTCCTTACCACTCATTACCAATCTAAAGTTTTCCGGGCAGGGGCGCCTGGGTGGCGCAGTCGGTTAAGCGTCCGACTTCAGCCAGGTCACGATCTCGTGGTCCCTGAGTTCGAGCCCCACGTCAGGCTCTGGGCTGATGGCTCAGAGCCTGGAGCCTGTTTCTGATTCTGTGTCTCCCTCTCTCTCTGCCCCTCCCCCGTGCATGCTCTGTCTCTCTCTGTCCCAAAAAAAAAAAAAATAAACGTTGAAAAAAATAAATAAATAAAGTTTTCCGGGCAGTTTAAACTTGATTCCGGAAATGTAAGCCCATCTGCGGCAGATATTTATTGGAGAAGAATTAACAAAGGCCTGGGTATTTCTGGAGCTGTGCTCCTGGAAGCATGTGCAGGTGCGAGCACTTTCCCCCACCTTCCACTTGCAGTAGGGGAAGCTGGAGGCATTTTTCAATGAGGTTGCTCCGGGCAAACCCTAAGGGCCTGTCTTCCTGCTGTGTGTACCCAGTCCAGGGAGTTGAGTAGGAGGCAGTGAAACTGGAGAAGATGAAAAGTGGCATCACTGAAGCCTCCCTCTAACTCTCCTTCAGGTATGCAGCATCCGGTAAACAACAATTAGAACATACACCCATGCCCTCTTGTCAGCGCCTGTGATCAGCTGGTCAAGCATTGGTGACTCCTGACTGTACTCAGCAGCCCAGAAAATCACACCCGAAGGCAGAGTCAGCTCACCTTTGTCAGAGTAGGAAAGGCTTTTCCTGTTCTGGGGCCTATGGGCTTATCTAAGAAACCTGGTATGGACATCTCAGGATGTAGTGATAATCATTTCACGGATTTACAGATTTGATCTGGGAAGTTCTGGGTGATTACCTGCTTACTCTGCTCCCTGCCCTCATGGAGGTGACCTTTGTGAGTGTCCATGTCAGAGTTTTCCAGTTTCAAGGCTTCAAGCACATCTCCCAGTTATTGATATCACTGTCTTTCCAACCAAAATAAATTAAATTTGAGACAAGTTATTCATTCCCAATCACCTACACTTTTCAGTACATCTTACAGATAAAGGCAGACTCCAGTTTTCATAAAAAGCCAGCTCAGTACTTGTCTGGACAAGTGGGATACCCAGGAAAAATGAAAGATCTCCAGACTGTGCTTCTAAAAGCTATGTTAATCCTGAGACGATAGCACGTTATTAAAGAGTGAAGATAGCACACGAAAACTAGCTAGCTAGCAGGGCAATGTCTGATGCACCACTAGCATTTAATAATAACAGAAGGTACAACGCATTCCTTCTGCATGGTATTAGTTCTTTTGCTCATGTCTGCACCTTGCCCTTTCATTGTCCAGATGGAGAGGACTCTGTTACTTCTTTCAAGTGTAATTACTGCAAATTGCTCTTGGCTCAGCCCCTTCCCAGATACTGGGTTGTCAAGAAACCCCACTTCAGGGCTGTCCCATGCATCTGTATGAGTGTACATCTCTCCCCTTCCCCAGCTCTCTCTCTCTTTGTGGATGCATAAACATATCTCTCTGTATCTCACTTTGAAACCTGTGGCCATTTAGTTTTAGGAACCTGAAGATGCTCAAACAGAAATCATTACCATTAATATATGATTAGAGGATGCCTGTTTGACCATCAAATAAGCACATTTTTAATTCAAGTCTAAAACTGACAAACTCTAAAACTATGTACTACAAGACAAGAAAAAATACATTATCAAGATTAGCAAATTAAAAAAAAATAACAAAACAAAGCCTCTGCAACTGAAAAAAATAAGTTATCAAAATTTACTTCAGAAGAAAGAGTGTTTTTTACTGAAAGCCTGAATTAGAGTCCTGGCTCTTCCATTTTCTAGTTAAGAGATGGAGTAGGGGGGACTTAGTTCATTTCTCCTGCCCATGTTCCCTCCACCCATGAAGTGAGATTAATAAATGTTTCCTTTCCAGGCCTGAGGTGAAGAGTTACTTATAAAGTATGTACCAGCACCTTAAGCACTTTGCATGATACATGATACTCCATATGAGAAGGAATATTTATATTCCCATTTAATATAGGAGAATCTGAGTCTGTATAATTATAGTACAAATTATTTTGCCAAAGCATGCCCTGTAATGGCATTTGTTAGTTGTTATTATTTTCCCTTCAAAAAGTAAGTGAACACAAGATTTTTGCAAAGAACCGTGTTTGGTTTCTCTCAAGGAAATGAAGCTGTCCTGTGCCCACTATTTTCCCTCCACTGCCAGGCTTTGGAGATGTACCATCTACACTTGCAGACTCCAATTATGTGTGACTCTTCCCTTCTCATGCTCCTGCAATCTTCATCTCATTCCCATACCTCCTGATTCAGAATGAAAACGGAAATAATGTTTCTATTAAAATAAAGGGACCAGAATTGCATCATTTCTTAATTAATTAGAAGATGCCTGTCTCTCTCCTCTCGTAATTACATGCTTCTCTTTTCATTTCTTTCTTGTGATGAGAATCTACACTCTTAAATGAAATCAATATAAGATTTGAGTTGAATGGGTATCAACTTTACTCTGGGGAAAAATGACATTTGTTCACTACACCAGCTCAAAAAAGAACTTGAGGGTTGTGAGGATTAAGTTAGCTTATTCTTGATTTACTCCACACATCTTTATTGAGCAATGCTAAGTACTGGACACAAATCAGTCAATAAGAGAGATGTGCTTTCTTTTCTTGTGGGGTCACGTTAGCAGGGGGAGACAGACCTTGTCTGTGCCATTTATGAGTAGGGATGGGAAGTGTGCATCTGTGTCTTATTTCACTTGATAGCAGGGCATAGCAGTAGTTATGGGTGTTACAGTAAGGTCTCACAGGGCACTAAAACATCACTTGAAATAAAACTTGATGGGGAAAATCGTATTTACCAGAACTCTTTTTAAGAAGAAAAAAATGGTTGGCAAAAGTAGTTTATATGGTTACTGGGCATGGAGGGTGAAAATCTTCACCAGGGATGAGTTATTCTAAAGTACCTTCAAAAGAAGTTGGGTCCTGTTAACTTTCACCCTTGTTTGTCTTTGTCAAAAGGCAGTGTGCATGATGGAAACAAAACTGGGTTACTCTCTGTAACTGATGAGACACTGAGCATTGACAATGTTCCCTGCCAGTCCCTCATGCAAACCCCAGAGTTTCCTCCAAACATATGTTAGAACTCAAAAACTATGATTCAAACAAACACAGGTCATAGTCCCCCAAATCATTTTCATTCTTTAGACAGGTCCTCAACTTTACAATTATGTCAAATAATTTCCTGCTTTACAAATCCTCCCTTTTCTGGTATCTATCTTTCTTTCCTTAACTGCTATCATCCTGCTGCTATATATGTATGTATACTACTATGTATATATGTATGTATGTACTACTATTACCTTCCCAATTTCTTTTCTAATCATTTTTTATCTGACTTCACTATCAAGTGTGAGTTCCATAAATATAGTGATTTGTCTTATTCATCTTGGTACTCCATTGCTAATACCCTGAATCCATATAGGTGTAATAAACATTTAAATTATGTTATTATTTAAATAATAATTTTCTATTGAAGGAAAAATTCCAGTAACTTGTGTACTAAGTCACACCTACTACACCCAAGAAAACTGTATTCACAGATCAGACATCCAATAAATATTTGTTGAATGTCTATATGATTGTCTGATCCCTTGTTCCTCTAAATAATGTTAATTTCCTCTAATAAGAGCAAATCATTTTCTTTTACTTTCTTTGGATAGTCTTTTTGCTATTCTTATATTTCAGAACATTCAGAAGCGGTTTAGTTTCAAAACTGTGAAGTGTGTTAAAAATGTGTTATTTATAGACTAATTGGCAAAGCCATATAAACGTAATGATGGCAGCTCAATTTCTGGGTACAGTCTTGTTTGGTTCATCATAATTTGACAAGTTGGCATGCATGAGGTTAATGAGAAAATTCATTTTATCTGACATACTAGGCATTTAGGAGAGCAACAGTCACACTAATAAGGAATTACATGTTATACATATTGCATAGTCTTTGCAATTTTTCTTAAAAATATATAATGAATGGTTTGCTTTGCTGAACTCTAGATAAGCAAAGAAAGAAAGGGCAACACCAAGGACTTCAGAAGAGAAACAGAATGTCTTAATAGCTTCATGTTCAAGGCAGAAGTTCAAGGTGATAGCCCAGAAGGGCAAACATAGACCTTACCCCTGCCTGGTGTGGAAGTACACAACAGAATTGAATTATTTGTCCACATTACTCTGAAAATAATTGTTTACAGTAATCATACCAGGAACATGCCACTAGCTCTCATAAACATCCTTTTAAAATAAGCTAACAACTAAGAATATAGGGAAACAACCCTTTTCCCAAAGGCAGTGAACAGAGATCCAAATAGCATTCACATTACACCCACTGGAAGGAAAAATTCAACTATCCTTTCTAGATAAATCTTTGTTGGTGCCTACTATATGACAAGCACCATGCAAGGTGCTAGAGAAACAGTGGATGACAGACATATTGTCACTGCCCTCAAGGAGCACACAATCTAGTAGGAAAAGCTTACAGTTATGGTAGGTTCAAGGTTACTGTGTCCTGGGTGAGAACCTTTGCAGGTGAGATTCAGCAAGTGAATGATGTCAAGGAGAGACAAATCTGGTTCTTTCTGAGTGCATTGGACACCTGGTTAGTTCTATGAGGATCTCTGTCCTAACATGGGTTATTCCATAAGAAACAGAAGAGCAGAGACAATCTCTATTTTAAGCACCACACCTAATCATTTCCCAACTTGGAAAAAGTTTCATTGTGAGTCCAATTTCTTGTGCTTGTCATTCACGGTCTTGCTTGCCACTTCTGGCCCCAGTGTGTGAACATACTTAGCAAAAAAATGAATAAAAATAAAAATAAAAATAAAAATAAAACGAAACAAAAAACCTCATACCAAAAACAAACCAAAACAAACAAAATAGCAAAAACAACAAAACACTATACGTGTAAAGGGCTTGAGATCATTGTATTTACCTATTTAGATACTAAGCAGTAATAGGTCCAAAAAAGATCATGGGAGGAAGGCTCTTTCCTTTCCATGTGGCGGCAGCCATCTGCTCAAAGGTAAGCAGGACAGGCACTTACACATACCCCCCCAGGAGCTAAGGAGGAAGAAACAGTCCAGTGTAATGCGCTTTCTTCTCAGGTTGTGCTGCTGCCAGTACCTCCAGCTCTCTACACTCCACAGGAACCCCTGCCCAACCTGGCCTGATAAAGCACACAGACTGGGATACAAGGCCAAGCAAGGTTATGCCGTATTTCAGATTCGTGAGCGACGAGGTGGCCGTGAACTCCCAGTTCCTAAGGGTGCTACCGCTGGCAAGCCTGTTCATCCTGGTGTTAACCGGCTAGTTTGCCCGAAGCCTTCAGTCTATTGCAGAGGAGTGAGCTGGATGCTGCTGTGGGGCTCTGAGAGTCTTGAATTCTTACTGGGATGCAAAGATTCCACGCACAAAACCTTTGAGGTTATCCTCATTGATCCATTCCATAAAGCTCTCAGAAGAACTCCTGACACCCAGGGGATCACCAAACCAGTCCACAAGCACAGGGAGCTGTGAGGGCTGACATCCTCAGGCTCCTGCATGGCCTTGGAAAGGGTCATAAGTTCTACCACACTATTGGTGGTTCTCACTGCACAGCATGGAGAAGATGTAATAGTCTCCAGCTCCACTGTTACCGCCAATATAAGTAAAGTTTGTAAAAATCTTACCTGGTAAACAATTTAGGACAGTCAAAAATAAATAGATACTACACAATCATCACAATATCTAGCATTTGTATTGAGATTCACTGTTTACAATATGCTTTCAAAGTGCATTTCTTAGTGGTTCTCAACCCTGGCTGTGCCACAGAATTACTTATATGTGTTGTTAATATCACCAATACCCAGACTGCAGGCCAGCAGATTCTGATTCAGTAGATCAAAAATGGTATTTTTAAGCAGCTTAATGGATGATCTTGAATTGCAGTCAGGATGGAGAAGTATAGCTTCATGTCATTTGTTTCTTCCACAGTGTTCCTGGGAAATAGGTTTTATTTATACTCCATGAACTTTCACTCCCTTATGCCTAGAATGATTTTCCTGAGGCACCTCCTTGGGGAACCCTCCCCTAACCACATCCTCTTCTCACCCAGTCTACCACACAGGCAAATCCAAATCACAGATGAGGATACTGAGCATACCACTGATTTGTCATTCTAATGTGCTGGGGTTTTTTGTTTGTTTGTTTGTTTGTTTTGCTTTTAATCACAGTACCTTATTCAGTTAGTCTCCTACTTACTTGTGAGCTCCTTAAGAGCATGGACTTCCTGGGACACCTGGGTGGCTCAGTCAGTTAAGCAGCTGACTCTTGATTTCAGCTCAGGTCACAATCTCATGGTTCATGAGATCAAGTCCCATGTCGGGCTCTGTGCTGACATCAAAGAACCTGCTTGGGATTCCCTCTCTCTCTCCCTCTTTCTCTGCCCCTCCCCCGCTGTGCTCTCTCTCTCAAAATAAATAAATAAACATTAAAAAAATAAGCATGGACTTACTATGTATTTGCTCTTTTCTCTTAAGAATGCGTTATATTACTTGGACATGGTAGGATTAAAATTAATAATAACAATAATAATACATTATGTTTACTATGTGCCAGTTACCATCCCCTGCATTGTATAGATATGAATCGATTTAATCTTCATGCCAACTCTATGACATAGATGAGGTAAGTATTGTTCTTATCCTCATTTTGCAGATAAGGAAACTGGAACACAAAGAAAGTTAGAAGCCTGAGGTCACATTGTCTGATCAATGGAGAAGCATTAATATCACGTCCGTATCACAGGATGAAGAAAATTATTTTCACTTCACAGATGAGAAAATGGAAACTTTTCCTACCATACCAGCATGGGCCATTTATACTGTGGTCTGGATACTTGTTCTTTATTACAATATCTGGAGTTTGGGGGATTCTTTCAGTTCAGTGAATCCTGTGTGTAATACTTCTACATTGTGCTATTATCTTTTAAATGGGGGAGACAGAAGATACCAGCAGAACCACTGCAGTGCATGTACCTCCAGTTGAAGACAGACGATGTTAAGGAGCACTGCCAGCCATCTGTTGACATACTGATTTGCCACGGAAAAAAATGGGAGTGCATTTGTTCACACTTCCAGATTATTTAAAAATAAGGAGCAATGGGAGTTATTAAGTTGGGCAATCTGAGTTCTAAGTAGCATTTATACACTTTTTTTTCCTGGATGCCTTCCTTAAAATTAAATTTTTAATAACCTTTAAGCCTTGCAGCCTTGAGGGAATAATTTCTTTCACAGTAGTTCAAAGGTTTAATTTCACAGTAAAGCTTTTGAAATATGGTATTATCCCTTTTGTTCTAGAAAATTACTGTTTAAAAAAATCATATTTCAAAGTAATGATTATAATGAGAAAAAGATATGAGGCCCAACTTCAAAAGGAAAAAATGATAACCTCGCCTGTGATGTCCTCTAGTGAGCCTTTCCCTCGTGGATTCTAATTTGTAACAGTTCGAAAAATCTCTGGAATTGTGCAGTCTCTGCCTGGTAATACAGCCCGGGCTGCGGTCTCACAGTGAGGAGGGGTTGATATAGACATAACGGAAGCCATTAACTTTCTTGTGTAAGTAAAATGCGGTATGTCTTCAGTCCTGCTGCGTGTGTGTTTTCTGTAATGCTATTTCCAAACAATGTTATCTTTGGAGTTCTAAAGCCATTTTGTGGACATTAGAGTTGCTTGGAGTTGCAGAGCAGGCAGTGGGTACCGTGAAGCATAGCAGAGTCTGACAGGGAAAGAGGACGAGAACCATCTAATACAGAGCACCCAGTCTGGGCTTTACAAATGTTTTATCTTTTTAATCTTCATAGTAGCTCTCTGAGATCAACAGTATTAGCCCCATTTTACTAATGTTAAGGCCTCCTATAAAAGAAAATACTCACCTGGTCTAATTAGTTTAAGAATCAAAGTCCTCACTGCAACTTTCATTCAGAGCTCCTTGGCCTATTTATCACTTTATAAGAGTTTTTTTTTTTTTTTTTTTTGAGAGAGAGAGATAGTGTGTGTGTGTGTGTGTGTGTGTGTGTGTGTGTGTGCATGCGCACACGAGTGGGGGAGGGGCTCAGGGAGAGGGGGAGAGGGAGAGAGGGAGAGAGGGAGAGAGAGAGAATGTCTCAAGCAGGCTCCAGGCTCAGCATGGAGCCTATCACAGGGCTTAATCCCACGACCTTGGGATCTTGACCTGAGTCGAAATCAAGAGTTGGATGCTCCACCAACTGAGCCAACCAGATGCCCCAGGACTATTTGTTAAGTTGTAAATTCATAGACAGGAAAAAGTTAATGAAGAAAGACTCATCGAATGAGAACTACATATGCAGGATACAATTAGAACCATAAGTATCCAAAATTTAAAAAAATACTACTGTTAGCTATTAAAGGACTGACATTAAAGGAAATGTTGGGTAGTAGGGACATGGGATGAGATCTCAAAATACATGCATTTAATCTCTAGGGCTATAAAATCTGGGACAATTCACTGAAATCCTCTTAGCTTCAATTTCTGCATCTGAGAAATGGGCACAAAAGACATAAAATGTTTCCCTCAAGTGATAAAAAGGATATGGATGTGAGAAAGCTTTCTGAACTATTGACTCTCACGTTAATGCACCCATGGCCATTCACTCTGCAGCTCTGTGTATGCATGTGTATAATTATTGGTTTTTAGATGTTTCCAACTCAGTATTTATCATACTTCATGGCAATGATCTATTTAGATATTTTTCCCACAAACATACTCTAAGATCTTTAGGGCAGAGATTGTATTTTGTTCATCATTATATTTATCACATATTATATACTCAGCCACCTGCTTAAAATTTAATACTACATTCCTATTTATGCATTCATACATTCATTCAATGAGCATTAATATCTACTAAATGCAAGATAATCAATAGAATGGAGTCAATTTAATCTAGGAGCTTTCACAAAATAATATATTGAATGAATTATGGAAGTATGGGCCATAGATAGTAATATAAATTTTATTCTTGTTATTCCCTCTGTGCCCTTTAAACTTTGGTAAACACAATAATAGTAGCTAACTTTTACTGAATGCATACTACTCACCATGCTGTATGATAAGTAACCTGCATGTGTTATCTCACCAATATCTCCCCCAAAATAAAAAGGTTAGTACTGGAGAGAGAAAAGAAAGAAAGAAAGAAAGAAAGAAAGAAAGAAAGAAAGAAAGAAAAGAAAAGAAAGAGAAGGAAAGAAAGAAAGAAAAGAAAAGAAAAGAAAAGAAAAGAAAGAAAGAAAGAAAGAAAGAAAGAAAGAAAGAAAGAAAGAAAAAGGAAAAGGAAAAAAGAAAGAAAAGAAAAGCACAGGCTGGGGGCGCCTAGATGGCTCAGTCAGTTAAGCATTTGACTTTGGCTCAGGTCATGATTTCATGGCTCCTGAGTTCTGGCCTTGCATCTGGCTCTTGCTGACAACACTGAGACTGGAGCCTGCTTCCGATTCTGTGTCTCCATCCTTCTCTGCCCCTCTGATGCTCACACTTTCTCTCTCTCACACACAAAAAAATAAACATTTAAAAATTAAAAAAAAAGAAAAGAAAAGAAAAGAAAAGAAAAGAAAAGAAAAGAAAAAAAGAAAACCACAGGCTGAAAATAGTGTCACTTAGACCAAGTTCCCAAACCAGGGCTTAATATCCAATCTAACTGCAGTTTCAACCTCCCCCAGAAATGTGACCTTAACCAGTCAGTCAGGAAATGTTTTGTTTTGTTTTTCATCAGCACCAATGAGTCTGTCACCTGGGTCCTCTCCATTTACAAAAGAAAGATGAGGTAATCTGCAAGATAAGACACCTTGCTTTTTCCCCTAGCAAACAGCCTCCTGGGGAACAACCCTTTTCTTGTGCTAATAACTTTCTTATTCCATGCTCTGTCTATAAAAATCTTCCATTTTGTGTAACTCCTCAGAGTGCCTCTCTACTTGCTAGGTGGGGTTTTGCCTAATTCATGAATCATTTAATAAAGTCAATTAGATCTTCAAATTTACTTGGGCAAATTTTATTATTAAACAGTACTATCACTATAAATATTGAGGAAACTGAGGCTTTAATAGGTCAGGTAATTTGTTCAAGGTCACAGTAAATACTGAGGTCAAGATTCAAAACTAGGTCTTCCTGATTCGTTTATTCAACAAATCTTTATTATACTCCTGTTATGTGCCAGATGCTAGGCTACTTACTGGGGACTCAATGGTGAATAAGAACTCAGTGCTTACCTTTGTGTGCTTATTGCCTAGCAGGAAAAGAAAGATTAAACATAGAAATATGTGATTGATTATTATAATTATTTTAAGTTTCCTTTAAATGTTTAAACTGATACTTATAAAATCCAAACTCAGAACTGTCTTCTTATATTCTAAATATACAGAGAAATTTTCTCCTTTCTGATAGGTACCTGATAGAGATGGGCAGGTGGTGGTCTTTTATTCTCTCCAAGTTCAGAGTCATTCATCATAACTAATCTGCTTAGTTATGATATTTTCAGCCAGTAATTCAGATTTTCATGTTTACATTCAATTTTAAACACTATGGAACTATAACGCATCAACATAAATACATACATACATACATACATACTAAATATTTTTTAAATGTTGGATACATATTCTCTTAAGTAGCCAAAAGGTCCTGAGGTTGGTCTCTAAAAGGCACTTTTCAGGAATGAATTCCCTTCTGGTACTAGAACTAGGTCACATAGATTGATATATTTCATCTTTGTAGCACATTGACTTAATCTGTCCCATCATAATTCCTTTCCTCTGAACCAAGAGGCCCTGTTGAATAAATTTAAGCTTATGAGTAGAGTAAGTTTCTGTGATCTGTATTAAAAGAATGGATGGTTATGGTAAAATAAAAAAAAAAAATGTATATTTGGTCTTTGTCTCTGGATCCTGGCAAGAGTTCCTAAAATCTTTGGAACTCTCTGAGTGATAAGAGTTTCTTTTATCATCCATAACAGGTCCCTTTTGACCATATGAGAGTTTATGGTAATGAGGTAACTCTCGGTAGGCCCCTTGATAGCCTCAAGATGGGTTACAGAGGAACCAATCACACGATTAGAAGGTTAGAACTATCAGTTCCACCTGACCCCCAACCTCTGAGGAAGGGAGAAGGGTTGGAGATTGAATTCAGTCACCACTACCCAATGATTTAATCAATTGTGCCTATGTAATGAGACCGTTAAAACCTCTGAAACAATGAAGTTTGAAGGAGCTTACAGGTTGATGAATGGAGAGTTGTAAGAACTCCTAAATTTGTAGCAAGCTAGGCAGTGTGCAGGTAGCGTAAGGACCCCATTTCCTGCTGACATCTAAAATATAGGCAGTCTTGTGGAATTAAGCTCCCTTGGTTCTGCACTAACTCCAGGTTGTTAGAGTCAGAATTAAATTGCATTGTAGGACACCTAGTTGATATTAGAGAATGGGAGAACTGATTGATGTTGGAAAGATATATTTCAATTGTTTTGAAGAAACACACAATAGTACTAAGAGTCTGACTTGGTTTTGCCAAAGGGCCATCACCTTAAATAGCTTCAGTTCTAGTTCTGGCATTTAGAATTTGTGTGACCTTGAACAGATTACCTAATTTCTTGAAGGTTCTGTTTCCCTATCCATAAAACGGAAGCATTCATAACAGGATTGTTAGAAAGATTAAAATAGTAACTGTAAAAATAAGCTTTTTTTTCAATAGCTGACACCTAGTTAAGTATTTAGTCATTTTTAATCTCACTCCCTCTTCTTTTCCTTTCCCTCAAATTTAGTTCTAGAACAAACTATTTAGTAATAGCCCAGAAATCCAGTATGGTTCTAATTATACTTTTTACACTCCAGAAATTCCAGTATTTCTCTAACAATGGATGTCTTCTCTCAGGCAGTTTACAGCTGTGGATCAGACCATCTAGTAGGGAACATGTCCCAGGTTGGGGTTTGGGAAATATAGTTACCACTCCAGATTACATGGTGATTAAAATGCAGGAGACAGTGCAAGACAATACTGAATTCATTAACATTTACAACATATTAGCTATGGGATTATTTCCAGGGGCAAGAGCCAGGAAAAAAGGGGTTGAGCATTTGCTTCTAATAGGAGGTAGAGGTACCTTTAAGGTTTAACCACTAAAGTTCTAACAAACCAGCTTCTCTGATAAGGCAGACCAGCCAGCCTCTGCGTGTTTTGCAATTTTCAATACACAGTTCCGCTTTCACACTTCAATAATTCATTTTCTAGCACTTAGAATCCAGAAACCTGCTCTCACTGATGTAGCTAAAATGTAAGGAACAGAGTTTAATAACCAACATCTCTACTTATCTCATCTCATTCTCCAGTAAATTGTATTGGAAAACATGTGTAAATAGTACCAAGCAAACAGAGCATTTATGGTCTCCTTTAGAATGTGTTCCATTTGAATTCTAGATTTATAGAGGTAATAATTTTATAGAGGTAACAATTTTCCATAACAAAAATGCAAAACTTTCTAAAATGAAAATTCTAATACTATCATAGAATTGTAGAATCTTCAGACTTACATTCAAATAGAACAAACATACGTGGAGTACCCAATTTCTCCTCGTAGTATTCTGAAAGGTTTCAATCTCTGTGTGGCAGGTATTATCACTCTCATTTTGTAGACAAAGCCCCTTAGAATACTAGAGGTTAAATTATTTTCCTATGGTTGGAGTAAAAATAGAGCTTGGAAAATCCAAACAGACTTGAATGCTTCTCATGTTCAAATATGAACAATCATTAGATATGTCAAATTAATAAAATAATCTAAAAAGGTCCTCCTTCCAATGATCTTAAATTTTAGAAAATAAAACAAATATCTCAGAGCATATGAGGTGCCCTTTAAGTGCATGGGTGTCATACACATTATCAGATATTTGTTTTTCAAAATTTATTTAGTGATATTTAGATACATTAAGCAACAATCACAATTCCGTTTGACTGGTAGCCAGCATGGCTCTAACCTAATCCAGGTGGAACTACAGCTGGGTTAAGAAATTAAGAGCATCATCAATATAAGCTTAAACTGTGAAGGCCACCAATATTTAAAAGGCCCATGACAAAACTTTCTTCAATGTGTCTCCAATGACTTAAAGGTGATGTTAAGGTACATGGGCAATCTCATGAATATTAAGAAATTTGTTCATGATGTAGTAATAAGTCATTACTTATTTGGTATTAAGGCAAATAACAATCGGAATCATAACAGCTAACAATGATTAAGCAATCTCTTTGTGCTAGACACTCTGATAGTTAATTTACATATTTTACATATTTCAACTCCAGATCTATATAAACACTGTTAACGTCTGCCACGGTCTAACAATTTTACAGATGAGGATACCAATGCTCAGAAAAGTCAAGATACTCTGCTAGCAAGGACATGAGCTAGGATCCAAACTCAAGTATGTTGGACACCAAAGGCAGAGCTTCACTCCTCACTGCCACTGTTGAATATTTGAAAAGATTAGAGCAGACTTTAATAAAGTAGTGTCATTCATCCCTAGCCAAACAGAGCTCTTCATCAGATGTCCAGCAGATTAAAAACCTAAAACATGGACTGTGACATCAATGGCATTCTGACCACCAAAGATTAATGCTTCCTTTTCATAATATGAAAAGTCAGCCACAGACTGCATTTTGTCAGCTCCCTTGAATCTAGAAATCGGTCTAAGTCCTGACCAAGTAATACTGATAGAAGAGATGTACATTTCCAGGCCTGGTCCAGCCTCCTGAGTGATGCTTCATTGTGTCTCTTTTCTTTATGCTAGTTTTCTATCAAACTCCAAGATGATCTTGGAAGCCAAATGCTGAAAGGGAAGAATCTCTTTTGGTTAGGTCCTTCAAGCACAGTAACTGTCCTTTATTCCTACCTTATACTGTCTGGTCTCTAGATGAATGAGAAATAACTTCTATTATATCAAACCACTAAGACTTGGGATTTTCTCTTTTGGAGTAGTTTGTGATAACTGATAAAGATTATTAGATATGCATAATAGTTCCAGTAATGTGGCCACTCAAATCTACAAACATCAAATTAGTCTTGTAGAAGAGCAAAATATTACAATAGCTTTAGTTCCATTTCACTTTTAGGGAAGAATTTTAACTTTGGTTAATGATGGAAGGAAAAAAAGAAGTGTTACTTTGGAATGCAGTACAGCTGCACCTTTGGCTGGTGCTTCACAGAATCACTAGTTTTAATAAGAAACCATTCATTTTCAGAGTCCTTGAGGCCAGAAAGCAGTAGAGTTTGTTTTAGTGGTTGGAGATGTAGTAAAATATCAAAAGAAATGATAAAATGTGATAATGACATTTCACTGTTTTCAGTTTAAAAAAACAGGAATATTTTGAGTAAAACTTAAAAAGTCAAAGTTAACTCTACAGTTGAATCTTTCTCTTTTCTGTTTCTCTAACCACCTTGAATATAGATAAAAAATGTTGACCCTGATAAAAATATTGCCTACCATCTACTACAAACCTTTTATATTTTAAAAAAGTATTGCTACATACTCTGCATATTCTTGTCACAATAATATTCAAAACAGCACCATAAAATAAGCCTTATCCATTTCATAGTTAGGGAAATCAACTCATAAAGATTACACAAAATGCTCATGGTCATATGGCAGACATGGATGGGAACCGGGGCACATCTGCTTAGTCATCCTCCTCTACCCACAATATTTCAGGCTTCCATCTCCAACAACCTGTTGGCTCTACTCTCTATTTTTGTCTGGGACTGTGTAAATGGTAAAACTAATATGATTATCAAGCTGCCCCCTACTTAGCCACTCTACAGAATCTGACTCTGCTGGAAATTCCCTCTTTTGGCTTACCCAGCACCATCATCTTGTTTCTTTCTTAACTGTGCCTAATCCTGGGCTTCCTTCCCTCCTGTCTGCCCTAAAAGACTTGATCTACTGCTCTCCTTACTGGTAAAATTTCAGTTTTCAGTTCCCCATGTGGTTCCTCAACACATGAAAAAATTTCCCCCAGTAGACTGTTGTTACGGAATTTATGTTCGGGGCTCATATATTCTTAGAGAAGAAACACATTTTATTCTTTATGGAAGTCTGTATTTTATGTTGCATACTTATGCAAAGGACATGTTCTGTATAAATCTTACAAATGAAAATGTGAATATGAACATGCAAATCTGGTAACAACTGTGAATTGAGATATAAATAGAGGAGCAAATACATGAAACATTTCTTCAAGGCAGGAAAAATAGATCAAGGGAGACAAAAAGATTTGCTTCAGTGCTTGGGACCTTGTTTTCTGCCAAAGTCAAAAAATATAAACAACAGTATTGACTTTGTAAGGTCAAAGTTACTGGGTTTTAAACAAAATGACTACAGTGGAAGGAATATTTTTTTGATGTGCATCAAAAAAGAAAAAGAAAACATACCCCTCAGAATAAAAGCTGAAGCTTGTCAATCATTAGCATTTTAATCTTTAGACACATGAAACTATTTATAATTTAAAAGTATTCTGTAGGATTACAAGTAGAGGCAACAAGCATTTATCAAGACCTTACTATGTTTCAGGAATTTTACTAGATTAATCATCACAAAAGCTCTTTGAGGAGAATTATATATTTGTTTGTTTCAATTTAAAGTCCAAAAATTTGTGCCTGAGAAGTAAGTGATCTTCACAAAAGTCTTAAAGCTGGTGAGAGGTACGACCATGATTTAAAATTAAGTCTGTCTACAAACAAAAACTAAAGGAGTTCATGAACACTAAACCAGTCCCGCAAGAAATATTAAAGGGGACTATTTGAGTGAAAAGGAGAGGAGAGACCAAAGTAACAGTAAAAGGTAGGAAACACAAAATCAGTAAAAATGAATATTTCTGTAAAAAAGCAGTCAAGGAACTCACAAAATAAAAGGATATAAAATATAACAACATATACCTTAAACAAGGGGAGGAGAGGAGTAAATAATGGGTTAAAACTTAAACATCAAGTATAGACTACTATATGTAGAATAGGTTATATGCAAATCTAATGGTAACCATATATCTAACACTACTAATATATATGCAAAGAATAAAGAGAAAGAACAGGACTCCTGGATGGTTCAGTCAGTTAAGCATCCGACTTCTGCTCAGGTCATGATCTCTTGCCTCATGGGTTTGAGCTCCACATCAGGCTCTGTGCTGACAGCTCGGAGCCTGGAACCTGCTTCAGATTCTGTGTCTCCCTCTTTCTCTTGGCCACTCCTCCACTTGTGCTTTCTCTCCCTCTCCCCGCCCCCCGCCTCTCTCTCTCAAAAATAAACATTATTTTTTTTTAATGAATACAGAGCATTCCTAATACATAATAAAGAAAAACAGCAAAACATGGAAGAAAGACAAGTAAGGATAAGAAATAATCTTCAGAAACAATAACAAAACAAATAATAAATTGACAATAAATATGTATTTATCAATAATTACTTTGAATGTAAATGGACTAAACGCTCCAATCAAAAGACATAGGGTGATAGAATGGATAAAAAACACAAACAAAAACAAACAAGATCCATGCATATGCTGCCTATAAGAGATTCATTTTAAACCTAAAGACATGTACAGATTGAAAGGCAGGTGAAAGTTGAAACATCTATCAAGCAAATGGATGTTAAAAGAAAGCTGAAGTAGCAATACTCATGAGACAAAACAGACTTTAAAACAAAGGTTATAACCAAAGACAAAGAAGGACACTATATAATAATAAAGGGGACAATCCAATAGGAAGATATAAGAATTGTAAATATTTATGCTCATAATGTGAAAGAACCCAAATACATGGAACAGTTAATAACAAACATAAAGGAAGTAATCAATAATAATAGGGAACTTTAACACTCCACTTATATCAATGTACAGATCATCTAAACAGAAACTCAACAAGAAAACAATGGCTTTGAAAGACACCCTGGACCAGATGAATTTAACAGATATATTTGGAACATTCCGATCTAAAACAGCAGAACATACAATCTTACCAAGGAACCAAGTGCACAAGGAACATTCTCCAGAATAGATCACATATTAACTCACAAAACAAGCCTCAACAAAGCCAAAAAGATAATAGCCGTACTATGCATCCATTCTGGTCATAATGCTGTGAAACTAGAAGTCAACCATAAGAAAAAAATCTAGAAAGACCACAAATACATAGAAGTTAAGTAACATGCCACTAAACATGGGTCAACCAGGAAATAAAAGAAGAAATAAAAAGTTCATGGAAAAAAATGAAAATGAAAACTCAATGGTGCAAAACCTTTCAGGTGCAGCAAGAACAGTTCTAAGAGGAAAGTATACAGCAATAAAGGCCTACCCCAAGTGGCAAGAAAAATTGCAAATAAATGACCTAAGTATTCACCTGGAGGAACTAGCAAAAGAACAAACAAAACCTAAAACCAGCAGAAAGAAGGAAATAATAAATATCAAAGCAGAAATAAATGAAGTAGACTCTAAAAAACATGACAAACCAAAATAGAACAGATCAATGAAGCCAGGAGCTGTTTCTTTCAAAAAAAAAAAAAAAATCAATAAAATTGATAACCCTCTAGCCAGATTTATCAAGAAAATAAGAGAAAGGACCCAAATAAATAAAATTGACAATGAAAGAGTGCTGATGCTGGAAGCCAAGCTATCCCAGCCTGAGTGGCAGGGCCTGGGCTGTGGACGGATCGGTGACTGTAGAGTGTAGCTTCTTGCACTCCCGCTTTTAGGTAATTTGGCCTTAAAAGTACCTGGGGTATTGTCTGTTGGGGAACTGCCCTCGGCAGGCCCCCTGGGAAAAGAACCATTAGGGAAGAAAATAAGGCTCCGCAAGAAATTGTGCGGCCTTATGTTTAGCCCTTGCCATCCTCTATGGAGACTCCTCTACTTACAGGAAGGATGATAGCCTCATACCTTTGCCAGCAAAGAGGGCCTGTAAAGGGGAGACATATGGACTTGAAAGCCCCACTCCGGCAACTAAGGAGTATATCTCTGGGCACAGGTGACTTTAACCCCTAGACCCACCTGGCCCCCCGGAGGCATTCCAGATGATGACTGAACCTAGTCGGTTAAGCTACAGAATGGTTCATTGGTTCCTAGGTGCATTGTCTCTCTGAGAATGTATGAGGCATGGGTTTCGGTTTCTAAGGCCTTTTCAGCCCCTTTCTGGCATCTCAGACGGAGGCAAACACATTGTTCTTCTGGCTTCATGTGGTTAGGAGGTCATGTCCCTGTAACTGTTCCACTTGAGGTGCTGAGAAATGGAGGGCCTTTCACAAGAACAGCAAAGCAAATGCTTTGTAGATTATAGATAAACGCAGATGCAGAATGGAATAATGTAAGAAATTAATCTATAATCAAAGGGTATGCGGGAAAGTTAGGGGAAAATTGCTATATTACTTCTTAAAGGTTGTTTATACATAGGAACATTTTCAAAATTAGGTAATGTTAGAAAAACATAGATGACGTATGCTACAAGGAAATCATAGCATATATAATGCCACGTTTACTACAATAAATTGGCCAGTTCAACACACTGCTGTTGTCTGTGTCCATTTTTATTTTAGTTTTAGTTTTTTATTTTAGTTTTTATTTTCTACATTTTTATTTTAGTTTTGTTTTATTTTCACTGACGCCGTTCTTCCTCGGGAACCCCTGGTTGCTGGAGCTGGTCTCCGGCAAAAGAGAAGAAATAACAACCAATGCCCTGGAAATAAAAACAAATATAAGAATGTTATGAAAAACCATACCCCAACAAATTGGATAACCAAGAAGAAATGGATAAATTCCTAGAAACATAAACTACGAAAACTGAAACAGGAAGAAATAGAAAATTTGAACAGACTGATATCCAGCATTGATTCAAAAAACTTCCAACAAACAAACAAAAAAATCCAGGACCAGATGGCTTCACAGGCAAATTCTACTAAACATTTAAAGAAGATTTAATACCTAATCTTCTCAAACTATTCTAAAAAATACAAAAGGAAGGAAAATTTCCAAATTTATTACATTGACACCAAAGCCAGATAAATACAGCACACACACAAAAGAGAACTACAGCGTAATATCCCTGATGAACACAGATGTAAAGATCCTCAACAAAATACTAGTAAAATGAATTTCAACAATACATTAAAAAAATCATTCACTGTGATCAAATGGGATTTATTCCTGGGTTGCAAGGGTGGTTCAATATTTGCAAATCAATCAATGTGATATAACACATCAATAAGACAAAGGATAAGAAACATATGATCATTTCCATTAGATGCAGAAAAAGCATTTGACAAAGTACAACATCCATTCATGATAAAAACCTTCAACCAAGTAGGTTTAGAGGGAACATAGCTCAATATAATAAAGGCCATAGATGAAAAACCCACAGCCAACATCATCCTCGATGGGGAAAAACTGATAGCATTTCCTATAAGGTCAGGAACAAGACAAGGATGTCTACTCTCTCCACTTTTATTCAACACAGTATTGTATTTGCTAGCTACAGCTAAAAGACAACAAAAAGAAATAAAAGGCATTCAAGGCATCCTACCTTTCCAAGGTAAGGAAGAAGTAAAACTTTCACTATTTGCAGATGACATGATACTATATATAAAATATCCAAAAGACTCCACCAAAACGACTCCTGGAACTGATAAATGAATTCAGTAAAGTCACAGGACACAAAATGAATCCACAGAAATCTGTTGTATTTCTATACACCAATAATGAAGTAGCAGAAAGAGAAATGAAAAAAAGATCTCATTTTCAATTGCACCAATAACAAGAATATATCTAAGAAATAAACATAACCAAACAGGTGAAAGACCTCTAGTCTAAAAACTATAAAATGCTGATGAAAGAAACTGAAGACCACACCAAGAATTGGAAAGACATTCCATGCTCATGGATTGAAAGAACAAATATTGTCAAAAATGTCTATACTACCCAATCAATCTCTATCAAAATACCAAAAGCATTTTTCACGGAACTAAAACAAACAATCCTAAAAATTTGTATAGAAGCCCAAAAGACTCCGAATAGCAAGGCAATCTTGAAAAAGAAAAGCAAAGCCAGAATCATCACAATGCCGACTTCCAGTTACACTATAAAGCTACAGTGAACGAAACAACATAGTACTAGCACAAAAATAGGCACACAGATCAATGGAACAGAATAGAAAACCCAGAAATAAACCCACAACTATATGGTCAATAATCTTCCACAAAGCCGGAAAGAATATCCAATGGAAAAAAGATAGTCTCTTCAACAAGTGGTGTTGGGAAAACTGGTCAGCAATATGCAAAAGAAAGAAACTGGACCACTTTCTCTCACCATCCACAAAAATTAATTTAAAATGGATTAAAGACCTAAATGTGATACCTGAAACCACAAAAATCATAGAAGAGAACAGAGGCAGTAATGTCTTTGATATCAGCCATAGTAACTTTTCCTAGATAGGTCCCCTGAAGCAAGGGAAACAAAAGCAAAAATAAACTATTAGAACTAAATCAAAATAAAAAGCTTCTGCACAGTGAAAGAAATAACAAAACTAAAAGAGAATCTACTGGCGTTCTAGTATTTCAGGGTGGAATGGGTGGAAGTGGGGGTAAGAAGTGGCTGCAGTGTGGATGGAAGGAGGCCAGAAGCTGAGAGCAAGCAGGGGCTGGGTGGGCACCATGGTAGGGATCACCACCATGTAGGCGGTGAAAGGCAGGATCTACGTTCTGCAGCAGCAAGCAGGTGATACAGAGGAATGGGCGGAGAACCTGCAGTGGGAAGTGGAGGAGGAAAGGTGGCCAAGAGCAGGCCGAGGCTGAGGTGGCCTCCTTGACCCCTAGGATGCAGCTGGTTGATGAGGAGCTGAACAGTGTCCAGGAGCACCCGGCAGCTGCCCTGCAAAAGTGGAGGAAACTGAGAAAGCTGCTACTCAGAGCAAGAGAGGTATGGACGTTATTGAAAACCTAGCCTTAACATATGAAGAAAAGATGGAACTCCAGGAAATCAACTCTAAGAAGCTTAGCACATTGCAAAAGAGGCAAATCTAAAGTCCAAAAAGGGGGCTCAGAAGTTGGTGATTATTGAGGAGCACGAGGAATGACCTGAGCTGGCATAGTCTCGTTGCCAAGACATGGATGAGCAGATCAGACTGATGGACCAGAACCTGAAGTGCCTGAGAGCTACGGCAGAAAATTACTCTCAAGCAGAGGACACATATGAAGAGGAGATAAATATTCTTACAGATAAACTCAAGGAAGCAGAGACCCGTGCATGATGAGTTTGCTGACAGGTCAGTGGCCAAACTGGAGAAGACAACTGATGACCTGGGAGATAAGCTGAAATGCACCAAAGAGGAACACCTCTGTACACAAAGGATGCTGGACCAGACTCCGCTTGACCTGAATGAGAGGCAGAGCAGCCCAGTCCTGCTCTGCCAATGCTCCTCCCTCTCAGCCCGACTCCTCCTAAGGCTGAAGCTGGCCTTGAAACTGAGAGCTGATCTTTAACTGGAAGGCTGCTTTCTCCTTTTGCCACCTCTCCCACCCCAACCCCTGTGTCTTTTTCGCCAAATTGTCTCTGTCTCTCCCCAGGCATTCCAGTTGGGCTTCAAGCTGAGCACCCTGGGGACAATGTTTTTTTGCAATGTGTGCACAATGCAAAGTGTCTTTAAAAGCATGTTGTGATGTACACACTTTGTAATTACCTTTTTTTCTGTTGATGTAGTAACCATTTGTACAACATCCAAATAATTCCACAGTTCTGAAGCAGCAGTCTAACCCCTTCCTCACATTTGGAAAGAAATTTTTCAGCTTAACACATACTGCCCTCTCCAAATTTATTTTGAAACTTCACTTCTTTAGGTTTGGGGCACATTGGCCACCCCGTCTGGCTGAGAACTCTCTCTACAGTCTGTGGGCTGATAATATGCTGATCTTTTAAGTTTCTTTCCCTGCCCAGTTCCCCTTTTTGGTGAGGTTACCATGAGGTCTGTTAGGTGTTTATCCTGCAGCTTATTAGCTTAAAATGCATTCTCCTTTGGTTTGTTCTCTATGGCACTGATTGAAAGAAACCAATAGTAAAACTGTTCTGATACAATTGTCTTTTTGAAATAAAGAAACAGTCCCTCCAACCCCCCCCCCCCCAAAAAAAAAGAAAGAAAAGAAAAGAAAAGAAGAAAAGAAAAGAAAGGCAACCTACTGAATGGGAGAAGATATTTGCAAGTGATTTATCTCATAAAGGGTTAGTATCCAAAATATTTAAAGAATTTATAAAACTCAACACCTAAAAAACAAATAATCCAATTAAAAAGTGGGCAGAAGGCATGCCCAGACATTTCTCCAAAGACATATAGATGGCAAGCAAATACATGAAAAGATGTGCAACACCACTTACCATCAGAGAAATGCAAATCAAAACTACAATGAGATACCACCTCACACCTGTTAGAATGGATGAAATCAACAACACAAGAAACAACAGGTGTCAGTGAGGATGTGGAGAAAGGGGAACCCTCCCGCACCATTGGTAGGAATGAAAACTAGTGCAGCTACTCTAGAAAACAGTATGGAGGTTCCTTCAAAGTTAAGAATAGATTTACCCAATGATCCAGCAATTGCACTCTTGGGTATTTACCTAAAGAATACAAAAGCACTAATTCAAAGGGACATAGGTACTCTTATGTTTATAGCAGCATTGTTTGTAATAGTCAAGATATGGAAGCAACCTAAATGTCCATCGATAGATGAACGGATAAAGAACAAGTGTCTGTGTATGTATACATGTGTACATGGTCTGGAGATTTTATATATATATAAAATCTACTGTGTGTGTGTGTGTGTGTGTCTGTGTGTGTGTAAACACACACACACAGACACACACACACACACACACACAGAATATTATTCAGCCATAAAAAAGAATGAAATCTTGTCATTTGCAAGGACATAGAGTTAGAGAGTATTATGCTAAGTGAAATAAGTCAGTCAGAGAGAGACAAATAGCATATGATTTCACTCATATGTGGAATTTCACTCATATTTGGAAACAAAACGAACAAGCAAAGGGAAAAAAGAGACACAACTTAAGAAACAGTCTCTTAATTTTAGAGAACAAACCAATAGTTACGAGAGGGGAGGGGGATGGAGGGATGGGTTAAATAGATGATGAGGATTAAGGAAAGCACTTATCCCAGTGAGCACTGGGTGAGGTATGGAATTGTTGAATCGCTGTATTGTACACCTGAAACTAATATAACACTCTATGTTGACTAACTGGAATTAAAATAAAATAAAAATATGAAATCTAATGTGGCTAAACATTGTAATTTTAAATAAAATCAGTCTTAAAATTTCATCCTCCAAAGGCTGTATTTACGAAACTGATCATATGCAAGTTTTACAGAGTACAACCTTACAATCCTGTTGGTGGACACTATGAATGCTTAGATTTAAGATGAGATAGATTTATCTCACTTCCACAATCAACTTCTGATAACTTTGCCATCCATGGATTTCATACGACTAATCTAGTTTTACCATCAGTTTGCATCCAATATGAATTATGGATTCCGATGGCATCATATCACCTTCAAAATAATGAAAGCATAGAACACAGGATGAGAACATGACATGTGGGGCCAGATCTGCATGGGTTAAGACCCTTACTTCCTTGTTCTAAATGTGACCTTGGACAAGTGACTCTATCCTTTGGTGCCTCTGTTTTAAGACCTATAAAATGGGGATAATCATAGTTCCTAACTCATAGAACTGTTATGAGAATCTAGTAACTATATAAGCAATATGCTTGGAACATCGGTCTGCATATAGTAAGTATTAGAGTTTATTTATTCTTATTACCTCTTCCAGTTCTTTCCATTACCTCCTCTATACACAAACAGTATATCCCTGGCCTACAAAATTAGTTGTGGATTACTGTGGACTCTGAGTTCTATAACACTATGCCTTTGAGTGATTTGTTCCCTCTGCCTTAAAATTCTCTCCACAGTTTCCAGGCCTTGGAAGACTCTTACTTTTCCATCAGACCAAAACTACTTTCACCTTATCTCAGATTTCCTTGATTATTTTTGGCATGATTAATTACTGTAACTTACACAGCATCCAGGGACTCTTCTTTTAGAATATTTGATATAATTAAAAATACTCAATGACATATCTGTTTTCACTCCTAAGCAAAATTGTTTTCGATGACAAGAATGAAATTGCATTAATTTCTACACTTTCAAAAAGTAGTGTTCTTATGGTAGACATTAATAAATAAGTGTATTTCGAATAAATGAATGAATGAATGGCAACATCAATGTGTTTAAAAACAACATAAGGGCTGCTCTCATGCCAGTTGGGAACCTCACTATACTGTTTTTTTGAAGTTCTTGCAATAAGTCTGCCTTTCATGCAATACAACATGATTAATGGGGTCATTTTAATATGTTAGCAATTAAGTCTTCGGGTATGGTCTGGATCCTACTCTATAATCAAGCATATTATAATAAGACTTCAGGATATTTGAAACAGGGCTATAAAGAGTAAATCACATTTTTTTGTGAAGAGTAAAATTCTTACTTATGTGGAAGACTAGGGAAAGGGGAAAGAGGGGGAAAAATAAGATTAGCTGCTTTCTTTCATTATTGAGTGTCACACCTGCTCTCAGGACCTTCACAATGAGTCTCTCATTTCTCATTCAATTTTTATGTGAGGTTAGGTTGTATCCCACATCACAAAGTTATAGGGATATTTTTCAAATTTTATTTTTGCAATATTCTGCAAACGTTCCTCCTGTGTGTTTGCATTTGTACATATGTGTGTAGTCAGGTTTTCTGAGGTGTAATTTATACACTGCAAAGGCTTTTGTGTTTTCTATCACTTTTCCCCATAAATAGGGTGACCACAAGTATCAGTTTGCCTGGTGTTTCTGGCAGGTTTCCCTGAGCAGCAAACTTGGAGATGGACTATGGATACTAGAGTGAAAGATACTGACTAGACAGTATCCTGGGATTTACATTTGTGGAAGGGAAGGGAAAGAAGCAGCACTGGACAGAAGGAAAGGAGGAGCTGCAATGAACCTCAGTGTACCTCCAGCCAATCTCATAGGGAGCTCTGAAGCTGAGTAGACCCTACAAAATTGTCCTGAGTTGAAGATGGCAAGCCTTTATATCTCCTCCGCACCAACACACACACACACACACACACACACACACACACACACACACACACTGGATCAGTCATTGGTTGCTCTGAAAAAGGAGTGTGATGGTGGGTAAAGTGACTTCCCTACACTGAGTCCATCTCCCTTAAGGGGGATATGGGTAGCATATCACACTATCTACCACGCCTGCTTGTTCCTGGCTTATGCCCATTGTCCCAATGTATTTATGAATAGTGCCCCCCCTTCACACTCAAGATTATCCTAATTTGAACAACAATCCCCTACCCTTAAATCATGTCTCCTGGGCATTACAAACCTGGGGGAAAGGAGGTGCAAAGGAAGAGGGATATTCTGGAAGGAAAGAAAGAAAAAAACTGAACTCATAAGTCCTTTTAACCATGAGGGAATATAGGCAAGAAAAAGAGATAACAAAAGGTCAAAGAGGAGTGAGTCCTCACTTTTTCTTTCTTAGTGCGAAACTTAGAGGAGAAGAGAGTAATAGAACTATCCAGAGTTATGTTTCTGGTGACACCTGAGAATATGAGCGGTACAGAGATCTATGGGTAGCTTGTAGCATCAAGTCTCTAGAAGAAGCTCTGGGTGTGGCATCTTCAAGAAGGTATGGTGCTACAGCATGAAGCGACAGCAATGTGCAATGTGTCTAGTTAGGTGGACTGTGGCAGCTCTATCAGATCCCACAGCATGGAGTGGGATGTGCACAAAAAATGGGAATCTGTGCATGGCCTAGCATGAGGATACCAGAATCTAATAGAGCTATAAAGATCCCCTGAGGGAGCAGGGAGACTTCGTAGGCTCTCACTCCAGCAGGGCGTGTCATCACATTGGGGCAGCAGACCAGATAAGCCACTGTGCAGCAAAAAGCAAGGAGAATGCAGAAAATACAAAGTAGAATATTATAATATTCATGGATTCTATCCACATCCTCATACCTATTTTGGCTTAACTGGCTTATTAGTCTGAAAGGAGAAACAGGTTTGTGAGGCAGAGCCCTTTCTTCTTTCTATTGGCAGCAGCTATTTGCTGGTTGCACCAGAGCCTCTGTGTCAGTAGGTCAGTCCATCTCTGTTTAGTATTAGAAAGATCACTTGCTTGTATATATTAATCACGCTAAAAGAATCCACTTCATCAGTAGTGAAGGCTCACTGTTGGCCAGGCGGTGGTCATAACAGTGGTCACTGCCTACACATTTACTAATATTAAATGTTCCTGTATCAAAACTTGCTGAACGGGTATCAGAAACACTGGAGAAAGTCCTCAGGATTGTTTTTAAGCCTTAGGAACCAAATAGTGAGGAATTATATCTAATATGTTTAGGAACATATCCTGTCAAAGCACGAGTGAAAATGAGGCTAGTTCCTCATCTTTGAAAACCCAGTTTAAAAGTCCAGCAGGGAACCCGGTGTCTCCATCGGCTCAGTTGGCTCTGACTCTTGGTTTCAGGTCAGGTCATGATCTCACAGTTCATGAGTTCTACCCTTGCATCTGGCTTTGTGTAGACCATGCAGAGCCTGCTTGGGATTCTCTCTCTCTCCTTCTCTCTGCCATGTGTGCACTCTCTAAATAAATAATAAAAGCTTTAAAAAAAAAAGTCTAACACAATGACTTCTGGATTTTTTTCTAAGGGCCTATTTTAAGAATGCCATATCGCTAAGACTTCTGACAGGAGACAAGCAAAATTATACAGAAAAAGCTCAGAAATTGATCTACCCAAGTGAAAAATAACAATCTCTCAATACAAAGATGCTTTATGAAAACCTTTGCCAGTTTAGTTGGTTCACATTTTCTTTATGTTTGAATAAGACTAATGCAAAATAAAAATATGTGAACTAAGACTATTTTTTTCAAGAGTAAAATAGAAATTACAAGTTGTAAGAAAGTATATTGTCAAATATTAATTAGCAGTGCTTTTATCTAAAGTATATAAAATAATGGTATGCCTTAAAATAACTACATTTCCCTGGATTCAAAGAAATGTGATATTTTGGTCATTTTATTTACTTCTTTGCTGTTATTTCTCAACTGGCTCAAACTTTGGAGGTGAGGGGTACTATTTATAGAATCCTTTCAAAGACTCCCAATGCCATTCTTGTGGAATGTGAACTTTTAAACAAAAGTGAAAGTGACTTTTTTATTTTATTTTTTTTTTATTTTTCAACGTTTATTTATTTTTGGGACAGAGAGAGACAGAGCATGAACGGGGGAGGGGCAGAGAGAGAGGGAGACACAGAATCGGAAACAGGCTCCAGGCTCTGAGCCATCAGCCCAGAGCCTGACGCGGGGCTCGAACTCCCGGACCGCGAGATCGTGACCTGGCTGAAGTCGGACGCTTAACCGACTGCGCCACCCAGGCGCCCCAAAAGTGACTTTTTTAAATGAAAGGGGATTATTTAAAATAGAAGAGACTCAGGTATGTATAATTACCAAGCTTATACTATCATACTATCCAATAGTTTAGGAGATTCACAGAAGAAACATTAGACCTGCTACAGGAAATAGAAAAGCAACATTTAACTCATGAATTTTAATAATACTCAGGAAATATACAGCTTACTTACACCAACAATTGTTGAAGATGAGGACAAACATGTAAAAGGGCTTGATTAACCTGCCCAAGACCACACAGCTAGTACAATTTAGCTAAGAGTTAAACCCCTAGGCCATTCCATTCCAAAGCCCTTTCTCATCCCAAAGTAACATACTCTCTTCCCTTTTCACACATTGTACTATCACTGTGTGAAGTTTAATTCTGTCTCAACTTGACAATCTTTAGTGTTACCTGAAGTAGGTAAGAATAAGGAAAAAATGAATGGAACCAAAGTGTTCTGTACGGCATCTGGTTTTTGATTCTGGATTTTGATAATTTAAGCTTTGGGGTCAGTGTGTACATCTGAAACTATAAAGAGATTGTAAAAAGGGAAGGTCCCTAAATTCATGCTTGAAATAAATCCATGGTTAACAAGGCTCAGGTTTGAAGCTAATGAATATTTAATTAAAATGTTTGACTTCATCAAGGAGACTTAGTAAATTACTGTCAAAAGTGCTACGCCTATTAACATCCTTTCCAGCTCATGAATGTACCTAGAGCTAAAGTACAGACAAGATGATCAAGATTCAAAGGATGTTGCACTCTCAAGGTCTTTAGAGATCATCTCATCTGGTGCTTTTTGACATGTGTTCTGCTCAACGCAGTTCCTAGATATTGTCTAAAAACAGGGGATTCTTTTATCAAATGAGCTGAAAATATAATCACCTGGGAGATTCTAGGCCCCATCAGCCTAGAAAAGACGTCAAGAAATCTTCTAATTAAAAAACAACAATAAAATTAATCCATTTAATTCCCAGCTTTTCCTAAAACTGATTTGGCCATTTAAAAATGGTTTCTCTATATTTTAACAGATACCAAAAGCTCAAGGAACAAGTGGTTCTAATGCTCATTTAATGTAAATACCACATCATTTTGCTTACAGTAAGGGAAATGAAGCTCAAAGAAGTCAACTGACCTACTGGAGCCATCTAATGAATTAATGATCAAGTCAGGGGGTCTACTGATCCAGACCTACATTTTTTTCCCATTAGAAAGACGTTAGAACCTACTGTTTGAGAAGGTGTCTCATGTACCCCATAACATTTAATGGTCTTTAGTGAGCTCACAGGTTTTGTAGTTTTCCTTCCAGTTTTAACATATACCTGAGGGACTACGTTCCTCTTCCACAATTATGCAAAGACTTAGCTTCACTTCATTTCAACATTTAATCAAATCTTGCTTAGTATCCCTCCCCCATCCCTTCTCCGGAGCTGCTAATTGCTTTATGTGCATCTCTACCCTGAATATTCTTAATTGTGAAGAGTTTAAATGGATATGGGGTTTAAATTTGATTTATAAAAATCTCTTAAGTGGTCTTCATTGCCTTTAGTGGAAAGTATCCTTATTTCCTTTTCTGTTTGAAGAGGTGTTAATTAAATACTTTGAGTTAATTTAAAATTAACAGTGGATGTAATTTGATGTCTTTCTATTGAATCAGCAAGTTCTAAATGAAGATTCTCAGGTCAAGAAGATTCTTGTTTTAGGTGTGGTTAATCTAAGTGAATAGACCATTTCGGAGAATGAATCATCTGTGCTTCTATAATTATATTATGTGGAAGGGGGATCTCAATGCAGAGCCCAGTCCACTTTGAAATGCAAAGAAAATTGTGTGCCTAAACAAATGGAACCTACCCACAAGTACAGAGGGGCCAGTGGCTTTCATGGAGCCTGTCATCTGGCAATACACTTGATAATTCTGTAGAGTTGTCAAAGCTGGAAAATCTTTGGAGATCAAATTATCCAACTCCCTTACTGTGAAGACTAGAACACTGAAACCCATACAAGAGAAAAATGAGCTCAGGGTTACCCAGTAAATTAGCACTAGTGTCTGAAATTGAACAATTGCGGGGCCCCTGAGTGACTTAGTCAGTTAAGTGTCCAACTTTGGTTCAGGTCATGATCTCATGGTTCTTGAGTTTAAGCCCCCCATTGGACTCTGCTGACAGCTCAGAGCCTGGAGCCTGCTTCAGATTTTGTGTCTCCCTCTCTCTCTGCCCTTCCCCCACTCAAGGTCTGTCTCTCTCTCTGTCAAAAATAAATAAACATTACAAAATTTTTCAAAATTAAAATAGAACAATTGTCCTTAACTTATAACCCCCAGATACATCTACAAGTCACAAACTTATAGGTTAAGCCAGTTTTTGTTCTTGTAAAAGTCATGGAGGCAACAATCACTGCATCATATGAATTTCAAAGTGAGGCACACCATTCTTTTTGGTTCAGCTTTCCTGATATATTTACTTTTCAATTGCTGTATTACAAATCTAACAGCTTGCAACAATACATACTCATTATTTCATAGTTTCTACGGATCAGGAGTACAGGCGTGGCTCTTCTGGGTCCCCTGCACAAGGTCTCACAATGCTGCAGTTAAGATGTTTGCTAAGTTATGTTCCTTTCTTTTTTTTTTTAATTTTTTAAAGTTTATTCATTTTTGAGAGAGAGACAGAGACAGAGCATGAACAGGGGAGGGGCAGAGAGAGAGAGGGAGACACAGAATCCGAAGCAGGCTTCAGGCTCCAAGCTGCCAGCACAGAGCCTGATGAGGGCTCGAACTTACGAACCACAAGACCATGACCTGAGCCAAAGTTGGACGCTCAACCAACTGAGCCACCCAGGTGTCCCAGGGAGCGTGGGGACATGCTTTCTTTCTGGAGCATGGGGTCCCATTCTAACCTCATGTAGCTGGCAGAATTTAATTTCTTGTCCTTGTATGGCTAAGATCCCTACTTTCTTGCTGGCTGTCAACTCTTAGTTCTTAGAAATTGTTCACAACTCCTTACCATATGGCCCTCTCACAATGTGGTAGCTTATTTCTTCAAAGTCAGCAGGAAAACTATCCCCATATCTCTTTTATGTGCTCACCTGATTAGGTGAGGTCCACCAGGATAATCTCCCTGTGGATTAACTCAACATCAAATGATTAGACACCATAATTGCATCTGCAAAATTCTTTCACCTTGCCACATAATGTAATTGAATCATGATGGCACATCCATTATGTCCACAGGTCACATTACATGGAAACATTCACTAGGCAGTAGGAATCTTGGGACCATCTTAGAATTCTATTCACCATACCAGACCAACTTCACCTTCTTCCAGAGATGGACGTAAGGGGAAGTTTATGTTGCTTACATTTCAAGTCTTTTCACTTGCATGGCCACTGCAAGTACTGGGAATGGTTGGGAGTTACAGAATATTCTAAGCAGAGAGAAGAAGATAAGTTTTGATATGGCAGCATTTCCATTTAAACATTTCTATATAAGCTAATTCAGAAAGAAAGGGACCTAATTCTCTAAAAATCTAGTGTGTGTGTGTGTGTGTGTGTGTATGTGTGTGTGATTTCTTTTCTTATTCTAAATAAATATGCCCTATATCTTACCTAATTCTATGTGTGCTTTCCTCAATAAGGGCTCCTCAACTTTTGCAAGCTTCAGATCTCAAAACTCATGGCCCTGTCACTCACATGATTTTAGGGCAAATACCTGGAGCCACTGCCTATCTTAGAACTCACTAGGATTTATAATATTTATCATTTTATAGTTGTGACATAAGCTATGGAAACCCTAATGACCCTTCTATGCTTGCCTGTCTCCTATCATCTTCAAAAATCAATAAATGGGCCTCATCTCTCAGTTGGTTTGGGAACCCTACTTCAGCGCTTATTTTTGTAACACCACATGGATTTTAATTATATTTCCTTTTGTATCCTGTCTCTCTACCTCCATTATCTCAATCTTAACACTCCACCTAACCCAATCTTGTCCTTAAGAAGGGAGGAGTGCATTTTCCTTTCTAGTTTCTCAATGCTTAGTCTCATTAGGCACTCACAGATTTTTTTTTGCATAAATACAGAATAAATAGTCGGAGTGTGTGGTTGCATTTAAAATTATGATAAAAAGAAAAAAGTTAATGGCATTGGTTTTGGACACAAAACTCACTGAATTTTTTTTTTTCAAAATTAAGTTTCTCCTTTATACTATTGTTTAAAGGATTACTTTTCACACTAACATTTTTATTCACAGAACCATAAAATGTGAAGGCCCTGGGCTTAGTGAAGAGACTTTGCATATTGAAGTGTAAATCTGGGCTTGGAAAAATGACCAGGTCAGTTTGAGACCCGAGTATCCTCATCTGTAAAATAGACTTAATTTCAATCCCAGCATTGCTATGAAGATTGATAGTAAGATGACATATCTGAAAGTACCTAGTAGCTGCCTGGCACATAAGTGAATAGAATTAAACAAAAACACTAATAATAACAACAAACTAATACATTAAAAATCCACCCTAGGTAGGGGCGCCTGGGTGGCACAGTCGGTTAAGCGTCCGACTTCAGCCAGGTCACGATCTCGCGGTCCGTGAGTTCGAGCCCTGCGTCGGGCTCTGGGCTGATGGCTCAGAGCCTGGAGCCTGTTTCCGATTCTGTGTCTCCCTCTCTCTCTGCCCCTCCCCCGTTCATGCTCTGTCTCTCTCTGTCCCAAAAATAAATAAATGTTGAAAAAAAAATTTTTTTAAATCCACCCTAGGCACCAGATGGAACAATTACAGTTATTTCCATTTGATAGTTGAGACTCAGAGACATTAAGTAACACAGGAGAACTAATACAGGCATATGAACTTAACCCAACTATTTAATCTCTCTTAGCCTCAATTTCCCCATGGGAAAAGTGGGAATAGAAACAGATAATGTTTATATTACTGTGGGGATAAATTGAAATAGCATATGCAAGAGTGGCTAGATGGTACATAGCACAGAGTCAAAAAAATTTAAAAAATTAAAAAAAAAAAAAAAAAGAAAGAAAAGAAACGAAGCAAAACCCAAAAGGTAATGGAGAGAATGAGCCAAAAACTACAATCTGGGAATCAGAGAAGTAATTATTTTTTCTTATTTTGAAACTGCAAAAATTGACGCTCATAATACACAAATATCACGTCCAACATCACACAACTTGATGCTGACAAGATGGAACTTAAGTCTCCTTGCACTGTGTAGGTTCTTTCTATTGCTGAGCTCATCTGTGGCTCCTCAGCAAATGCATATCCCACAAGGCATTAATTAATTCCTAGCTGCTCTGCGGAGACTATATTAGTGTTATGAGCAGATCTGTACTTTAGGCATACAGAGGAACTTGGTTCACAAATGCCATATTGGAATTCCAGATTAAGGGAATGCCAGGTTATACACAGAAGGCTGTAGGTCATTGCCAGACAATAATTTCCCTTTAAAATATTCTCCTGTAGAGAAAAGGATTCAATTTAATAAAATTGAGTAAATTGAAAAAAAAAAAAAAAAGAGTATGGCATGGTAGCTAAGCAGTCAGGTTCTAAAGTCAGACTGACAAGGGTATTAGCCTGAGCCTACCACTACCTTAGGCAAGTCAAATAAATTTCTTTTCTATAAAATGAAGATAATTTCTACTTCTTGAGATTGCTGGGCAGATTAAATGGCAAAATGCATATAAATTCTCAGGAAAGTGTCTAGAGTAGCTCTCTGTTAATGTTAACTACTTAGTAATCCAAGTGCACCTGTGTAAAGGCTGCATTCCTATGCAACCTCATAGAGGTGCTTCCTGGACTGTGTTATTCTCCATGTTTGCCCACACCTAAAATGGACAAGGATTTGTAGTGCAGCTCTGTATTCGTAAATGTTCCTATTGGAATCATTTGCTTCTCCGTTTGATACATAGTTTGATACATTTTTGCAACTAAACACAACTCATGTAATTAGCAAGGATATCCAGACCATAATCAGCACCCAGAACCCCTTTTGTACTCATCCAGTCACAATCCCACCTGTCATCCAGAAGTAACTTTGATCCGATTCAATCAAAATATATTAGGTTTACCTGCTTTTAATTTAATATAAAATGAATTATTACAGTGTTTATATTGTCTGAATTTTTCCTCAATATTATGTTGTGAGATTCATTTATCTTTGTGAACATAGTTGGAGATCACCCAATTCTCATTGCTTTATATTCCGTTGTATGAACACGCCACAACTACTATCCATTTCTTGTTGACTGACATTTGTGTAGATTCCAATTAGGGGCTGTCACAAACGAAGTTGTGATACATGTTTTAGTATGTAGATTTTGGTAAACATGAAAATGCATTCTGTTGAGTATAAAGCTAGGCAGGAGTGAATTGCTCAGGTTACGTTTAATGGTCAGGTTTAGTAGACATTCTCAAACAGTTTACAAATGTCTGTACCAAACTGCAATTTTACCAGCAAGTGTAGGAGAGTTCTGGTTCATTCCCATCCTTGCCAACATTTGATATGTTCCATCTAGTTCATCTTAGCTTGATGGATATGTAGTGATAAAGCATTATGTTTTTTTTTTTTTAATTTTTTTTTTCAACGTTTATTTATTTTTGGGACAGAGAGAGACAGAGCATGAACGGGGGAGGGGCAGAGAGAGAGGGAGACACAGAATCGGAAACAGGCTCCAGGCTCCGAGCCGTCAGCCCAGAGCCCGACGCGGGGCTCGAACTCACGGACTGAGAGATCGTGACCTGGCTGAAGTCGGACGCTTAACCGACTGCGCCACCCAGGCGCCCCAAAGCATTATGTTTTTAATTTATATTCCCTCATGACCAGTGAAGTTGAACAATTTTTTCATATATTTTGATAGCTATTTGGATATCCTTTTTTGTGTGTGAAATACCCAAATCCTTCGCCCCACTGGTCCATTGGGTTGACCACCTTTTTCCTATTGATTTATAGAAGTTCTTCAGGTCTTCTGGATATAAGTCCTGTGTCAGACATAATATACTGAAAATATCTTTACCACTCTGTGAGCTTCCTTTTTTTGTTCTCTGGGTAAGTAGATGTTCCTATTTTATAACATATTGTGATTGATGTGGGAAACAAAGACAGAAGGAAATGGCAGGTAAAATTAAATTTCCTTATAACCATTGACAAATACTTGAGGCTGGCAGAGTTTCTACAGGAACTCCCTACTGTCTTAATGCTAATGCTTTGCTAGAGGGAGAAACAACCCTAATTTGACAATAGCTTGGCCTCCAGTATCCTGTGAGTCTTCTTTAGCATATGAAAATCTCACTGGAAACTTCCCCCAGACTTTACCTCCCCAACTGCATAGTATATAACCTGTCTCTCTTCATGGTCCCTGGGCAGCTCTTCCTGCCCATGGGTCCTGTCCCTATGCTTTAAATAAAATCACCTATTTTGCACTAAAGACGTCTCAAGAATTCTTTCTTGGCTGTCGGCTCTGGGCCCTAAGAACCCCACTGTCACTCCCAAAAAGCTTCATCAATGATTATTTTATTTCAAAAATATATTTTAAGGGTTCTGTTAGCTGTATTAAAAGCAACTGTTTTCTTCTTCTGCTGAATAACAGGAATGCAATGAGGTTCAATTATAGCTACCCAAAGTAAGTTCAATGCTTCCATCCAAATCCTGTGCTCCACTGTGATCTACTAGAGGCCCAAGCTAATCTGTCTTGCCTTAGGATACCAAGTCCTCTCTTATTTTCTTATTTCTTCCACAATTAGCTCTAGCCATTAAAATCTGTAATAGACTCATCAGCATTATATGGGCAAAATAGTACTGCTTAATAATTTTGAAAGAAAGTATGGCACATAACAAGGTAGATTGTAGGGAGAATTATTATATTTGGGAAGAGGTAGAAGATTGCAAACAAGACCTGTGTAAATGTAAGTTGAGTTAAGTAGTATGTTCAGGAACTTGACCTATATATGTAAGTAAAAGATGGTATTATTATGATCATTCATTCATCTACTCATTCATTAAGTACCTATTGTTTCATGTTGATATTTTTAGTTTTCCATATATTGATTTGACTCTTCATTGGATTTTGTCCAAAGCAAGGGCTGGCACCCAGATTAGTTTCAAAAATCCTTTCCCACCATGTCTCTTTGGTCTCTTCGGCCAAGGATCTCAAAATTGAATGAGCGAGATGCAGCTCTACCGTCCTGTCAGGAACATGTTACAGTATTGTCAAAGACAGTGTTTTTCAGCCAGTGTCCTGGGAGCATGGAGATATTTAAGATTGTGATGAAAAAAATCTTCACAGTAACAGATGCCTAGAGCTAGGTTTGAAGAATGAGGACGTCTTCAGGTATAAAAGGAAGGAAATGCTAGATTTTTTTTGGCTGGCTGGTTGGTTTTTAATCGCCAGGAATTACCCAGAAGGCAGGGTGTAGGTAAAATCAGTGTTCTTTTACTTACATAAAATACCATTTACTTCAGGCAACGGATGAGAATTTGTAAGGCTGGGATATAGCTACCCATTGTTCACTGGAAGAGCACATACAGTTTTAGATAAAAAGGGAGAAAGAACATTTCTCTACTTTGTTTTTGCTACACTATGGGGCATCTCATAGAATCTGCAAGGGAAGATAATGCACAGAGCAATCTTAACAGCACAACAGATGGGTGCTGCAGGTGACATCTGAGGTGACGTGTTAGCCTCCAAGACCATCCATCAGACTAAATAGGCCCAGTCTAGTCTCAGGTGCCATCTCAGGCAAATTAATAACGATATGTAAAAATCTCCTCCAAAGGCTATAACTTTTGATTTTGATTTTGTCTTTAAGTTCTTGGGTTATCTTTCATTAAAAAAAATATGTATAACAACAACAAAATGTGGAAAATCACATATAAACCAACATTTTAAGTAAACACAGAGAATACATGCTCTGTTCCTCTAAAATACCCAAACATGTCCTCGTCAATAGCTTTGAAATATAATGTGAATCGCATAAAAATTTTAACGTTTTAGTAGTTACATTAAAACAGTAAAAACAAGCAAAATTAGTTTAATAATATATTTTATTTCATCCAACATATCCAAAATATCATTTTAGTAGGTAATCAATAACAAAATTATTAATGAGAATATTTTACATTCTTTTTTTTTTGTATGAACTAAGTCTTTCAAATCAGGTGTGCATTTTACACTTAAAACACATCTCATTTTCCATGAGCCATATTTCAAGAGCTCAGTAGCCTCAGGTGGATAGTAACTGCCATATTGGACAATGAGAATAATTTTTAAAAGGAATTTAAATTTTTAGTAATAAATGTTAAAAGAATAACTTCAATTCAAAGCTAGTTATACCTTGCACATATGTGTTTTATAACACATTTTACAACACTTGTGTTTTATAACACAAGGCACATTTATAATGTGCCTTGCACATTATGTGTTTTTTTTTTTTAGAATAATTTCAGGTTGACATAAAAATTGGAAAGATAGAAGTTTCTGTCTACACTGCACCTGATTTTTCCTACTGCTAACATGTATATTTTCTACAGCACATTCATCACAATCAATGGGACCGATATTGACACATTCTTATTAACTAAACTCCATACTTTATTCATAGTTTGTTAGATTTTCTTAATGCCCTTTTCCTATTCCAAGATTCCATTCAGGATACCACGTTACATTCAGTTGTCAGGTCTTCTTAGGCTGCTGGGCTTTGACAGTTTCTGATTTTCCCTGATGACCCTGACAGTTTTGAAGTCAGACATTTTACAGAGTGTTCTTCAATTTAGGTTTGTGTGATTTTTTTTCCCTTATGGTTAGACTGGGATTATAAGCTTTGAGAAGGAAACCCTCCACAGGTGAAGTGCTATTCTCAACACATATCAGTGGTACATGTGATCAACATCTGATTTATCACTGGTGTTGACATTAATCACCTATCTAACGTAGTATTTGCCAGGATTCTCTACCATAAAGTTATTTTTCCTCTTTTCCATACTGTGCTCTTTGTAATCAAGTCACTAAGTGTAGTCCATAATCAAAGAATAGAAGGGCAAGTTTTTATATAAATTATCTGAAATTCTGTGTGGGAGATTTATTCCTTTTCTCTATTTATGTTTTATCATTTATTTATATCAGCGTACACTTTATTTTGTACTCAGATGTAGAGGGTAATACTACATTATTTTGTGACTAAATTGTTGCATCTTTGGCCATTGGGAGCTGTTTCAGATGGCTTTTTTTCATTTCTTCATCATTTTGTGTTCTGATCAATTCCTTAGTTTCTAGCACTACTAGATGCCCCAGGGTTAGTTTGTATATTCTATGTCCCAGCTCTAAAATCTGCCATTGTTCCGTTCAAGGACTATTGGAACTTTCTGTTGGAGCATGGTGTTAGAAACCAAAACCTGGGTATTGGGTCACATTATCTTTTGATGAAGGAGTCCTGTCCTCTTCTATAAATGTACAGACTACTGTATACTTTGATGAATTTGGTATTTCAGGTTGAGCTTGATACCCCCCAGGGGCTGCAACTTTTAAACCCCATTTCTCACTCCTACAGCAGGTAAGAAAGGCTAGCTATATGTTGATTTTTCACAAAGAACTCCTCTTTTTTCAAATGAAGATTGACAGTTTTTATGTGTGCATGAACACTTAATTGAAAATATTCTCTGACGTAATATGAATAATAGAGAACTGAAAATGAAGAAATTTCTAGGAAACATTTTCCATCAAAACATCATTTCACAGATTTATCTATCCTTGTGGATGGGCTATTTGTCAGAATGTTTTACTTGAACTTGAAAAGAACTGGCCGTGGAGACCTCTACAACCACACAGCATCGACAATCACATCCATAGTTTATTCAGTGCTACTTGCCGGGCACTGGGCTAATTAATCTGGACCAGGATCTCACTTAATCCTTAAAACAGTCCCATGCATAGATGCTATTTGTTACCTCTCATTTCTACTTAACAGTTAAGGAAACAACCTGAAAAATGAACTTACCCATAACCACACTTGTAGACAATGACTGAGATGGAGCTTTGAGTGTGAATCTCTCTGACCCAAATTAGCTTCACTTACCCAACCACTGTACTATATGGCCTGAAATAGGGCCAGTCTTCTCAGACTGCCTGCTTCAATATAACTTTAGTGCTTAATATATAAGGGTTACTTGTAATTTTAAGAAAAAACAATATTTGCTTCCAGAACACTGGAATTTTGAATGAGCAAGCACAATCACCATAAACATGGCTGGAAAATTCCACCAAAACTCATCTATATAGACATAGGAGAAAAGAGGGCATATCCATTGGGAAATTCTCTGGGAAATCATGTTAAGTAAGAAAATTTACATTTGCTTTTGCAATTCAATGTTTTATACAGATACTGATATAAATATGCCGATTTGGTTGGTATAAAGAGCAAATCCAAAAGATTGCCACTAATAAATGAACATTTCTTATATTTTCTTTTATGTTTAATATTAAGTTAGAAAACAGCAACGAAGAGTAGAAAACACATGGGTTTGGAACCCAGCAGAAACTTGATTTAAGTTCTGCCACTTATGAACTGAATGATTTTTAAAAAGTTTCTTCAATGCTCTGTGCCTCTGTTTTCACACTAGTAAAATGAAAGAAATAAAGGAATGCTATGAAGGGTAAGCAAGATAGCACATGCAAAGTACCTGGCCTACAGTATTCATTCCCACTACTCTGCACTATTCAGCTACGCCACAACAACATGAACATATAACGACAACATGCACAGTGCGGATAGCTGAGCTCAGTGGTGTGGATGCCCGGTACAATACGATTCTCACAGAAATCCTTTCAGATGTGCATTACTGTTACAGTTAATTTCACAAATAAGGAAAAGATACTTAGGAATATAAAGAAATTTATCAGAGACAGGGTGCAGAAAGTCAGAGTTTGAATCCAGTGTTGTCTAAAAATCTGTTCACACTATGGTCTAACTGTTCTGCTTAATGCATGATAATGCACATTAGGGTCAATAAATGAATGGGGACCAATGAGTGAATGAGAACTAATCTTTTTTTCTCTCTCCAACTAAGTAAAATTTAGCCAAATTAGAAAGGAATTTCTTAATCTTTAGGCCCAGCTTTATTCCCTTCTCTATCTTGCCTGCAAACATGATTTTGTAACAAGTCTGAAACACTCATCGCTCATTCTTTTGTGTGAAAATTGCACCAGCAAACTCCAGTCCCATCCAACTTATAATAAAAAAGAGTAAATGACAAGTCTATTATTAAAGTTTTGATTAGTACTATTAGCCAAAGTCCAAAGAGGGTTTTTGTTCAACAGATCTGAAAAGCCAAACAGGCAAATTTTATGTAGGTTTCTATGCATTTGCCACAGAATGAATGACTGACATTTCAGATTGTCAAAATGTCAAATTCCTTCAAAGAATTCCAAATAGGATGGAATAGGGGTAACTACTTTTCATGTTTCCAGAAGACTGCTAATTTTCAAGTTTAACCTCTCCTTTGCCAAATAAATTTAAGTTTGGCATTCTTGCTTTCTATGCTTGCTAAATCTTAGAGATTTTCTGAGAAGCAATCTAAGCTGGGTTATATTAGAGATACTGCTCTGGAATCAATATGGAGCACTGTGCCCACAGTGGCCCACAGTAAGCCATGCAAGACAGTGAATTCCCATTTTAATCACTTTTAATCTGTGTCACTTTGGGGATGATCTTGGAATGTGACTTATATTCTCAAATAAAAAGCTGTAGATGTAATCCATTATTGGTATAGCCTACTCAGCTTTCATTAAGAACCACTGCAGCAGACCGTGGCATTATATAACATCCAGTCTACATTCTGATTTGAGAAAAGTCTTGAAAATTCTGAAAATTTCCCATTAAGTTTTGGAATGAGGTTTGTACCCAGGTAGGGGAGGGCATGTGTAGTGGAAAGAGAAATAGCTTTGAATCAGACAGGCTTAGTTTTCAGTCACTGCCATTTACTAGTTTGTATGCCAGTGTGGGCCAATTTGTTTTAATGGCTACAGAGTAAGTCCCTAACCCCACCAGCGCTTTTTCAAATATATGCTAATTGGTTTCACTGGAAATCCTGCAGAGATTATTTGGAACATTTGTTGCAATTCCATTATAATGTTAAAAAAAAAAAAAAAAAGAATGTGTGTTGCCAGTCCTCTCCCTTCACTGCTGCCAATCACACTGCTAAAATGCAAATAATGTAACTGGCCCACTAACCACCTTCAAGGGCTCTACACTGCCTGAAGAATAAAGTCTAAGGCCCTGAGAAGGATGGGGGGAGTGGGGAGGAAGACTTGTACACCACTCTTGCTCTCTTTGCTACCATTGTCTGTCTCAATATTTATTTTTCAGCTCTTTCAAACTTTTGTGCTGTAAATGTATAGTTTGATAATCATTAATATATACATAGATAGAGATATAGATGATACAGATAGATATAGATTTAGATATAGATATAGATATATTTCCTGAAATCATCACCAATATTCAGATAATGAATATACCCATTACCCATTATCCATATATCCAAAAATTATTCTTCCTTATTTTATTTTTTTTTTAATGTTTACTTGCTTTTGAGAGAGAAAGAGTGTGAGCGGGGGGCAGCTGGTGGGAGCGGAGAGAGAGGGAGACACAGAATCAGAAGCAGGCTCCAGGCTCTGTGCTGTCAGCACAGAGCCCAAAGCGGGGCTCAAACTCACAAACAGTGAGATCATGACCTGAGCTGAAGTAGGATACCTAAGTGACTGAGCCACCCAGGTGCCCCATCTTCTTCCTTATTTTAAAACCACTCCTGGGGCGCCTGGGTGGCGCAGTCGGTTAAGCGTCCGACTTCAGCCAGGTCACGATCTCGCGGTCCGTGAGTTCGAGCCCCGCGTCAGGCTCTGGGTTGATGGCTTGGAGCCTGGAGCCTGTTTCCGATTCTGTGTCTCCCTCTCTCTCTGCCCCTCCCCCGTTCGTGCTCTGTCTCTCTCTGTCCCAAAAATAAATAAACGTTGGAAAAAAAAATTTAAAACAAAATAAATAAATAAATAAATAAATAAAAAAACACTCCTACCTAATTCTTAGTTTCTGGATAACTACTGATTTGTTTCTTGCCACTGCTGATTAATGTCTACTTTCTAGAATTTTATGTAAATAGAAATCAAATAATATCTGCTCTTTTATATGGCTTCTTCATCACAGAAAATTATTATGACATTCTTCTGTATTACTGCATGTCAGAAGTTTATTTTTATTGTCTTTTATTGTGGGATTCTGTTGTATGGCTACACCACAGCTGATATATCTATCCATTCACCTGTTGGTGGATATTTGGGTGGTTTCCAGTTTGGGGATGATACAAATGTTGCTATAAACATTCATCTATAAGTCTTCATATAGATGTATACTTTAATTTTTCATGGGTAAATACCTAAGAATGTAATGGTTGTATCAATTGGGAAGTGTTTTTAACTTTCTAAGAAATCACCAAAATGTTTTTTCAAGGGTTTTTACCACTTTGCCTCCCTACCAGCAGGACATGAGATTTCTAACTGCTCCACATCCATGTCAACAATTGCTGTCATCGTTCCATTTAATTTTAGACATTCGAATAAGGTGTAGAGTGGCATCTTTTGTGGTTTTATTTTATCTTTTGTGGTTTTAATTTATATTTCCCTAATGATTAATGACAAATGCTTACTTACTATACATATGTTTCTCTGATGAAGTTTATGTAAACATCTTTCACTTGTTATTTATTTAGTTGACTTCTTATAATTAAGATTTGGAGGTCTTTATATATTATGGAATGAAATCTTTCATCGGATATTTGATTTGCAAATACCTTTTCCATGTCTCTAGTTTTTAAATAATCTTATTGTCTTCTAAAGAGCAAACATTTAATTGTGATGAACTCTAATTTATTATAACTGTTATAGATCTTGCTTGCAGCGTCATATCTAAGAAATTTGCCTAATCCAAGGCCACACTGACTGTTTTTTCCCATTTTCTTCTAGAAGTTTTGCAGTTTTATATTTAAAATTTAGATATATGATCCATTTTGTTAATTTTTGTGTATAGTAAGAGGTATGAATCCAAGTTCACATTTTTGCGTATGAATAGCCAATTGTTTCAAAACCATTTGTTGGAAAGACTATCTTTTCTCCAATGAATTGCTTTTGTAAAACCCCAGTTGTAAATAAATGTATGGATCTATATCTGTGGATCTCTATTCTGTTCCATTGATCCATAAGTCTTTATGCTGCTACTACACTGTATTAGTCCAGGAGCATTATAGTAAGTCTTGATATCAGGTAGTATAATTCTTCCAACTTTATACTTCTTTTCCAACGTTGTTTTGGCTACTCCAAGTATTTTGTATTGTCATATGAATTTTAGGATCAGCTTGTCAATTTTTACCAAAAAAAAAATGTTTTTTTATGGGAAATTTATTAGAATTGCATTGAATCCACAGACAAATTTGAAGAGAATTAAAATGTTCATATTGATTCTTACCAATCATGAACACAGATTATCTCTCCACTGATTTGGTCTTCAAAATCTTTCAGGAATATTTTTTGTTTCTTCTCAGGATATAAGTCTTGCACATCTTCTGTCAGATTTTTCCCTAATCATTTCACATTTTTGACACTACTTTCCTTTTTTTTTAAGTTCGTTTATTTATTTTGAGAGAGACAGAGACAGCATGAGTGTGGGAGGTGCAGAGAGAGAGAGAGAGAGAGAATCCCAAGCAGGTTCCATGCTACTAGCTTGTGGAGCCCAATGTGGGACTTGAACTCACAAACCACAAGATCATGACCTGAGCAGAAACCAAGAGTCTGTCACTTAACTGACTGAGCCCCCCAGATGCCCTGATGCTACTTTAAGTAGAATGTTAAAAACTAACAGTAAATTTCTAATTGTATCCTGCAACCTTGCTAAACTTACTAGAGTCTAGTAGCTGTTTTATAGCCTCCGTAGGATTTTTTTTTTACATGGACAATTATACCATCTGCAAATAAAGACAGTTTTAATTTTTCCATCTCAATCTGTGTATCTTTTCTATCTCCCTCTCTCTTCTTCTTTTTCTTTTTTTCCTCATTGCATATACTAGAGTCTTCAGCATAATGTGGAAAACAAGTGTTAAGACAGACATTCTTACCTTGTTCCTGATCTCTGGGAGCAACATTCAGCCTTTCAACATTCTATACTGTTTCACAGGCTGAGGAATTTCCCTTCCTGTCCAAGTTAATCAGGAATAAGTTTTAAAAATACTTTCTACACCTCTATTGAGATGGTTACGTGGTTTACTGTTTAAGTCAACCTTGCATTCCTGTAATAAGCTCCAATTGTGTAGCAAGAATTACCCATTTTACATATTATTGGATTTTGCTGAAATTTTGTTAAGAATTTTTTTCACGTGGGGCACCTAGGTGGCCCAGTCGGTTAAGTGACTGACTCTTAATTTCAGCTCAGATCATGATCTCATAGTTCATGAGACAGGGCCCTGAGTCAGGCTCTGGGCTGATGGTACAGAACCTGATTGAGATTCTCTTCCTCTCCTTCTCTCTCTGCCCCTTCCCTGCTGTTTGTCTCAATACAAATAAAAAATGTAAAAGAAATTTTTTTCATATATGTTCACGAGGGATATTACTCTGCAGTAATAGTTTGTCTGATTTAGGCAGTAAGGTAACACTGGCTTGAAATAATTAGCTGAGAAACATAGCTCTTCAGTTTCCGATAATAATTTGTATTAAGAATTAATACTATTTCTCCTTTAAATGTTTGCTGGAATTTACAAATAAAACCATTTTGGCATGAACATTTCCTTGTGGGAGGTTATTAAGTACAAATTCAATTTTGTTAATAGTTATATTATCACTTACTTTATCAATTTATTTTTGAATGAGAATGGCTGTAATGCACTGACACAAACTGGGTGGCTTGAAACAACAGGAATTTATTTTCTCACACTTTCTGGTGTCCAGAAGTCTGAAATCAAGGTTTCAGCAGGGCCAACTCTCTCTGAAAGATCTGGAGAGAACCCTTCCTTGCCTTTGGCAACTTTCTGGTGGCTCCTGGAATTCCTTGGCTTGTGGCAGCATAACTCTAAGCCCTGCCTCAGTCTTCACATGGCTTTCTTCCCTGTGTCTCTCCATGGGTAAATCTCTCTTCTTTCTCTTATAAAGACATCAGTCATCAGATTTAGGGTCTAAGTCCCGGAAGACTTCATCTCAAGATACTTAAATAATTACACCTGCAAAGACTGTAATTTTGGGGACACTTGTACTTTGTATCTTTCAAGAGATTTGTCCATTCCACCCAAGTTGCCAAATCTATTGGTATGAAGTTAGTTGTCATACTCACTTTGCACATTCTTGATGTCAGTAATATGTGTCTATTTTATTTTTATGCTAGATTAGTCTGGCTACAGGTTTATCAATTTTTCTTATGTTTTCAAAGAATAAGCTTTTTGTTTCATTGATTTTCTCTAATGTTTTTTCTGTCTTCTTTTCATTGAGGGAGATTGCATTGAATCTTTACTATTTCCTATCTTTTGCTTACCTTGTATTTAATTTTTTTCTTATTAGTTTCTTAAGGTAGAAGCTAAAGTCATTCATGTTCTTCTTATTTTCTAAAATAGACATTTTAGAATGTCTAAAATTTCCTATAAGCTCTGTCTTAGGTAAATCCCATAAATTTTGATGTTTTGTTTTCATTTTCATCCAGTTCAAAATACTTCCTGAATTTCCTCTTAATTTTTTCTTTGAGCCATGGGTTATTTAGGTGTGGTATTTAGTTTTCAAATTTTGGGGATTTTCCATGTATCTTTGTTACCGATTTCTAATTTCATTTCATTATAGTCATAGAACATACTGTGTAACTGTAATTATTTTAAATGTACTGAAATACATGTTTGGGCCAGAATATGGTCTATCTTGTTAAAGGTTTCATGTGTACTTGAAAAGAATGTATAGTCCACTCCAACTGCATTGGGGTACTCTATAAATGTTAATTAGGTCAAGTTGGTTTTTAGTGTTATTCATCTATAACCTTACTGATTTTCTGTTGACTTGTCCTATTTCTTATGAGAAGTATTCTAATATCAAATTATGATAATTATTTATTGATTTCTACTTGGAGTTCTGATAGATTTTGTTTCATATATTTTGAAGCTCTGTTGGTACATACACAATGGCTTATAATTGTTACTTCCACTTTCTGAGTTATCACCTTTAAAATTATGAATGACCCTCAATTTCCTTGTAGTATTTCTGTCTGAAATGTATTCTGTCTGATGTCTACTGCAGCTGTTTCTGTGCTTAGTGTTAGCATGACATGTTTTTCTATTTTTTTTTAATTGTAACGTATTTGTATTTTTATATTTAATGTATCTTACTTGTATTTAAAATACAGTTTTGCCTAATCTCACAATCTCTAACTTTTAATTGAGGTATTTAATCCATTTATATCCATTTATATTTAATGAGTTTATTGATGCTGGTTTTAAATCTACAATCATTTTAACTATTTGTCTCATATATTCTTAGTAGTCTTGTTCCTCTCATCATGCCTTCTTTTGTATTAACTATTTTTAATTGCTTTTTACTTCATTTTTAGCTATATCTCCATTTTATTATTTTAGTGGTTGCTGTAGAATTTATAGCATAGATCTTTATATATATATATATATATATATATATATATATATATATATATATATATATAGGGGGCCGTGAGTGTGTGTGTATTTTAGAAAGAGAGAACACATGAGCAGGGGAGAGGGACAGAGGGGGAGAGAGAGAGAAGCTTAAGCAGCCTCAAAGCTCAGCACAGAGCCTGACATGGGGCTTGATTCCATGACCCTGGGAGCATGACCTGAGCCAAAATCAAGAATCAGACACTCAACTGACTGAGCCACCCAGATGCCCCTATAGCATGTATCTTTGATTTATTAGTCTACCTTTAAGTACTAGGATAATACTTCATATATGGTGTAAGAACCTTACAATAATAGACTCTCATTTCTTCCCTCCTGCAGTTTCACTATTATTGTCATATATTTTGCTTCTCTGTATGATATAAAATTCATAATATGTTGTTAATATTTTTGCTTTAAATAATTATCTTTTAAATATACTTAAATAGAAGATTCTTTTTTTGTAATATATATATACTCATGTAGTTTCCATGTCTGGTGTTGTGCATTACTTTTAGTGGGCATGTGTGTTGACAGGTTTTGACCCTTCAGTGCAAATAATGTACCCACACATTTTATATAAGCGATTGTCTTTTCAAGTCATGACAAAAAACTTTAATGGCTTTATTTATACATATGCTACAATTCACCCATTTAAAATGCATAATCAAGGGTGCCTGGGTGGCTCAGTCAGTTGAATGTCTGACTTGATTTTGGTTCAGGTCACGATCTCAGGGTTGTGGGATCTTTTTGTACCCATAGGCTCCACAGTAAGTGTGGAGTCTGCTTAAGATTCTCTCTCCCACGCCCTCTGGCCTCTATCCCACTTGGGCGTGCTCTCTCACTCTCTCTAAAATAAAACAAAAATTAAGATAAAATAAAATATATAATCAATGATATTTAGCATATTCACAGAGTTATGCAAGCACCATGACAGTCTAATTTTATAAACTTTTGAATATCACATAAATAAGTATCCATGATCACTCCTTATTTCCTCCCAATATTTTTCCTGCCTACTCTTAGGCAAACCTTAATTTACTTTCCCTCTCCATATGTTTCTCTATTTTGGACATTTCATACAAATGGAATGACACCATAATTGGTCTTTTATAGTCTGTTGAGACTGATTTATTTCACTTAGCACAATGTTTTCAAGGTTCCTCCATGTTGTAGCATGTATCAGCATTCCATTTCTTTTTATTGCTGAATAATATTCCATCATATAAATACACTATATTTTGTTTACCTATTCATCAATTGATGGAAACTTGGGCAGTTTCTATTTTGGGCCCATTTTGAGTATTGTTATAATAAACATTTACGTATAAAGTTTAATATGGAAACATGTTTTAAATTATCTTAGGTATATTACTAGGAGTGAAATTGCTAGAAGTCATAGAACAATTCTATGTTTAACTCATTGAAGACAAGCCAAAGTATTTTCCAAAGTGCTATACCATTCTACATCCCTACCAGAAATGTATGAGGATTCCAATTTTTACATAGCCTTGCCAACATTTGTCACTATCCTTAATTTTTATCAGTTATGGCCATGAAGTAACATCACATTGTTGTTCTAATTTGCACTTCCCTAATGGGTAATGTTGTACATTTCATCACATGTTTACTGACCACATGTATACTATCTTTGAAGAAATATGTCTATTTATATTCTCTGTCCATTTTTACTATTTGTAGTCTTACTTGTTATTTATTTATTATCGAGCTATAATAGTCATTTATACATTCTAAACACAAGACTCTTGCCACATATATAATATCCAAAACTTTTCTCTCATTCATGGGGTCTTCTTTTCACCTTATTAATATTGTTTATAGGGCAAAAGTTTTATAATTTGGTGAATTTATCTTTTTTTTTCTTTCATCACTTACAATTTTGGCTTCATATCTAAGATTTTGCTTAGCAAACAATTCCAGCAGCCACTGAGCTGAGCTCTAGAATGAAAAAAGGGATGGTTCCTGTTTTCATGTAGTTTGTTTAGTTGGAGAGATAGGCATTTATTTATTCACATTAACACACAAATACATAATTGCAAAGTAATTAGTTATGTGAGAGAAAAAGAAAAAAAAAAAACAACCCAGCAGCTGTAAGGAAATATAACAGAAGACCAGAAGTGTATGTGCATGTGTGTGTGTGTGTGTGTGTGTGTATGTGTGTGTGTTTCAGGATAAAGTAGTAAAGGGAGTGTTTCCTAAGGAAACAATACTTGAATTGAGACCTATAAGTCCGAAAAGAGAAAAGGGTAATGGAGAAAGCCTTCTATGCAGAAAGGCATGTTACCGAAAGAAACTGAAATTGGACAGTATTGAGTTGCAGAGGGAGGAGGGCTGAGAGGCTCATCACGTAAGACTATAGAAGTAAGCAGGGTTAATATCATGCAGAGACTTGTAGATCATTTTAAGGACTTTAGTATTTTCCCTAAAAGCATGGAGTGACGTAGGATTAATAACTTTGGCTGCAGTATGTAAAACTAGATTGTGGAGAGAGTAAGTGGCAATGAGGCAATAGGTTAGGAGGAAATTGCAACTGTTCAGGCAAAAGATGATGCTGGCATGGTGTATGATGACAGCAGTGGAGGTGGAATGAAGTAAAGAAATCAGGGAGACATTTACTTAGAAAAATGAAAGAACTGGACTTGGATAGAATATGTGAGGTACAGTGATTGGTTGCTATGTTTGCCCTAGAAAGAAGGCATCCTTTGAGTCTTGAGTCTTAAAGTTAGCTGCTCTGGTTCACAAATCAATATGCAGTTGTCCCTCAAAAAGACTGAGTACCTGAACTACTTGCTTGTTCTGCTTCCAAATATGATCTCATTAACTTGTTATTTCTGATCTTTTCTTTTTTTATTAAGTTTTTAATTTTAATCCCAGTATAGTTAACATACAGTATTATTTTAGCTTCAGGTGTATAATATAGTGATTCAACACTTCTATACATTACTTGGTGCTCATCATGATAAGCACGGTCTTAATCTCCATCACCTATTTCACCCATTCCCCACACCCCCTCCCCTCCCCTCCACACCCACCTCCCCACACCCACTCCCCTATAACTGTTTTTTATAGTTCAGAGTCTGTTTCTTGGTCGGTCTCTCTCTCTTTCTCTCTCTCTCTCTCTCTCTCTCCCCCTTTGCTTGCTTGCTTGCTTATTTATTTATATTTTATTTATTTATTTTGAGAAAGAGACAGAGACAGAGTGAGCAGGGGAAGGGCAGATAGAGAGGACAGAGAGAATCCCAAGTAAGCTGTGTGCTGTCAGTGTGGAACCTGATGTGTGGTTCGATCCCAAGAACCAAACCCTGAGATCATGAACTCAGCTGAAATCAAGAGTCTGATGCTCAACCAACTGAACCACCCAGGTGCCTCTGTTTTGTTTCTTAAATTCCACATATGAGTGAGATCAAAGTTACTTGTCTTTCTCTGTTTTATTTGGCTTTGCATTATACTCTCTAGCTCCATTCTCCTATATCGAGACTTCATATTACACTTCAGACACAACCCTTGGTACAGCTCTCCATGTACTAATATTGCATCCACTACTCTTCTAAATGCTGTTCATTTACCTCCATAGGTCATATTTCTTCTGGCAGCCATTGGTACAACCTGCCCAATCAAGTTCCATATTCCAGAACATTACCAGGTACTAGATTTTGTAGCTGGCATTCTCATGGGCAGAATCCTAGATTGTGGAGCAGGCAAGGAGAACTTTCACCCACTGAAAACCAGTTTCAAGTAGAAACAAGCAAGGTCTATAACTGACAAGTAGGTCTTAACAGCTCTAGAACCGATATGCTTCCAAAATACAAACATCCTCCACATTCACAATATCTACTCATATTCTGCTTGCCTAATCAGACCACCCATTCACCACACCTTCTGCCGAACACAATAAAATATTTAATGTCTCTTTCAGATATAAAAATGGATGAATTTCTTCCTAGATGTTGAAACTTTAGGGAACATGATATATAATTACCCTCTCCTATAATTTCCTGTATTACAACTCTGAAGTTTGCAGTGCATATCCCTATAATTACTTCTATATGTAATTACATTTACATAATACTTACATGATTTTTATTTACATAATATCTAAGGTAATGATTCATTTTTCAGCAACTTTTTATATGTCCCAAAAAGGGACATATTGGAGCTATATTATTTCTTACATGAAATGCTAAAAATATAAGCATAAACATATACATTAGCTTGTCATCGTTTGGCAAGTTTTGAGAAATTTCGGGATAGATATTCAAATAGATGTAAGTAAAACGAAAGAGTAGAAAAGGTATTCTCATGTCAGAGTGACAAAACATTGTTTCCACGTAACATCAAGAAGAGGTACATTACATCCTAAGTATAATCAACATTACAAGCACTCCATAATGATGAAAAGATTGAACGCATGGATTTTTCCCCTGGAGTTGTAGCTACTCCACCCCAGGTGTGTGTAACACCCAGTGGGTTTCAATACATAATAGGAAGATTTAAAGCTTTGGAGTCAATTACTTCTGGCTTTAAATCCTACCTCTGCAACTTCCAGTTGAATGATCTTAGACAAGTTACTTCCTTTGAATCAAATTTTTCCATCAAAGTTCACATAATAATGTATACTTCAGAATGTTGCTATAAGGATTAAATAACTAAGAGAAATCAAAGAGTTTCTTGCATAAGGTAGGTGATCAGCAAAATTTCATTTCCCTCTCAATTATTTTCAGAATTTTATGTATTCTCATAGTGGTTTTTGCCTATTGGTAGGTAAGCCATGTAATTGAGATTAGTTTACAGATGGAACTGATTTCCAAATAATTTATTTAATATAGCCCCAGGAGAGCTTGTTAATCCATGAGTTCTCAGCACCCCCCCCCCCCCACAATCAGAATTTTTGACATAGGTGGTTTGAGTAGGCCCAAGAATTTGTATTTTTTTTAAAAGTTAGGCTGATGTTGCTAGTTGGGTACCATACTTTGAAAACTGCTACTAATTTGCACCCACCAAAATGATACCATTGGCAAAAAGGGAGGAATAGCCACATTTCCCAAAGCCACATTTGCTGTCCTAAACTATAAATATATTCTAAGAGTCAACATGATCCCATAGATAGGAGTCAGCATACCCAGACCTGTCCTTCTCTCAGTGTGTGACCTAGGTCATGTCACTTCACTATGTTTGGCTTCAGTTTCTCCATCTTAAAATGAAATGAACTGGACGAGGTCAATGTTTTCCTTTTTTCTTCCTTTCTTTCTTTCTTTCTTTCTTTCTTTCTTTCTTTCTTTCTTTCTTTCTTTCTTTCTAAATTGTGTTCTCTAAGCATTGCAGGCAGGGGGTCTTCAGAGCTAACTCAGGGATGGGTTGGTGACAGAGTAGAAGAAACAAGAATTTGAGCTTCTCTCATTCCCAAATAGATCAGCTCTTCTTCCTCCTCCTCCTATACTTCTTTTTTTATTTACTCATTGAGAGAGAGGGGGAGAGAGAGAGAGAGAGAGAGAGAGAGAGAGAGAGAGAGATATTAAGAGAGAGAACATGTGGGAGGAGGAGAAAGAGAGGGAGAGAGAGAATCCCAAGGAGGATCCACACTATCAAGCACAGAGCCCCATGTGAGGCTCAAACCCACGAACTGTGAGACCATGACCTTAACTGAACCAAGAGTCAGACACTTAATAAACTGGGCCACCCCAGGCACCCTTAGATCAACTCTTATATTACTTTTATATATAGTTTAGTTCCATAAACACACATAAAAATCAAATAAAACAAATTCAAACAAATAATCCAGTCTGAAAAGTCTTTGTGCTAGATCATATCTGTGGCTTTTTTTTTACATTGGTTTTGCACAGATATTAAACTCCATATATAGAACATTCTATACTCCTAGTTTTCTGTGCTTACAATGATAGTCAGTAGTGATAAAACCTGAAGCACTGTAAATCTTAAACTTCAATCTATCTTCAGTGTACCTTTAGGGTTAAGATTTTTTTTGTATACTAATTATTTGAGAACAGATATGCCATCCTTATTCCTTGTGGTGATGCTATTAATCTATATATACATATACTACGCTAATTAATATTCTAGGCAATTTCATGATATAGTTAACAGGGTTGAGTATTTCCTTTGTGCTGCACAGTATACTAAGAGTTTGAAATGTATTACCTATTCAATCATTGGAAAAACTCTTTTAAATAATATCATTGTTGGGGCGCCTGGGTGGCGCAGTCGGTTGAGCGTCCGACTTCAGCCAGGTCACGATCTCGCGGTCCGGGAGTTCGAGCCCCGCGTCAGGCTCTGGGCTGATGGCTCAGAGCCTGGAGCCTGTTTCCGATTCTGTGTCTCCCTCTCTCTCTGCCCCTCCCCCGTTCATGCTCTGTCTCTCTCTGTCCCAAAAATAAATAAACGTTGAAAAAAATTTAAAAAAATAAATAAATAAATAAAAATAAATAAATAATATCATTGTTAACAGGGTTGAGTATTTCCTTTGTGCTGCACAGTATACTAAGAGTTTGAAATATATTACCTATTCAATCATTGGAAAAACTCTTTTAAATAATATCATTGTTCCCTACCATTTACAGATGTGACATCTGTAGCAAGGAATCACAGTTGGTAAAAGATGAGGATAGAATATAATCCTAAATCTACTTGCCTCTAAAGCTTATTCTATTTACGCTATAAAAAGATCAAACACTCATGTAGTTGTCAAATGGATCAACCAAAATATATTTAAATAAATATCTAATACTAAAAAAAAAATTAAAACAAAGATACTATATCCCAATGAGAGGAGTCATCCCTACTCCAACAAAGGCCTCTCATACAGTGAATAAAAAGGAAGATTTAAATGGTTTGCCCAGAATCACGGAGGCAGTCTTATGAACTATGAAACATTATTATTTTATTATCTATTTGATTTTTCACAGTTTTCAAATGTTGAATGATAGGCTTAGGTTAAGTTAACGAAATTAAAACAAACAACAGCACATGTTAACTAAATACCATAGTCTAAGGCAATATCACGTTTGAGTTGGAAGTGTAAGATTTGAAGTAGGGAAGACATCATGAAACACTGAAATCCCACTGTAGTGCCACCTTCTTGACCAGGAAAACTAATAACCTCTTAATCATGGGTACTGACTCCAAAGATGCTTCATTTTGAACCTCTTATTCTATGTGAAGAAAGCTTTAAATGGAGATTAGATCCATGGGTCATTATCTAAAGAGACTTAGATAGTAATTCTGTACAAACTCTGAGAAGGTCAGTAGACAGAGGAATCATTCTTACCCCAAAACACTCATCATCCTTTTATTAACTCTTCAAGCAATTCAGACAAAAAACAATTGGCTACCTCTTATCAGCCTGATGATTGAGATATGATAACCCTCTTGAAGTGGTTAACTTACAATTTGCATTGTAAATTAGGGTTTTAAGGCTCACCCTATTATTCTTCCTGGGGAGGTTAGCTAACTAGGCATTCTTCCCCAGTGGGCCTATCATCTGTATTCTGCAGCTGTATTCATTACCTATTTTCAGGTACTATTTGTGAAGGTTGTGAGAAGGAATAAACACAAACTTTATTTAAATAAAGGTGTAAGTTACAATATGGACAATCCCTGACTCGTGATGGTTTGATTTAGCATTTTTTGACCTTAAGAAGGTGCAAAAGTAATACACATTCAGTAGAAACCATACTTTGAATTTTGATCTTTTCCAAGGCTAGCCAGCAGGTGTTATGATACGTTCTCACAATTCTGGGTAATGGTAGTGAAGCCGGAGCTCCCAGGTGGCCACAAGATAACCAGGGTAAACAACCAACACACTTACAACCATTCTATACTCAAATGACTATTCTGTTTTTCAATTTCAGCAGTGTGCGCAATAGATTACATGATATATTCAACACGTTATTATAAAATAGGCTTTGTGTTGGGTGATTTTCCCTGACCGTAGGCTAAATGTAAGTGTTGTGAGCATGTGAAGGTAGGCTGGATAAGCTATGAAGTTAAGTAAGTTAAGTGTGTTAAACTGATTTTCAACTTAACAGTATTTTCAACTTACAGTGGATTTACCCATACATAACTCCACGTTAAGTAGAGGAAGATCTGCACTGTTTTTACAAACAAAAATGGGAATCACCTTGGCCTCAATTATTTCCTCAATTATGAAATTAAAGTTAGCCATTGAGACATACATTATATTTAATTTTTTTTTTCTCATGGCCTTATAAAATCCCAGTAAAAAATATTAACTAAGGAATACATGTAGAAACAGGAGATAAATATCAACATGAGAGAAATCAGATTTCTGTTACACAGTCTTCAAATTTTGACAATTAAATGTCACATGCAACTGATTTTTTATAGCATTTTCAATCAAAAAGCAAAGACACATCTAATATTAATAACAATAGTAATATACTAATGAATGACAATCCATTCGTAAGCTCTTATAATTCTTCTGTTAATTCCCTGATGCATGGATGCACCTGGCATGAAATTCTGATTGTTCTGTTCTCTACTTTCATGTTTCTCCTAGTCTCCTTGTCAAAATCACCATCCATTGAAGGCAAATAGCATTTCATGTTACCAACATATTAGAGTTCTTTGTCTATTCTCCAGAGTGGACAATAAAAGTAAAGTTATTTCCAAATATCATCTATTTTGCAGGTCACAGATCTTTAAACTTTGACTGGTACCTGATTTTCACTACACAAAAATTTGTATCCAACCATCTTGAAAAAATACATGCAAAGACTGTGAATATTCAGTTTAATTTGTGGTTTTAACCCCTACATTTTCACATTCAAGGGAAACATCTGTCCTACTAATCATTGTTACTTTCATTTCAACAGACAATGCATTCAAATACTGATTAGAATAAAATGCTGGGAGCTTCCAGTGCATATCAAACAGAAGAACAATGAACACCCAGATTACATTAGAAGGACTGTGACTAAAGACATTTAGACAGAATATGTGTTGATAGGGTAATTATTAGTTGGAGTAAATTGCAATGTAGAAGCTTTAACAAGTACTTGTATAAATAGTTTCTTTTCCACAAAAGAGATCTTGTGGTACAGAAAAAAATGGTTCCTACTTCTAATAATTTCCAAAATCAATAGCCTCAATCGTAAGAGTATTTTTAAACTTTCACTCTGAAGTGTAGTATATGTATTTAATTTGAGTGAGTACTTTTTTTTGTACTGGAAGCCATACCTGATCCAGTGATTTCTTCTTTGCCCCGTGCTGTGAGAATCAACAGAGAACTGATGCTGTAAGACAAGCTACCTGGAGTGACCTAAAATGAAAAAGGCATTTTGAAATTAGGGAAAGAAACGTGCAAACTTTAGTAAAGATGGCTTCATAATAGGATGTTTTTCAGTCATTCAACATTTACAGTATTGAGCCCAGTTAGCTGTGGGCATGCAAGTGAAAAAGAGAGAATGGAAAAAACCTAGCTAAATGTCACTAAAATTAGTGATATGAATGGATGAGCAATGAAAAATGAAAAAAAAATCCTTTATCTGCATGAGTTTATAAATTATTTGAGAAAGAAAATATCATATGAAAAAGATCCACTAATTGTAGTATATCAAATACATAAATCTGAATTATTTTATACAAAGTTTCTTTTTTTATACAAAGTTTCTACAAATAACTTTTTAACTGAGGATGCAATTAAAAGTAAAATGTGAATGGGATTAAAATGGAGGCTTCCCAGAAGATGGATTACTTCTGGAGAAACTACAGGAACCCCCTAGGTCACAAATGTTTAGTCCTAATTCTAGAGAGCAGATGTCCCCTGGAAGAAAAGGGATTACAATAAACACACACACACACACACACACACACCCTATATCCACACATATATGTACACATACACCTATATACATATACATATGTGTGTATAGATATGTAAGTTACCACAAATGGCTTTATTTTATGAATGTTATTGGTTTTTGATATAAATCTCAGTTACCCTAATTAAAAACTACATTCTATGGTGTTCACTCGGCATCATATTAAAAAGACTGGTGTCAACTACAAGGGCTTCTTTTATACATCTCCATCTACACCTGAGGCTTTCATAATTAATCTGATGAATGTAAAAAAAAAATTCTGCACTGGTGAAATTAGTGGCTTATTGATTAGTATGTTTAAGATATGCAGATCTGCTTGTATGCTTTAGTGAGGCTCCCCTCTCCTTTCACAAGATGTAAGAATCATGATATAAGAATTGAGTGAGGCTTGTAAACTATTTCCTCAAAGATAGTGGACACAGCTTGACCTTAAAAAGATCCATGTATCCAACTTATAATGTAGGAGAACTTAATTATAACTATAATACAGGAGAACACAATTGCCTAAGGACAGCTATATGTGTTACTTACCTGTTCACATCCACCTCAAGTGAAGTTTCATACCAGGTGGTAGTCAGAACAAGTAAAAGCACCACACGACTTCTGGCCACATTGATTTTGACCACACTGAGATTAAAATATAGGTTGTAATAAATTGTTTTATGTTTGATTGCCAATGGATATCTATATTTAATAAATTTATATGTGTATGTCAGAATTTGGCTTAACTTGTTTTTATTTTAACTTGATACCAAAATTACAGGTGTAGACAACCCTCAACCTGAAACTTCTTTGGTAGTTAGCATTATCTACTGGAAAAAAACCTGCGAGGTAAGGGTGACCAAATGGGTATAGCTCAGCTTGCATCAATTATCTGAGTACAGTTCTCCTAATCTTCAAGTCCTCTTCACTGACCCCTTATGGTGAGGGTCATTGCTCTCCAGAGATCTCTATAGATCAATGATTTCAATCCAGAAGCAGTCACTGAACACATTCTCTTTGTTAGGCTCTGAATTTAGCACTGGTGATACAGAGATATACAAGTAAAAATCATTACTGTCTTGGAGTTCACAGTCTAGTAAGGAAGCCTAACAGTTTATAAGATAGTTATGATTTAGTATGATAAGTAGAAGGTGAGATAGGCTAATAGCTAAAAGCAAAGTTATGGATAGATATACAATTGTGGAGAAGTTATTAAATTCCCCTAAGTTTTATTTTTCTTATATTAGGACTAAAAATAACAACTGCATATGCAAAGGTTCGCACAGCAGCTGGCACACAGTAAGTGATCATAAATGCTAGCTGTTATTATGTTGTTAAATGAATTCCTATATGTATTTATTTAATCATCCAACAAATACTTTAATTCATATTACTTACTATATATCAGGCATAGAGAAAAAGAGACATAGTCCCTGCCACTTTAAAGCTTTTTGAGCTGTATATATACATTATGAACGCATAGAGGAGCTGAAAATTATGAGATCTCATTCTGCTTGATATATTCCTTTAAGAAGCTTATTCAGGACATAATTTTTATCTTTCAAAAATCTCCAATTTTAACATGACTATTTCCATAGAAACTGGAATTAAGTTAATGAACACCCTTTACAAAAGTGTCAAACCCAGGTCTTCTATTGCTATCAATTTATCTTGACCATTACCCATGGGTAGGTATAAGACAATTCACCAAAGGCAATAGCAAACCAAAGATATGGATGAACAATGCTTAATTTAACATGGATCAACAAAAATGTGAGTCAATGGAATCAAGACTTTATGTTTTGTTCTTTATTGGATATGTAGTTAACAAAATGCCTGGTAAACTGGGTGAACTTAAAAAAACCTAATGAGTGAGAAACACTAGCATGTAAGATAGCATTCAGACATGCATACCAAAAATGTGTCCAAATGATTCTTAGCATCATCTTTCAATTATCTATGATAACAACACTTATATAAATCAGTGTTATAAGTAGAAGAAATGTCACTTGTCAGCTATAGACACAGCCACCTCAACAGACACTCAAACTTCTTCAATGGGGGCCCACTGCTCTGAAGTGCTTTGGTGCTGTTATTCAAGTTTGACAACTGAAGTTGTTCAAAAATGAACCGCTTTGCAAAATAGAGAAGAATTTGGGGATGCCAGGGTATCTGAGTGACAGGACAAGAAGAGGGATAGGGACAGTAGGAGTGTCAGAGATGGAAGGAAGGGATCAATGAAATTGATGGTCATGCCCACAAACTTCCAAATTTTCAATAAAACAAGCAAAACTCCTGACTAATGTGATAGTTATATTTTATGGAAGTTACTAAAAGAAATTCCTTGCAGATGGCATTGACACAGTGTAGAAGAGTGTAAGCTCCCTGGCAATTAACAGACTCCTTAAAGAAGGGCTTTCAAATGTCATAGGCTATAAAGTCCAGAGAAGTAAGTGTTCAGGAAAATTTCATAGAGATAAAGAAACTCATTAAACATAAAAACAAAACAAAACAAAACGAAACAAAACTAGGGGCACGTGGGTGGCTCAGTCAGTTAAACATCTGACTTTCAGCTCAGGTCATGATCTCACAGTTCTTGACCTCAAGCCCCACATCGGGCTCTCTGCTGTCAGCATGGAGCCTGCTTTGGATCCTTTGTCTCCCTCTCTCTCTCTCTGCCCCTGCCCCTCATACATACTCTCTCTCAAAAATATATAAACATTTAAAAAACCATAAAAACATATTTAAATAATATTCATGCAATATAACACATTTACCTAAATCTCAGTGTAGTTGGCGGAATGACAACTCCTTCCTTCAAAGGTGTCCACATCTTAATTTCCAGAACCTATGAATGTTCCCTTACACAACAAAGGAGACTCTATGGATGTGATTAAATTAAGGATCTCGAGATGGAGATATTATCCTGGATTACCTGGGTAAGCCCAAAGTAACTATAAAGGTCCTTATAAGTGAAAGCTGGAGGCAAGAGGAATTCAAAGATGAGAATTCTCTCATCTCTCCATCTTTTAAAGAGAGAGATTCAAAGATGTTATACTGCTGGCTTTGAAGATGAAGTAAGGGGCCATAAGGAAAAGATGTGCATAGTCTCTGGAAATTTGAAAAGACAAGGGAATGGATTCCCCCTAAAGCCTCCAGAAGAAAAGCAGCCTGGCTAACACTGTGATTATAGCTTAGAAACATCTCCAACCTTATTAATAAAATACTAAATTTGTGTTGTTTTAAGCCATGAAATTTGTCATACTTTGTTATACCAACAGTAAGAAACTAACACACTCAGATGAGTAAATCTTGATTAAGAATCAGATCCACAACGTTTTCAAGACATGGCCAAGTAGTAAGAAATATACGTGAATTAGATTGCTAAGACACAGACAGAAGGGAGGATGAAAACCACTGAACTGTACAGTTTAAAATGGTTAATTTTATGTTAAATGAATTATATCTGAGTAAACATCAATCTACAATCAATCAATAATTTACCGAATACAGATTATACAATAGCCAAGTTTTGCTTTAACCTATTGTTTGTTTCAAGGTAACACTGATGCGCTTTGCTATTTTTCTGAAAATGGAACTTTAATGATGGTGGTGGTAATGATGATGATGATGATGATGATGATGATGATGATGATGATGTTGTTGTTAATGACAATGTTAAGAATTTTTATGATGACAACCAGCTTGTTTATTGTCCAGTCTGTTACTTTAATGTGTGTTCCCAACCTAAAGAAATATAATAAATGAATAACAAATATCATACCCATTATTCATTGACTTGATTCTGATCCACTAGCTTTGCCTCCCTAGCATTATCCCTTAATTTTTTTTTTTTTTACCACCTCCTTTCCTACTGACTTCCACCCAACTTAATCTCAGTCTAAGATACTCTTCATCAACTACCCTGAATATTGTTTTTGCCTCTATTCCGGAGTGACCCTGTAATCTGCCTTCCAAGAGGGCATCCAGCCCCTGGACTCTATCTTTCTCTAAACTGAGATACGATTGGACAGTTCACCCCTAAATGGAGATAAAGATTTTGTATCATCACCACTAGAATACTGGGCATGATCAGGCAGAAAAACAGACTCATGAATGAAGGAGGTAGGTCAAGTCAGTAGCAGGTAGGGAGGCTATTTTGCAGTGCAGGCTTGAAGACTGTAAAGAGCTTGGACCACATCATGGGGTGATGTGAGCTCAGATGTAGAGAGAGCTAATGAGCTATTTTGTCCCGGCAACTAAGAGTATTGGCCCAGGTATTAAAGACAATAGGAAAATTTGAGCTTAGTGGCTTCTTGTTTAAGAATATTGAAGGTGCTGGGGTGCCTGGGTTGCTCAATCGGTTAAGTGCCCGATTTTGGCTTAGGTCATGATCTCTTGGTCTGTGAGTTCCAGCCCCCAATTGGACTCCGTGCTGACAGCTCATAGCCTGAAGCCTGCTTCAGATTCTGTCGCCCTCTCTCTCTGTCCTTCCCCTACTCATGCTCTGTCTCTCTCAAAAATAAACAAACATTAAAAAAAAATTAAAAAATACAAAGAATATTTAGGGTGCCTGTGTGACCCAGTTAGTTAAGTCTCTGACTCTTGACTTTAGCTCAGGTTATGGTCTCAGAGTTTGTGAATTTGAGCCCCACATAAGGCCCTGAGGTGACAGTTGCAGAGCCTGCTTGCAGTTCTCTCTCTGGTTGCCCCTCCCTCCCTCTCTCTCTCTTTCAAAATAATGCTTTAAAAAAGAATATTGCATATAGTATATTAATAAATGCCCCCCCCAAGAATCCATTATGAGGATGCATCACACTAAAACAGACATTTGAGTCTTCATTAGGGTCAACTGTACAGATTTTTATGAAGCTTACATCTTGGATTCACATTTAAGATGATGAGATCAATAGGAAGCCTAGGCAGATATTTCAATCTGTATGAAGCATTATGTGTATTTATTTATTTTTTAGGTGGCTGACATCTTTATTGCTTTGGAGTTGGGGGGTAGGCATTCAGGAGCTCTTGACAGGGCGACCTGCTCCCTCTTCACCATCTCAGGCTTGTTCTTGTAGATCATGTGCCTGATGCTGCTGAGAGTGCCCTGGGCAGTCTTTTTGGTGACAGGCCACAGGGAGGAGGTGGCGGGCTTTTGTTGGCTGGATTTCCCCTTCATGGCCACCACTACACCTTTGCCATCAGCCACCAGCTCCACACTCACAGTCTTGTGGTGAATCAGCCCACTGTAGCAGTAGTTACGAGCCTTCAGGTTATTGAGTTCTGTGTTATGTGTCTGCTTGTTCCTCTTGATCAGGAAGCTGGAGCAGTTCTGCACGACCATCCATCCACTGCAGGTGGACAGAACCAACGGCCAGAGACAGAAAGAGCTATTTATTTTTAAGCTAACATTTAGTGATTGTGATGGACCAAGCATTGTGGTAATCACCTTCTCTGTAGCATATTATGTAATCATCATAACAAATCCAAAAATTTGGTTTAACTTTACTATTTTATAAGTGAAGAAACTAGAGATCAAACACTGAATAACTTTACCCAATTAGTAAACACTGATACCCTGATTCAGTTCTACGTCTGTTTCACTGTAAACTCATGCTTTAAACTCCTTTGTTAAAAAATAACCTATTTTTTTAAAAATACAAACAGTGTACTGGATCTACTATCACTATAATTTAAGCTTTAAAAAATCATTTGAGTCATTATTTTTTCTTTTCATTTCTTTTAAGGCAGATTGGGTAATTCACAAAGCAAAATACCTTCTAATAATTTTTACTATATTTACTGCCTTGTCCTTTCATTTGAAGACATATACACTAGAGAAAATGGCTGAATTTTCCTATGGAGAGAGCTCTTGCATTCTTTCAGAAATTCGCTACTATTATAAAATAATTATCTTAATTTCAGTGAACAAATGCAAGGACTAATGGCAAATCACTAATGGAGATTTTTATCAGGCACTCAGTTAAGTTATTAAGACTTAAAATATATGGGAAAGTGTTACTCTGGAAAAGAGAATTATACAGAATTACACAAGGCTATAATAAATATTGCAGCTTGACTGCATACTAGGAAAGGGATGCAAGTTATTAAGAAACACATCAGGTTCAGAGATCTATAATTAATCTTGTCAACGGATGTGGCAGGACAGATTTCTATTTAAACTTGCATTTTGATGAGGCTTTTCCCTCATTTACTGTATCAGTACAGAGCACATTGGAGACCCAAGGGACCTAAACCCATTATAGTGGTTTCATAGTCAAGTTCATGCTCATTGCATGCCCTGCCTTGTGCTTGGTGACATTAAATATTTAACTAACTGTGACCATGATGTTGTTGAGAAAGCAGCAGCTTTTAGTGCATCTTTTATACACACTGTTGAAGAACAAATACAAAACTAAAACCTCTCTAAGATTCAGTGTAGAATAAATGGTCAGGGGACAACATAATCTGTTTAGTTCCTATAACTGAATTATACTAGAAAGCTTCCTCATTATATGTAGGTATCATATTCTATAGCAGCTAAGTGAAATGTAAAGAGTCATAAGCAATAATTCTGTCATTTGATTTTAACATGTAAGCACAACTTGGATAAGAAAGCATGCTTCTAAACCCTGAAACAATACTAGAGAAGGTAAATTACTTTGGAAACTGAGAGATGAATTAAATTATTATCTTTTAGTAACATTTAAAACAGAGGAAACAGTTGTACATCAAGGAAAAACGAGGTCTCTTTAGTAAACAAATGGGTGAGCTGTGGAATTTTATTTTGATCAGATTTATTCCTCATGATTTGCCTTTGGGAAAGAAACAGTGAAGTTAATTTTTAGTTTTGCTCATACGCTTTCTATTAGTTACAGTTATTTTTTTAGGAGTTTCCATTTTTAACCATAATTCAGCAGCATGCCACTTTAGCTTGTGATATGACATGCATTTTATACATTTATATAATTAATGGCACAATAAAGTTAATGGAAAATGAGAAGTGTTTCTTTTATTAGAATACTACAAATGACACAAAGAAGACCTGTTTCTTTTCTATCTCATTCTCAACCTCCTGAGTCCAAGTAATTTCTTATCTGCATGGTATCAGATAGGTGGAATATGATCTATTCTACATGCAATAGAACAGTGGACAGGAGGGGCGCCTGGGTGCCTCAGTCGGTTAGGCGTCTGACTTCAGCTCAGGTCATGATCTCACAGTTTGTGAGTTCAAGCCCCGCATCAGGCTCTGTGCTGACAGATCTGAGCCTGGAACCTACTTCAGGTTCTGTGTCTCCCTCTCTCTCTGTCCTTCCCCTGATCATGCTCTGTCTCTGTCTCAAAAATAAATGAAAACATTAAAAAAAAAAAAAAAAAAGAACAGTGGACAGGACAACAAAGAAAAAATTACCATTAGTAGATAAATGTTTAGGATTTACAGGATCCAGTTAGAAGGATTCTAATATCCTGTATAAAAAGTTCCTTGGTTTAAGAGAAATCAGAGAAGTTTTATATAACTGTTATTCTAAGGGCCCATTTTATAGCATTTTCATTTGATTTAAGTCACCAAGCATTAATTCTCTTCATATTTTATTGATATATAATACAATATTACACATTTATTTGTCTATTTGTTATCTTCTCCACTAGAATGAAAATTTCACTCAATTTTTTTTTTTTTTTTTTTGTCTTTTAACCTTCCTATGTAAAGGCTTTTGAAGATTACTTCACTTTGATGGTCTGTGAGAAATAACCAAGGACTATTCCTTGCCTACCATGCAAACAACAGACAGTAATTATTATTTTTCTCTAGGCACATCAATCCAGGGGTCTCTGGACCCATGGGGAGTAAGGGAATAATAGTGAGCATTTATCTTAAAGGTTAGAGAAGTTTACACAGAGAAGCCATGTGTACAATTTTGTCTTTTTGCAAAGTTATTCTAGTTCCTTTTCTACTATAATACCTTAACAATGTCTGTCTTCTTGCTGATTTATACCCTAGTCTTACTGAAGTTCTTCCACTTCCAAGAATATATCACATGCCCCACTTGTCTCTGGTCCTTTGCATCTAACCGCCATCTGTCTGGATTAGTGTCTTCCTTCAAACCCCACTGCTCATCCTTATGGTCAGTCTGGTGTTACCTCTTTTGAGAAGTCTTTCCTAATTCTGACTCTGCATTTGGTGTTCCTTTTATGTGATCTCATATTATCATGGATACCCCATCCCATGTTTACCACTCCCACTGTAACTGTTTTCAAGTTTGATTTCTTCAACAGAGCAGAAGCTTACTGAAGGTAGATCTCACGACATGTTTCTTCATCATTGTGTCTCCATATATTAACTAGGTCCCTAATACAAATATATTTACATTTTATGGGCATATGTGCACATATAATGGTAAGGTATTTACATTTTACCAGTGATAAATGGAAATATCACTTGTCACAGAAAAATATTATCACTAATATTCTAAAATGAACTGTAAAATGTCAAATTATTTTCAAAATATTTTGCTTGTAAAAAAAGTAATCTATTAATGAAAATCTTCTACTTATTGCCATATATTTATGCCAGGTTGGCACTTGAGAGGCCAGATTTTGGCCACCAGGAGAACTCAGGCATAGAGTTCAGCATTCTTCAATGACCACTTTGGATCCCTAGGCTGAAACGATGCTCTGAGCTTTCATGACATTGGCTCAATGACATGAATGCCAGTGGCTGTTACACATTTTCACTGAAAGGAGACAAAAATTGTGCCATAGCTGGAAAAATCAGAAATATTAATAGGAAGACATGTATTATTATTTTTTCTATATTGTAATAATGACTCAATATTTTTTTTCCAAATGATTACCCTATTTTCTTGTAGGGGCGTTAGATTATTCTATAAAACATCCCTCCACCATGGTATCACTACCACTTTATTTTTACCTATCAGCATTTGTATATGGTTCTGTGGCTTTCAGTAGCCCCTTTTCTTCCCATAAAATCCTCACTCTATGTATGATGCTGTGTAACTTGAAGTTCCGCAGTGTCCTCTCACTGTGAGCAACATCTGAAGGATAAATGTGCACTTGTGTCACTTATCACACCTTATCACACTTTAGTGTGTACATGGAAGTTAGTTTCTATAATAGCTGGGGAAATCTGAATCACAATGTCAGGCAACTGAGACAGAAATTACATCTAAAGCGACAGGTAACAGCAGGTACAATATGAGGTGGATGAGCTGATATATATGGATTATGATAGGGAGACCAGGAGTGTGAGCCAAGATTTTGTTTTAACGATCATCAGTGGTGTTAAGTTTTGACCTTTATAGCACTTTCATATTGTGACTATTCTCTGAAGCATAGAATTCTGATCACTGACAATCAATCAATAAGCTGTGATGGATGAGGAAGGTATCCTTCTGGTCTGAGGCAGACACCAATGTGAAAGGAACCACTCCTTGTGAATACCTGTGAAGTGCCAGATGCTGAGATTCTTTTTTTTTTTTTTTTAATGTTTATTTATTTTTGAGAGAGAGAGAGAGAGCGAGCAGGGGAGGGGCAGAGAGAGAGGGGGACAGAGGATCCAAAGCGGGCTCTGTGCTGACAGCAGAGACCCCGACGTGGGGCTTGAACTCACGAACCGTGAGATCATGACCTGAGCCGAAACCAAGAGTCAGGCGCTTAACTGACTGAGCCACCCAGGCCCCCCTACTGAGATTCTTTTTGATACACAGTATTGACACAAGTCTGAGAGGTAGGTATTACTATTCCAGTTTTATACATGTGGAAACTGAGGTTTAAGTTAAGTTACAGAGAAACCAGGGATGAATCTAGAAATTGAATCCAGTTATTCCAGAAATCAAATTCCAGGCAACTGGATATCAAAATGCTGCCAAAGCTATAATTATCCACCCTTTTTTCTGTATTGAGATTTCCTGGGATGCTCTCAAAAAGGCTGATGAAAGTGACAGATATTCTTCCTGGAAAATAAAAATACTTATTTTTGTATATTCTTTTCGAGAATTCATGGACTCTGAAATTTATCAACAGACACCCGGATCTCAGAATAAAGACAATCTATAGGGAAGAAACCCAGTCTTATTAACCTTTGCTTTCTCCTTGTTACATAAGATCCTTTCCAGGCATGGAACTGGTGTAAAGATTGTTGAATGAATTAACCGAATTAAAGAATGAATGAATAAAAAAGTTCTAACTCACTGCTGCTAATTCACATTATGCCTGTGTGGGTGTCTGGCTTAATTACATACCATTATATCTCATGTTCTAATATTTATTGAGGATCTATTAAATGTCAGGCCCTTTTTCATCAGTCTATGTGCATTATTTAATTTAATCCTTACCATGGTTTTCAATAGCAGACATTAACTTTTTATAAACAGTGAAGATTTGTAGCAAATCCGCATTGAGCAAGTCTGTCAGTACCATTTTTTAAACAACATTTGTATACTTTGTGTCTCTGTATCACATTTTGGTAATTCCTGCAATATTTCAAACTTTCTCATTATTAATGCAGTTGTTATGATCTGTGATCACTGATTTTTAATGTTTATTTTTGAGAGAGAGAGAGAGAGAGACAGAGCATGAGCGGGGAAGGGGCAGGGAGGGAGGGAGACACAGCATCCGAAGCAGGCTCCAGGCTCCGAGCTGCCAGCACAGAGCCCGACGCGGGGCTCGAATCCACGAACAGTGAGATCATGACTTGAGCCGAAGTCGGATGCTTAACCGGCTGAGCCACCCAGGCGCCCCTGTGATCGCTGATTTTTGATGTTACTATTACGGTTGTGTTGGGGCTCCACAAACAGTGCCCATAAAGGCCAGCAAACGTAATTTGTGTTCTGACTGCTCCACCAACCGGTTCCTCTGCTTCTCTCTCCCTCTCCTTGGACCTTTCTATTCTCTGAGATACCACATGTTGAAATTTAGGCCAATTAATAACCCCATAATGACCTCTTAAGTGTTCAAGTCAAAGGAAGAAAGAATCTCACATATGTCACTTTAAATCAAAAGCTCGAGGGGCCCTTGGGTGGCACAGTCGGTTAAGCATCTGACTTCATCTCAGGTTATGACCTCATGGCTTGTGAGTTCCAGCCCCTCATCAGGCTTGCCACGATCAGCACAGAGCCTGCTTCAGATCCTGTCTCTCTCTTTTCCTGCCCCTTCCCCACCTTGCACACACACACTCTCTCAAAAATAAACAGACATTAAAAGATATTTTAAAAAGCTACAAATGATTAAACTTTTAGTGTGGAAGGCATGCTGAAAGCCAAAATAAGCCAAAAGTTAGGTCTCTCACACACAGCGGTCAGCCAAGTTGTGAATGCAAGGGAAAAGTCCTTGAAGGAAATTAGAAGTGCTATTCCAGTGAACACATGAATGGTAAAGCAAAACAGCTTTACTGCTGATATAGAGAACATTTTAGTGGTCTGGATAGAAGGTCAAGCCAGCCACATTACCTTAAGCCAAAGCCTGATCCCCCAGAACAAGGCCCTAACTCTTTCCATTTTGTGAAGGCTGAGAGAGGTGAGGAAGCTGCGGAAGAAAAGTTTGAAGCTAGCAGAGGCGGGTTCATGAGGTTTAAGGAAAGAAGCCATCTCCATAACATGAATGTGCAAAGTGATGCAGCAAGTTATCCATATCTAGGCAAGATAATTTATGAAGGTGGCGACACTCAACAACGCATTTTCAATGTAGATATAACTGCTTTTTGGAGGAAAAAGATGCTGTCTAGAGCTTTTATAGCTAGAAGTTCTAGACAGCATCTTTTTCCTCCAAAAAGCAGTCAACATCTGCCTTCAAAGCTTTAAAGGACAGAGAAGAGGAGTCAACATCTGCCTTCAAAGCTTTAAAGGACAGCATAAGTCTTGTGTTAGGGGCTAATACAGCTGATGACTTAAAAGTTGAAGCCAGTGCTCACTTACCAGTTGGAAAATCCTAGGGCCCTAAAGAATTAAGCTAAATCTACACTGCTGAAGCTCTGTAAATGGAATGACAAAGCCTAGACAACAGCATATCTGTTTAGAACACAATTTCCTACTTATTTAAATCCCATTGTTAAGACCTACCACTCAAAAAAAAAAAAAAAAAGATTCCTTTCAAAATATTATTGCTCGTCGACAATGCATGTGGTCGCCCAAGAGCTGATGGCCATGTACAATGAGATCATTTTTTTATACCTGCTAATGTAATGCCCATTCTGCAGCCCATGAATCAAGGAGTAATTCTGACTTTAAAGCCTTAATATTTAAGAAATATACTTCACAAGGCTATAGCTGCCATACATAGTAATGTTTCTTGATGTATCTGAGCAAAGTAAATTGAAAAGCTTCTGGAAAGAATTTACCATTCTAGATGCCATGATAACATTCATGATTATTGGGAAGAAGTTAAATATCAACATGAACAGCAGTTTGGAAGAAGTTGGTTCCAGCCCTCATGAGGGACTTTGAGGAATTCAAGACTGCAGTGGAGGAAATAACTGTAGATGTGGTGGAAATTACAAGAGAACTGGAATTACAAGTGGAGCCTAACGATGTGACTGAATTGCTGCCATCTCATGATAAAACTTGAACAGATGAGGAGTTGTTCCCCATGGATGAGCAAAGAAAGTGCTTTCTTGAGATGGAATCTACTCCTGGTGAAGATGCCATGAAGACTGTTGAAATGACAACAAAGATTTAGAATATTACATAAAATTAGTTGATAAAACAGCAGCAGAGTTTGAGAGGATTGACTCTAATTGTAAAAGTAGTTCTACCCACAGTAGGGGTAATATGCCACCCTAACCTTAAGCAACTACCTGACCAGTCAGCAACCATCAACATCAAGGCAAGACTCTCTACTAGCAAAAAAGATTATGACTCGCCAAAAGCTCAGATGACAGTTAGCATTTTCTAGTAATGAAGCATTTTTAATTAAGGTATGTATGTTGATTTTGCAGATACAATGCTATTGCACAATTAATAGACTCTGTTATAGTTTGAACATAATTTTTATTTGTACTGTAAAAACAAATAAATATTTTTGACTCACTTAATTATAAGATTCATCTTATCACAGTGATCTAGAACTGAACCAGCAGTATGTCCAAGGTATGCTTGTATATAAATTTTACATCCAGGCACTACAACAGTGTCTAACACATGGGGATAAAATACAAATGATAGGAAAAATTTGATATACATGTTCAGTAATGCTTACATTTATTAAATGCTTGTTATGTACAATGCAGACATCCAAATGTTTTACCTATATTATCCTAACTTAATCCTCACAACCCTATGAAGCTAGCATTCACAGGAAATTTCTTTTACTAAATATATAACTGAGATTTAAACAAGTAAAAGGTCTTGCCTAAGGTCAAAAAGCTATTAAGGAACAGAGACAAGATTTGAATCTAGGGCTTTCTGACCTTAAATCTCATGCAGAGTGAGACAAAGAGACACAGTAGCTTGTCTGGAATCACAAAGCTACTGTATGACAAAGCAGGAAGATTAATCCCATCTTTCTTTCCACTACACCATTTCAATTCTACATACCATCAATCATTTCATACCCAAAATTGACAAACACAACTTTAATGCTAGCCTTGATTTATAAATTGTTGGCACTAACTAGCTGTGGTGTCTATAGTTCATGGGAGAGCAAGGGAAAAATGAATACTAATTTGGCCACAAAACTTGGGAGCTTCATTGATTATGAGGCTCCAAACATTTGGGGACCAGGATGATCAAACATGCTACAAATGCTTAAACTTGACAAGACACTTATTTAGACTGAAGAACTTCCCATATCTTTTTTCAATCTCATCTCAACTCAGTCCTGTACTAAAACTACAACTGTATCTCATAATAGTCATTCAAAGGAAGTATGAAAAGAGGCAAAATGTGGTCCTTTGCACTTTATTTTATGAACTGTGATTAATTATAACAGTCTATATTAGAATGTTCAATCTTTAGCTACTCCTAGGCTCTTGACATTTTGATATTTAATTACACCACTTTAGTTCATATGTGCTTTCTCCATAAACCAGCATCTATACATCAAATAGTAGGTTATTTACATACAAATTAACAAATAGAAGTAAATTTAAAAATATACCATAAAGTATGGCTTACAATCATGGGTTTTAAAGTCAGTAAGATATGAATTTAAATCTTGGCTCCATTCATCTGATACTTGTGGGGCCTTCAGCAAACTACGTATCTAATCTAAATCTCCCTCTTATCTTCAGTAAAGTAAAAATAATAAGACAGGTGTCTCATAATGTAATGGATATTAACATATGATTGTACAGATAAACACATGGAATAGGCCCTGCATATAAAAAGTGCTAAATAAATGTTAACTTTACTAAATACACATCTTGTACAAATGACCCTTGAGCGACACTGGTTTGAACTGTGTGAGCCCACCTATATGCTGATTTTTTTTCAATAAATATATTGGAAAATTTTTTGGATTTGAAAAAACTAGCAGACAAGCCACAAAGCCTAGAAATTAAAAAAAAAAAATTTAAAAAGTTGGGTATGCCGGGGCACCTGGGTGGCTCAGTCGGTTAAGGGTCCAACTTTGGCTCAGGTCACCATCTTGTGGTTCATGAGTTTGAGCCCTGCGTCAGGCTCTGTGCTGACAGCTCAGAGCCTGGAGCCAGCTTCAGATGCTGTGTCTCCCTCTCTCTCTGCCCCTCCCCCACTCATTCTCTCTCTCTTTCTCTCTGTGTGTCTCTGTCTCTCTCAAAAATAAAGATTATTTTTTTAAAGTTGCATATTTCATGAATGCATATATGTTGATACCAGTCTACTTTATCATGTATCCTATAAGATATACACAAATCTATTACAAAAAGTTAAAATCTATCAAAACTTGCGCATATAAACACAGATTGTACAGGGCATAATTCACAGTTGAAAGAAATGTAAACAAATGTAAAGATGCACTATTAAATCATAACTGCATAAAATTAACTATAGCAGACACCTTACTACTATAATAATTTTGTAGCCACCTCTTGTTGCCATTGTGGTGAGCCTAAGTGTTGCCAAGTATTTGCTCAAAATGCTGTGTGACTCTAATCATCTCTGCATGAGCAGTTCTTGTCTCCAGTAAATTGTGTACTGAAATAAAAAGTGATCTCTTGAGGTTCTTACTATTAGTAGTTAAGTTTTTAGGGAGTCAAAAGTTCTATATGAATTTCTGACTATGCAGGGGAATTGGTGCCCTCAAGCCTCATGTTGTTGAATAGTCAACTCTATTTTCCTTAGACTTACACTTCACTTACTGAGTACTGCTCTCAATTCTATCTTTCTACCTACCTACCTACTTATCTACCTATCCATCTATTCATCTAAATCACTGGTTCACTTAATCCTCACCTCACCCCCACGATATTTTATTATTATCCCCATTTAATGAAAGAGGAAACCAAATCCGGAAAGATTAAGTAATTTGCAAAAATATCACGCATTTAGTAATAAAATATAACTTTCCTGGGGGTGCCTGGGTGGCTCAGTTGGTAGAGTGTCCAACTCTTGATTTCAGCTTAGGTCATGACCCCAGGATCATGGGGTTGAGCCCCTCATTGGGCTCTGTGCTGAGTATGGCGTCTGCTTAAGATTCTCTCTCTCTCTCTCTCTCTCTCTCTCTCTCTCTCTCTCTCTCTCTCTCTCTCTCTCTCTCTCTCTCTCTCTCTCTCTCTCTCTCTCTCTCTCTCTCTCTCTCTCCCTTTGTCCCTCTCCCCCACTCATGCTTCTCTCTAAAAAAAGTAAAGTAAAAAATTAAAAAGATTAAAAAAATTAAAAAAATTAAAAATTTACCTGTAGTACTATAATCATAAAGGGACAATAGACAGCTCTGATGAAAACAGAATACAAAATATGCACAATTATCTCCACCCTGGACTTATGCCAGGAATGCAGGCTTAGAAAAACAACATCTGACCATGAGAACAAATTTAAAAAGCTACTAGTATGGACATTAAAAATGAAAATCTATTTGTCTTAAAATGTATACCCAAAGTTGTTCAACTCAATTTTCAAATGATATATCCAAGAAAAGGTTAATATCCAAAATATACAAATAATTCATACACCTCAACACCAAAATCATCATCAACATCATCATCATCATCATCATCATCATCATCATCATCTTTATCATCTGATTAAAAATGGGCAGAGGACCTTAACAAACATGTTTTTCCAAAGAAGACATACAGATGGGCAACAGACACATGAAATGATGTTCAATATCACTCATCAGGGAAATGCAAATCAAAACCACAATGAGTTATCACTTCACACCAGTCAGAATGGCTAATATCAAAATGACAAGAAATAACATGCATTGGTGAGGATGTGAAGCAAAGGGAACTCTCATGCACTGGTGGGAATGTAAATTGGCATAGCCACTGTGGAGTATAAGGTGGAGGTTCCTCAAAAAATTAAAAATAGAACTACTATATGATCCAGTAATTCCACTGCTGAGAATTTACCCAAAGAAAACAAAAATACTAATTTGAAAGGATATATGCAGTCCTATGTTTATTGCAGCATCATTTAAAATAGCCAAATTATGGAAGCAACCTAACTGTCCCTAATTAGTTAAATGGATAAAGAAGCTGTCGCAATATATATACAGCAAGTGTGTATACACACACAAACACAATGAAATATTACTCAACCATAAAAAAAGAATGACATCTTGCCATTTATGACAACCATTTATGACAACCATTTATGACAACATGGTTGGATCTAAAGGGTATCACAGTAAGTGAAGTAAGTCATACAAAGGAAGATAAATAATATATGATTTAAATGTAGAATATAAAAACAAAAACAAGACAAAACAAAACAAATGGAACAAATAAAAAAGAAACCAACAGAAACAGACTCGTAAGTACAGAGAACTGGTGGTTGCCAGAGAGGAGGGTGGTAGGGGATGAGCCAAATAGGTGAAGGGCATTAAAAGGAACAATTTCCAGTTATGAAATAAATAAGTCATGGGATGAAAAGTACAGCATAGGGAATACAGTCAATAATATTGAAATAGCGCTGTATGGTGACAGATGGTAACTACACTTAAGGTGGCGAACACTGAGTAGCGTATACACTGATGATGCATTATGCTGTATTCCTGGATCTAACGTGACATTTTAGGTCTAAAACTAATACCACATTGTATGGCAACTATATTTCAATTAAAAAGTCCAATTAAAAAAATTTCAATATTATTACTTTAAATCTATTGTACTTCTTCATTATTTAACAATGTTTTGGGATAAAACAGTTACACAGAAAAGAATTAAGGATTATAAAAATGGAAGTTGCATGAAACAGCTCCTTTTATAAAGGAAAGGAAAGGAAAGGAAAGGAAAGGAAAGGAAAGGAAAGGAAAGGAAAGGAAAGGAAAGGAGACCCTGTGAATAGTAAAGGATGTGAGACTAAATAATATAATGGAGAGGGAAAGAAACTTACTATCTATCAACCTACGTTCAAACCCTGGTGACCCTGACAATTACTTCACTTCATCTCTCAGAGGCTCATTTTTTTCTCATCAATAAAGTGGAAATAAAAATAAAACAGGGATTCTTGCTACAGACAGTCATATTTCCGTGATAAAGAGGCATCTTAGTACACCATAAATGGCGTAAACACTAAGGAAGAGCTGGTTGTGTACTCTAAGAGCAAAACCGACCACAGAAGTATGCATTTTAGGTTATCAAAAGTCTCTGTAAGCAGCAAGTACAGAATGTGTATTTGTTGATTGCTTTAATAAAGCACTTTGGAAACAATTTACAGAATAATAAGAATGTGTATAGAATTGGATCTTCAAAGCTCAAAATCCATTATATATTTGGCTCCTGCCTTGCAGTGAATTTATCTTCACCACCCTTTAGCCCCAGGTACAGTACTTTGTTCATTTAACTCTATTCAGCCAAATGCTTTCCCCTGTCCAAGGTTAGGACTATGGACTGTTGAGGTCAATTTGTGAAGTTTGGCAACAGCTGGGATTTACAATGGTGATTCAATAAGCACGACTGTGTGAGTTTATTAACGTTTATGAGAAAGTAACACTAAATGAATTCTATGGAAAATTAGGGGCGTTTGATCAACATTATAAATCATGTTTTTGTAATTTTTTTTCAGTGTTTTTCCATTTCAGTGAAAATATGATTTAGAAGGCAGTAGTCATCCTTTATCATGCCATATAAAATCATTATGGACTATTACTAGCTTTCTGAATTTACCAAATTATTAGCTTTGAGTTCCAATTTCATTTTTTTAAAGTAGCAGGAAAGTACAGACACTAGAAAAAATAGGTTCATGAATTATGTTACTCCTTACATTTCTACAGACAAGTCTAATCATTTGTTTAAATACAAATCCTCTTTTTATAGAACAAGTTAGGGCTAAGAAACTCAAACGACAGTTCCTTTTGATTCCACATTATCATGCCATCTGTCACTAAAGTATACAAATTATCTGCTTCACTCACTTTCTGTATTCAATGTCCGCCGGCTTCCTGAAGCTGCATGCAAATGTTCCTAAAATATTCATACTCCTCCTCCATTACCATTGTCACTGTCCTAGTGAAGGAACTCATCATCTAGACAGTTATCCCAGGTCCCTACTCAGCCTCCCACCTGCCTTCAGTCTCTCTCCCTTCTGACCTTCCACGAATCACATGATCAGTGACTAAAAAAAGCTCTCCCTGTGCATCATCTGCCTCTAGATTAGTTTTAAAAAAAATCAGTCTGGCCCTTCTGTGGCCCCTGGTTACAGACTGGAACTAATGCTCAAGGTGTTGCAGTTCAGCAGGTAACCACTAAGCCTGATGAAATGCCATTTCTGAAGCTTAATCCCCACTGAGGCAGCTACATCCTTACTCCATCCTCAGAAGTGGTATGGAATATTTGCAACTTCCCTTCTACACCACCACCAGTTACCTGTCTGAAAACATCTGACTCTGTAGCATAGCTCATGAATGATACTCTTTAATTGTAGACATGTATAATATAGCATGTATCCAGTGTCAGTAAATACATATTTTCATCTCCTATCACATGCATCACTGTGTAGTTTTGCACATGCTGTCCCCTCTCTGTAGAATGATCTTTCACCCATTCCCTGTCCAGAAAATGCTGGATCGTCCTTCAAAGCCCACTTTACAGGGAACCTCCTACCTGAATCTTTCATCAATGCAATTCACCTGCTTCCTAACAAGAGGCATTGACAGTTCTCACATAACACTTTGATTTTAAGAATCTCTCTCGCTGAAAACTGCTCATACTGTATTTGAATTGGGTATGTCTATCCCTGTCTCCTTGACAAGGCTGCAAATTCCCTAAGGGAAGGCATCATGTTGTACTCATTCCTATATTTCCAATGTATGCCATAGTGGTTGCCACATAAGAGGGACACAATAAAAATCTTGTTTGAGTTTTTGAAGCCCTGTTTAAAAGATGTCTTTTAGCTAAAATGAGACAAATAGAAGAGATATTGGAATTGGGAGTGATAGAGGGCAAAGACAGAAAATAGAACTTCTCTGGTCCTAAATTAATAATGTCAAAGTCAAAGATCTGAAGCAAAATACCAGTCATGGGTGGAACAAGTGACTCAAATGGTCTCTAAACACATTAAGAAATGAGGGAAGAAAACCAGTATTTATTAAACACTTATTGTATGCCAGTCAGTGTACTAGGCGCTGTAACAGTTTTAACTCATTTAATAGATACAACCTTCTGCATATATATAATTCCAACAGTGTTAGAGAGGAAAGTGATGTTTGGTGAGATGAAATAGTTTGCCTACAATATCATCGCTGTTAATAGTAGAGCTACGATTGCAACCCAAATGTGTGCAATTGTAGAGTTAAACATTTTCCCCCTTAAATGCTCATTTTAATGACTTTTATGTAACAGGAACTAGAGACAGGTGTTAATAATAATAGTATTAATAATAAAAATTCCTAACACTTACTGAACATTTATTATATGTCAGGTACAGGGCTGGGCACTGGGGACAAACAGGTAAATTAGACACATCTTCTTCTCAAAGGTTTTAAAATGCACTTGAATTGAATTGAATTGAACCTAAAGCTTAGTGTATCCAACCTTAAAATAATTCTGGGGTTTATCAAACAAACAGAAAGTGCTTAGTTTTGTTTGGCTTCTGGGACTATATAAGGAGGAAAAAGAGTCTCTTTATCAAATAGTGTGGAGGCAAGAGGCTCTCTTCCATGCCAGGAGAGTGACTTCGATAATTACCAAAGGAGTGGGAGACATCCAGATCCTTCCAATTAACTTCTGTTACAGAGTGCTGTTGACTGCTTGCCTGACAGCCACACGCAGATGGGGGAGAGAAGTGCGCACAAGATTTCTCTGCATTTCATAGTTCACAGATTAAAGGCAGTGTCAAGTGCAAGTCAAAGTTGAAAAATTGATTTATTTGGCATGGAGTGTGTGAGGAAGGACCACTTCTGAGTCATTACAAACAAGGCTGAGCTGCTTTCATATTATGCACTGCCTCTTGGTACACAAATCAAACCATTTTTTCCTTTCAGATGCATTTACTCTGAGAGTGTCACTGCCACAAAACATGGTTAGATCCAGCTTTCTTAAATCCCAGCACTGACAACCTTAGTGGTAGCTGTTATAATTACTCTAGCCCTAGCTCAAATGTTTACTTGTAGCTGTTGATGGAGAATGGGAATAAGCCATTGTAGACTGGTTAGAGAAGATTCAGGAGAACCTGATCGTGGCTAAAAGGAAAGCAACCCAGATTGCCAGACCCAGAAACATGAAAGTAATATATTAAAAACAACAATAGTAAACTTAATAATAGCAACTAGTCAAATAACATCTGCATGGTGTAAGGCTTTTTTAGGAGTGTGTGTGCTTATGTGTACACATGTATACATGTATACACTTACATGTATGTGTGTATACACACACAATCTATATATATGTGTGTGTACATATATGTGATAACAGACTATGCAGATGCCCTATACCTCATCAAAATTTCTACCTGGATTAGCATCCACTGATGGCTCTTTTCTGATCCTGTTTTCACTATGACAATGCAAAACATTAGTTTTCCAAATTGTACACTTCCTCTGCATTAAACAATTGGCCGTTGGAATTTTACTGTACTCAAGAGCCCTCTCTTCTCTTCCAATGACTGACTCATTGAATTGATCTATTTATTATTGGATATGGCTAAATTAATGTCTATTTTCCAATTGTTTATAACTCTTTATTGTACTTAATCTTTTTTGTGTTCAAATTGTTACAGATTTGTCCAGTGGAAGCCCTATCATACTACTCATACTACATGTTCATGTGGCATGCTACCATTATTTTTTTTTTTTGAGCACTCCATGGGTTTTAGCTAATACAATGTGTCAGGCTCATCTTATACCTACCTTCAAAGTCCTAGGATTGGCCACTTCTTTGAAGGTCACTGCTTCATTACAGTGAGAAATCGTGTTACATAACAACATCTAGAAACTAGATTTACTTATTGCTGTTGGAGTGTCTTTTGTTCCTGGCTCTTTTACCCGATGGAACTAAGAAACATATGCATGCACACATACATAAAAAATACACATGAATGAATACACATAATATATGGACACATGCAAAAGCAAATATAAATGTATGATGCACAGATAGAGGCGTATACACATATGTATAGTAGAAATCATGAATTCATAAATTACAAGGAATTTTTTTGGTTTTTGCCATATATCTTTTCACATTTGTATTCTACTTTAATCACATTGAAAAGCCAGTCTTCCTTTAAAATCAACATACATATTGGCTGACTCAACTCTAAAAAATACCTAAAATACTTTCATAATTTTTTTGCCTATACTACCACCAAAAAAAGAAAAGAAAAGAAAACTATTAAAAATATTTTGGTTTGTTGGCATCTATTCCTCCTACTCACACCTCTTACTCCTGTAACTGAAAGTTCAAAGTCAAATACTATTACAATGTGACCTTCAATCAATCCTTTCCTCTTTCCCCTTTAGTTTTATTATTTTCCTCCTTAATCTAATTAATTTTATTTTTAGAATATGTAGAACATTAACACATTTGCAAAAATCAAAACTGGCACAAAAACAGACACATAGATCAATGGACCAGAATAGAGAACCCAGAAATGGACCCATAGCTATATGGCCAACTAATCTTTGACAAAGTAGGAAAGAATATCCAATAGAAAAAAGGCAGCCTCTTCAACAAATAGTGTTGGAAAACTGTATGGCGACATGCAGAAGGATGAAACTGGACCACTTTCTTACACTATACACAAAAATAAATTTAAAATGGATGAAAGACCTAAATATGAGACAGGAAACTATCAAAATCATAGAGGAAAACAGAGGCAGCAACCTCTGACCTTAGCCAGAGCAACTTCTTACTAGACATGTCGCCGAAGACAAGGGAAACAAAAGCAAACATGAACTACTGGGACGTCATCAAGATACAAAGCTTCTGCACAGTGAAGGAAACAATCAACAAAACTAAAAGGCAGCCTATGAAATGGCAGAAGATACTTGCAAATGACATGGCAGATAAAGGGTTAGTACCCAAAATCTATAAAGAACTTACCAAACTCAACACCCAAAAAACAAATAACCCAGTTACGAAATGGGCAGAAGACATGAATAGACACGTCTCCAAAGAATACATCCAGATGGCTAACAGACACATGAAAAGATGTTCAACATCACCATCATCAGGGAAATACAAAGCAAAACCATGATGGGATGCTACCTCACATCTGTCAGAATGGTTAAAATTAACAGCACAAGAAACAACTGGTGTTGGTGAGTATGTGGAGAAAGGGGAAGCTTCTTGCACTGATGGTGGGAATGTAAACTGGTGCAGCCACTCTGGAAAACAGTATGGAGGTTCCTCAAGAAACTACCCTATGATGATCAGCAATTACACTATTAGGTATTTACTCAAAGGATACAGAAATACAGATTTGAAGGTATACATGCACCCCAATGTTTACAGCAGCATTATGAACAATAGCTAAACTACAGAGAGCCAAAATGTCCATAACTGATGAATAGATAAAGAAAACGTGGTATATATATATATATATATATATATATATATATATATATATATATATATAATGGAATATTACTCAGCCATCAAAAATGAAATTTTGCCATTGGTAATGACATAGATAAAGCTAGAATGTATTATGGTAAGCAAAACAAGTCAATCAGGGAGAGACAAATACCATATGATTTCACTCATATGTAGAATTTCATAACAAAAAAGAACATATGGGAAGGGTGGAAGAGAAGAGAGGGAAAGAAGCCACAAGAGACTCTTAATTATAGAGAATAAACTATGGGCTGATGGAGGGAGGTGGTGGGAGATGGGCTAGATGGGTGACGAATACTAAGGAGTGCACTTGTTGTAATGACAACTGGGTGTTTAGTAAGTGGTAAGTGATGTAACTGATGAATCACTGAATTCTCCTGAAACAAATATTGCACTGTATGTTAACTAAATTTTAAATTAAAAAAAACTCAATTGTCACTTCCCCCTGTATTCTTACCACCCCATTTTCAGCTCATTGTATCCCTTATGTTTAACTAGTTCCTATTGTTTCCTGGCTTGTATTTCTTGTTTTTCTTTTTGCAATTATAAGAGGCATATTCATATTTTCTTATTTTCACTTCTTTTGTACATAAAATTCAGGATTCCATATATGTTTTTATGTACTTTTTAAAACTTATGCTATCTCCTGAAAATTTCTCCATATCGGTTCAGAGGTCTTCATCATTCTTTGTACAGCTGCATAGTACTCAAGTGTGTGTGTGTGCGTGTGTGTGTGTGCGTGTGTGTGTGGTGTGTGTATGTGGTGTGTGTGTGTGTGTGTGTGTGTGTGGTGTGTGTGTGTGTGTGTATACGTGTTTACACACACCATAATTCAACAAACACTCACACCATAATTCAACAAATACTCTTTGGTTAGAGATTTGGGTAATTTTCATATTTTTGAAGATACAAAAAATGATGTAATAAATACATTTGTATACATGCAATTTTACATTCTTGGTGGTACACCATCAGGGTAATCCCTAGAAGTGAGTATTCTGGGTCAAAAGGGAAGTACATCTGTACAACTTCCATAAAGGTTGTACTATTTGGCGTTCTCACCAGCAATGCATGTGAGTGTTTCCCTACCACCTCACCAATAGAGTGTATGATCAAGTTCTTCAATTCTTGACAATCTACTGCATGACAAATAGTCCCCTGTTCTAGTATTAATTTTAATTTCTCTTATCTGAGTGAAGGGAAACATCTTTTCATATGTTTAAGGTCCACTTTAATCTTTTGGTGAATTGCAGGCTAATGGCTTTTAACCAATTTTCTAGAGGCAAAATTATATTTCCTTTCCAATTTTTCCTTTAAAAATTAGGAATATTGGTCTTTACTCTCTGATGCGCATTGAAAATTTTATTTTCAGTTGGTTATTTTTTGTTTGAATTGGTGCTATTCAAAATGTGTTTTCTTATTTTTATGTACTCAAATTTATCAATTTTTATTTTTATTTGTTCTTTTAAAGTTTATTTATTTTTGAGAGAGAGAGCATGAGCAGGTAAGGGGCAGAGAGAGAGAATCCCAAGCAGGCTCCATGCTGTCAGCATAGAGCCCAATGCGGGGATCGATCTCACAAACTGTGAAATCATGACCTGGGTCAAAATCAAGAGTTGGATGCCTAACCGAATAAGCCACCGAGGTGCTCCAAATTAATCAATTTTTAAAATTGCATGTGGGTTTTTACTCATAGTTAAAAAGATTTTTCCTATAATCATGTTTACAGAAGACTTTACCTGTTTTCTTTTTTTCTTATTTTTTCTTTTTGTCTTCTTAAGCAACTTAGACTCCCTAGTTGCTTTGGATTATCTATAGCTTTGGTTTCTAAACAATTCTACAGAACCTTACAGCTCCACAGAAGAGACTCAGGAGGAATGAAATGACTAATTTAAAATATATTTTGTCAGTTAAAATCTTTAATTAAAAACAACATATCTACTTAAATATGTCAAATAAAATTTTAACATATTGAAGATAATTAATATACTAAAATTAGCTGCCAGACAAAATAATTTCAGTAAAGCTAACACAGTATAGTTTCTCCTTCTGTATCTGGATATATATTGAACCTTTGGGAATATATAATTGACTAGCAAGATTGTAGCCCTTTCCTGATTTAATTTTTTTTTTAATTCAGGCCTATACATGTCTGATAAAACAAAACAAAACTCCAATAAACCAGTACATCAGATGTGCCATGCTTAATTAAGACTATGCAAAGCTCAGATATATCTGCTTTATTCATGCCCTTCATACACTGCAACAGTGAGATGTGAAGGAGCAAGTAAACAATTGAAACACAGTATGAGATGTCAGAGTGTTGGCATCTGTAGAACACAATATGAGTTTTAAGTCCTTCTTCTCTCACTCTTATATTAATTCATTCCAAGACCATTTGTTAAAAACCTAAGATGTATCAGGAACACTACTGGGTCTGAGATGTAAAGCAATGAACAAAGTGTTCATGTTCCTTGCTATTTCAGAAACTTTTAATTCATAAAAGTACTTTAATTTATAACAGCTAATTTATATGTCCAGGCAAGACATATTAAACAATTATAATAAAAAATGATGAGAGCTATAATAGAAGAAGTACTACGTGTCATAAGTTTCTATAAGAGAATATATGGCCCATGGGGTATGGAAGGTGTTACTCATAAAAGAGCACTTAAACTGAGTGCTTATATACAACTTATATGTTTTAGATATTAACCCTTTAAATGATACATGGTTTGCAAATATCTTCTCCCATGCCATAGGCTGCCCCTCCATTCTGTTACTTATTTCTTTTGTTGTTTGGAAGGTGTTCCAGTTTCCTGTAGTCCTACTTGTTTATATTTGCTTCTTCTACTGCTTGTGCTTTGGTGTCATATCCAAAAAAATCATTGCCAAGACCAACGTCAAGGAGATTTTTCCCTGCTTTCTTTTGAGAGTTTTATAGTTACAGAGCTTATATTTAAGTCTCTAATCTATTCAGAGTTAACTTTTGTGAGTGGTTTAAGACAAGGGTCCAATTTCATTCTTTTGCATGTGAAGATGTAGTTTAACCAACACCATTTATGGACAAAAACTATCTTTTCCCCACTGAATATTCTGGGATCCCTTGTCAAATATTAGTTGTGCATGTATGGGCTTATTTCTGAGCTCTCTATTCTATTCCATTGGTCTATGTGTCAGTTTTTATGCCAGGATCCTACTGTTTTGATTACTACGTTTTTATAGATTACTTGAAATCAGGAAGTACAATGCTTTCAGCTTTGTTCTTTCTCAAGACTTCTTTGGCTATTTGAGGTCTTCTGTGGTTACATATTAACTTTAGATTTGTTTTTCTTTGAAAATTGTCCCTGGAATTTTGATAGGGATTGTACTGAATCAACAGGTGGCTTTGGGGAGTATGGATATTTTAACGATATTAATTTTTTGAACCACAAATATGATTTATCTCCCCACTAATGTGTGTCTTCTTCAATTTCTCTCATTGATATCTCATTGTTTTTAGTATACAGATTTTTCACCTCCTTGGTTACATTTCTTCCTAAGTATTTTATTGTTCTCAGTGCTACTGTAAATGAGACTGTTTCTTTATTTCTCCAGATATTTTGTTATTAGTGTACAAAAATTCACATCAAATAGTCACATTGTACACCCTGAATTTACACAATGCTATATGTCAATTATATTTCAATAAATCTGGGGGGGGGGAACTTAAAAAAAGAAGAACTCAGTAACTTTGAAAGCCTCCCTGTCAACCTCCACCATTCATCACTGTTACATACTCCTACTAATGTATTAAGATTTGTGTTGTGTTGTGTTGTTTAAGATTTGATTCAGGCTTTGACTTTAAAAGGATAATCCTGTTCCCTGTTCTATGTCTATGCCTATGCTTTCAGTTCTTAAAGTATCCTGTATATTTCTCTCTTTACTCTGACATTTATCATACTTCACTCTGTTTCTCTGCCCTCACCACTAGATAGATGCTCAGATCCTCCAGTCAGGATCAAGTCTTATTCATTCAGCACAATTGCTAACACTTTGCAGTCACTCTATATACATTCAGTAAATGAAGATTTGCCAAGATAAAAGAGGGAAGCAGATTGTAGAAGAGAACTGCATGTTATAAAAAGAGGACAAGGTAAAAAAGAGTATTTCAGGCTTAAGACATAGGGAAACAGGTGTTTGGAAAACATGTCTTTCCTAGGGATACAGAAAGCCATCATGGGATATCTGAGAGAGAGAGAGAGAGAAAAAAATGAAGGCCAGACACATAGAGGCCTGTAGTTCCTGATAGTAAGTGTGGACATTAGTTTACAGGCCATGGCAAACTTGTAAGTTCCATGGCAGGCAGATAATGGTCACCAAAGACATCAGGTCTCTGGGCTCTGAAAATGTTACCTCCTAAGACAAAGAGTTTTTGAAGATGTGACTAAGTTGAGGACCTTGGGATAGAGACCTTATCCTGGATTATCCAGGTGGGCCCTACATGCAACCACATCTACCCTTGTAAGAAAGAAGCAGAGGGAAATCTGACACACAGAGAAGAGAAGGTGATGTGAAGACACAGCAGAGAAAGATCTGAAGATACTGGTCTTAAAAACTGGAGTGATATGACATGAGCCAAGAGATGCTAGTGGCCACCAGCAGTGGGGAGAGGCAAAGCACAGATCCTGTCCTCCGAGCCTTAAGAGGGCATATGGCCCCACCAGTAGCTTCAATTAGGCCCAGAAGTACTAACTTAGGACTTATGGTCTCCAGAACTGAGAGAATAAATTTAAATTGTTTTAAGCCATCAATTCTGTGGCAATTTGTTACAGCAGACACAGGAAACTAATACAGCTTTAATGTAGGAGAGGTGGAAAATTACTTATTTTTAACAAGAGAATTCTGGCATTAATAAGGAAGGAGGCCTACAGAGGTAACTGCAGGGGCAGAGGAGGAAGCCGAGATAATGACATTAATGCAGGTGAGTCATCGATGGAGACTAAAATAATGTGGCACCATTATTAAATAATGGTAAAAAGGGAATGAAAGTTCACTTGTAAAATATCCGTAGCTACAATCATTGATTTATGTGGTAAAGAAAATGTTACAAAATTTATATAAAAGAGTTTTTATGGTCTTGTGGTTTAAACAAGAACACCTAAAATAAATATATTTTAATCCTTAGAAATACAATAATAATTGTTACAGTACTGTGTACTGGGTTGCATCAGAATTAAACTTTCTTCCAGATGGGAAAGCAACAGTATTTCTTGGATACAGAGAAACAATCCCAATCTTTTTGGATCTTAGAAAATCGGGGCTAGAAAGGAATTCAGATATCTAACTTGGTCTCTTTAATACTTTCTCTAGCATTTTAGAGAGGTGGTCATTTGACTTCTGCCAGTCCAACAAGCAATTCACTTCTACCACAGACAGCCCATACACAGAGCTTTGCCTGTTATGCACTCATATAGCAAATATTTATCAAATGTCTTTGTGTGTGTGTGTGTGTGTGTGTGTGTGTGTGTGTGTGTCGGGTACTCTTCTAGTTCTAGAGATTCAACAATCTATAAAAAAAAGACTCATGGAACTTCCATTCTAGCAGGAGATAGATGATAACCAAGGAACCAAATACATAATAATCGTATACTGACAATATGTGCTAGGAGGAAGATAAAACACAGTTATAGGATATTGGATATTAAAATTCTGTGGGTAGAGAAGGCATCTCTGAGGAAGCAACCTTTGAGCCCAGGCCTAAATGGAGGGTAGGAGCTGGCTATGCAAAAGCCTGGGCCAGAGTATTCCAGGCTGATGTAGCAAAAATGCAAATTTCTGAGGGTGGGGACAAGCTTGGTTTGTTTAGGGGACAAAGGTCAGTATTGCTGGCACATAATGAAGGGTAGAATATTTAAAAGTTTATAGTTCCAATTCTAAAAGTCACAATTTTACACAATACCCCAGTACATATAATTCAGAGCATGGGTAGCATAGCTATGTGTTAGAAGGAGAAAAGCAATGGTTAGGAATTCAGTGACCTGAGTTTTATTTCTTGCCCTTTACTTAAACAGGTGTGTGTTCTAAGATTTTTCTTTGCCTCTTTAGATTTCCATCTTCTGCTATTTCTGATAAGTGATACAGTTGGACTAGATCACTGATTTTCCAGTGGTACTATATAGGGGCAGTAAGGGGCTTAGCTTTTGGGGCTCACATCTGACCACTGGTTTGATCAGAGAAACCCTGTTGCTTGCATTTTCAAAACAACTATATTTAAACCACAGATTCTTTTTTTAAATTTTTTTTTTTCAACGTTTATTTATTTTTGGGACAGAGAGAGACAGAGCATGAACGGGGGAGGGGCAGAGAGAGAGGGAGACACAGAATCGGAAACAGGCTCCAGGCTCTGAGCCATCAGCCCAGAGCCCGACGCGGGGCTCGAACTCACGGACCGTGAGATCGTGACCTGGCTGAAGTCGGACGCCCAACCGACTGCGCCACCCAGGCGCCCCTTAAACCACAGATTCTTGAAGTCAAGAAAGTTTATAAACCAGTAGCCAAAATTAACTATTTAATTATTTTAAACATCACATCCAGTGATTCTAAACTATAGAAAAGACAATTCTGACTCAGTTCAATGGAAAATAAACAATATACATATGAAATGTATAGTCTTGTATAGTACCTCCTCAGCACAGGAGTTGTGCTAAAACAAAAGCAAAAGCAAGCAAAAAACAAAACCCTGCATTTAGGGAATGCTGGGTTACACATATTTAAATGATTTATTTATTGCAAATATTTTCAGAGCCTTTAGTGACCCAATGTTATTTATGAATTTCCATGAGAAAAAAATGCAATGTGCTTCATAGCCTAGACTTTTTTAGGACTTTTGTTTTATGGAGTATAAGATTAGTGTTCCATAGATGCTTTATTAAAACTATTATCTTATCACTCTGAGATACTAGGATTCTATGCCTTCATTATAAACCCTAAGAGAAATAGGTCATCTCTGTTCTGTTCACAGCTGTATTTGTAATGTTTTGTATACTGCTAAGATGGCAATATTCCATTAGTAAATCATTATATAATGACAGACTGAATGAATGAGTGAAAAAGGAAATAGGAAATCTAACCGTTCCTGAGGAGAATAGAGCCCTGTAGTGGCTCTCTGACATCACCAACACACCAAAACCAGAAACAAGCCAAGCACCCATTATTCTGACACTACATCCCTAAGCTTCTTCCAATGAGTTTCTAGTTTCTCTAAGGACCCCAGTTTCTCTTTACAGGCATTGTTCATTTATTCAGCAATATTGTTTGAATATCTTATGTTCCAGATACTTGAGTAGGTTTGGGGAAGCAATGATGGGCTTACAGCCTAAGGGGAAATATGGATGGTAATAAGATAATCAAATATATAACTACAAACTTAATACTGTCAAGGGCACACACAAACAGCTACGATTTGATTTAGTATTGAGAAGCGTGAAAGGAGTTCCTTGAGAAGTAACATGTGAGCTTCGAAATCTGAAGACAAGTGGGGATTAACTACATATAGCAGAGGAAGGAGAGTGGTTAACAGACAAAAGAGCAAGACCCTGAGGTGGAGGTGAGCATGAGTAAAAGGGATGAAGACATGGTGAGAGAGGCTAGAATGAAGGAACCAAAACAGTTGTTACTGAGGTTGGGGACCTGGGTAGGCAGTCTATTCAGGCCTTGTGGCATATTAAGGACTTTTGCTTTTTTTTTTTCTTAACTCTAAAAGTGATATTAAGAGATAAGGAAAGGAACATCATCATTTTCTTCACTTTTTTTTTAAAGAAAACTTCACTGTGGCTGCACAGTGTACACAAGATTAGAAGAAAAAAATAAAATGAGAGGGCTTAACCAGGAGTGATAGCAGTGTGGACAATGAGACTCCTGAGATATTCAGCAACTAAAATGTTTACTATAATGTGATACTATAACACATGTAGCATATAAAAAAAAATAATGATTTGTAAGTTTTGGACCTGTGCCACTATGCTAATGGGTGCCATTCAAGGGAAACTAGGGAAAGGATTCACTTTGCAAGGGAAAGAATAGGAGTTCAATTTCAGACCTGCTGCATTATGGTTTCCTTGGGATATCCAATCACAAATGTTGAAAATAAGACTGGAACTCAGAAGAGAAGTCTACATTAAAGATATGAAATTATAAATTTCAAGAATTAAAATAGTACTTAAATCCTTCAGCATGAAAAAGACCATTTTGAGACACAAAATACAGCATGAAAGGGGAACCATGATATGGTTGAACTTGAAGAACAGGTATAAGAAAATAACAAATAATATTTCTTTTTAGCATTTTTAAAAAAATTTAACATTTATTTACTTTTGAGAGAGAGAGAGAGACAGAGACAGAAGGCAAGCAGGGGAGGAGCAGAGAGAAGGAGACACAAAATCTGAAGCAGGCTCCAGGCTCTGAGCTGTCAGCACAGAGCCCGACATGGGGCTTGAACCCACAAACTGCAAGATCATGACCTGAGTTGGAGTCAGAAGACTGAATTACCCAGGTGCCACTCTTTAGCATTTTCTATGTGTCAGGCACTGTCTCAAGCAAGTAAATTTGTTACTTCTTTCAAAAAAATATTTTGATGAAGTTAACAGTATTATTAGCATTTTTACAGAGGAGTTATCTGTGCTGACTTACTGGTGATATGATTCACAGTCAGGAATTGAATCTGAAAAGGCTGGCTTCAGAGCCTAAAATCATGAGGTTACAGAATGAGCCAATAAAGAAGCACAGGAAAAGAACAGGAGAGTGGGGGAGGCCAGGGCTATCATCAAAGTTAAGAGAAGAAAGTTTTAAGAAAGAAATAGGCTGAAGGCTGATGGGGAAGTAAAATAAATTCAGCATAAAAATTGCCTACTGCATTTAGCAACATGGTGATCACTGGAAATCCATCTTGATGGAAAGAAGAATGCAGAAGATACTTTGAAGAAGTAGGGAGATAAAAGAAGGTGAAGAAAGAGAAGAAAATGCAAATGCACACTTTCCTGAGAATCTTGATTATAAGGGGAGAAAGCTTTTAAGGCACTGGCTGGTAGAAGAGAAGCCAAGGTAGTTTTCTTTCGTTTGAAAATAGAGTGTTGGGCATATTCTGGTGCAATGGGAAGAATATAGTAGAGACAGAGAGATTGAAGACACAGGAAAGGTTAATCAATACTGGTAATCAATGTTGTGAGATTCAAGAGACAGAAGGAAAAATCAGGATACAGCCCAGTGGAAAACTACATAGGATGTTGAGGCAAAAGCACAAGAATGTAACCGGCAGAAATGGAAAGAATAAGGGGGCAACTACTGGTCAGGGCATAAATTGGGAAGGTGAAAATTGAAGGTGAAAGTGTTTGATAGCTCTTCCTTTGTTGTTTGTTTTTGAAGGGGGGTTGTAAGCACAGTATCTAGTGCAAAAGGAGAGATTAGCTGGTGGGGGAAGACTCCAAAATCTGTCAGCTACAAAGAAGGTTTGAAGTAGTTATCGAAACACAGGAGGAAGTAGACCAGAGTAAGAGAGTAGTGCTGCTGGGTAGTGTTGAGAGCTAGTTGATTATGACCTTAATACATTTTGGTGATGCTAACTGCTGTATGGGTCATTTGTTTTAGAAATGTTAAGCTGCCCAAGTATGTGCCCATACACATACTAGCAATAGTATGTGTATGGGGGAGATTTCACATAGGTATGAATACACAGAAAATATAGATTTCATACACACACACACACACACACACGATGGATTTTGTTTTTAGTTCAGATTGTTCATAATCAGTATTTATATTTGTTTAGATGACACATATTACTCCATAAGTACAGATCTTCCTCAATTTACCATGGAGTTATACCTCAATAAACTCACTGTGAATTGAAAATACCGTAAGTCGAAAATGCATCTAATACACCTAACTTACTGAACATCGTAGCTTAGCCTAGTCTGCTAATGTGCTCAGCACACTTAGTCTACAGTTGGCCAGAATCAATACAAAACCTGTTTTATAATCAAGTGTTGAGTCATAGTTGATTGAATACTGGCTGACTAGGGGCTGCCTCCCTGCTACTGCCCAGCATTAAGACAGAGTATTGTGTTGCACAGCACGAGCCCAGAAAAGGACCAAGGACTCAAAATTTGAAGTACAGTTTCTACTGACTCGGTATCACTTTAGCACCATTATAAAACTGAAAAATTGTATATCAAGTCATTGTAAGTCAGGGACCATCTAAATTGGGTTTACACATACTTGTGATACTTTTAATCATGGCCTGTGTCTTAGCTCCCACAAGGAGTTCATCTGTTCTCCACTCCTCTCCATTCTTCCTAGTTCCTTTCCTCCTTTTTCTCCCTCTTTTTTTCCTTCCTCTTCCTTTCCCCCTTCCCTTCCTCCTTACTTCCTTTCTTTTTATTCTTTTCTTCCCTCTTTCTACTCCTAACTTCCATTGTTTCTCTCCATACTTATAAAGCAGGGATTTTCAACTCTGGTTATAAATTAAAGTTACCTAAGAAGCTACAGAAAACACCTATCTCTGAAAAAAAAAAGAAAGAAAAAGAAAGAAATTACCTATATCTGGATTACAACAAAGTCAAAATTAATTCAGGATATGTAGGGTGAGGTTCAGGGCATTAATACCACATTTGTTAAATGAACAAATATCATTCCAAATCAAAACGCAATTAAAACATTTTTTAAGCCAATTATTTACTTTGAGAGAGAGGCAACATGTGCAGGGGAGGGAGGGAGGGAGAGAGAGGGAGAGAGAGAGAGGGAGAGAGAGAGAGAGAGAGAGAGAATCCCAAGCAGACTCCACACTGTCAGAGCAGAGGCCGACGCAGGGCTCGAACTCACCAACTGCAAGATCACAACCTGAGCCGAGATCAAGAGTTGGGATGCTCAACTGACTGAGCCACCTAGGTGCTCCAAAACAGTTTTTTTCTACAGACTTTTACAATACATTAATAGGATAACATGCACAGGAACAGCCAAATTCAAAATAAATCAGTAACAGAACAAAACCAGATGCTCTCTGCCCCTCACCCTGCATCTTTAGTCAGTCTGATAGCTCACTGTGCTTACCAGTCATTCTGAAGTGTCCCTAGTTGTGCCTAAATTAACCTAGTAGAGCTTGGGGAAGATTAGGAGCTGTCTTTTTCTAATGAGATTGTGTGTTGGGAGAAGTAAGGAGGACAGGGTTTTCTCTCCACTTCTTCCCTCAATGTGAAACTTCCAGCATGTGACTTCACCCCTCTGAATTTCAGTTTCCTCATTTGTAAGTAGAATTTTAGCATATTTCTTATCAAAGATGTAGACAGAGCACCCCATAACACATCAATTTCACATTTGCATCATAATAACAATTTACTAAATGCCTTTGGCATTCAAAGTGCATGGTATAACTGCGACATGTGCTAAGGAGCACTGAGGGATCTAAAGTGACCAGGGCTTTAGTAAATGGTTTGTAAATACTTGGTGCTTTTCATTATAAAATAAAGTTGTTTATATGAATGTAAGTCCTCAGACAATTTTAGAAGCCTTGAAAATAAGAGGTCTCAACCTTTCCTTGTTCGATTACCAAAAGAGATCATTGTATCCACAGTGAAATGAAATTAAACCACCAGCCACTGAATCATTCCTAGGAGACAGATAAAGTCAAATGTTCGGGAGTTTGGATACCATCAACCAAATGAATGTAAGTGTTACCTGAAAGAAGAGAGGTATCATTTCATTCAGGATGAATCCTACACTTTAAATGTATTTAAGGTACTGACTCTTTCTCCCTAAAAATTTTTATTCATTTTCAGAAGAGGCCTTGGTCCAAAGTTGGCTAACATTTTACAATTCAAGCTGAAAGACTTTTGGCTTCTGAGGGCAGTTCTAAGCTTTCAGCCTAACATGGGGCTTTCATTCTTTGCCAGACCAGAGTGACCACAGAGCTGCCGGGCAAGCCTTCTGAAATCTCTTTCTGGATTACCATCACATTTTTCAGACAGCAGGAATCTGGCTGTACGACCAAGTCTTCTCAGCTTTCATGGGGCTCCAAGACTATTTTGTTTATAAAAGAGGAAGCAAGTCTGGATAAAAATTTACCTTTATATTTGGTATACTGGCCTTCACTGAACAGGAAACCATTTTTGGATTATCAGACACCTACAGTGGTTCCCTTAGCCAGTTTTGTCATCTGAGAATAAATAAGTGTATCACTGTGCTCTTTCATTTATTTACCCACTTTTTAAAACATATTTAGTATACCAAGTAATTGCTAGACATCAGTGTATGAGGAAGGTTCCCAGAATGAAACAAATGGCAGGACCCTAGAATAAAATCAGATTTTCATGATTCAAGGAGGGTTTAAAAAGAAACTATTTACAAAGGTGAGGGCAGGGTGAATAAACACTCAAGGGGTAGTGTAGATTCCTCCCCACCTTGCCCCAAGGCTAGTGAAATAAGGGTGCTATTAGCATTTTCAGGATTGAAGGGATAAGAAAAGGAAAGAGTAGCCCACCGGTATTCACTCTCCCTCTACTCTGCCTCCATCTCCTGCCAGGGCTTCCCACTGGTTGAATCTTACCAGAAGGCAGAAGGCAAAGCATTCTCTTGAACATAGACTTGTAAGTCAAGCATCTCCTGGCAGAAATCAGAGCAGACCAGGCTACAGAATGAATCCAGAGGGACAAACAAAAGGTAATTATCATCCTGGAATTGCAAACATAGTCTGAAGGATATATTTCCATTCTTATTTTTATCTAAAACATAACCATAAAGGTGGGGGGTGGGGGGAGCCTGAGCGACTCAGTCGGTTGAGTGTCTGGTTTTGGCTCAGGTCATGATCTCATGGTTTGTGGGTTTGGGCCCCGCATCAGGTTCTGTGCTGACAACTTAGAGCCTGGAGTCTGCTTTGGATTCTGTGTCCCTCTCTCATTCTGCTCCTCCCCTGCTCGTGCTCTGTCTCTCTCTCTCAAAAATAAATAAGAAAAACATTTTAAAAATTAAAAATAAATAAATAAAGCCATAAGGAAAACCACTGCTGAAGCAGAAATCTAAAATTTCTTTTCTGATCATTCACTGAAAAAATAAAATTCCAGTAAATTAGTTTCAATCCACATGAAATGGTGTTCTCTCTTAAGCAATTAAGCTCTATTCTTTTTCTGAGGCCATGCACTCAAAGGAAAAGAACAAATGCTTGGTTTTTTAACAAATCACATTCAAATACAGACTTTGTGACTTACTATCTGCATGACCCTGGGTAAATCATTTAATCTTTCCAAACCTCAGTTTCCTGGCCTGTAAAACTGGCATTAGTTACACCTGCCTGGTACTATGCAGGACACACAGTAATAGCTCAGAAGATCCTTTCACAATGCTTAATAATGTTCTTGATGACCTAAGTAGTAACTTGTGCGAAAGGATTTGTTTCTTCTCACTACTTAGAGCATGTGCCGTACCACCCCTCTTTCATGACTTATACTTTACTTCTCTATTTTCAGAAATAATGAATTTTGTAACATTTTCTGATTTTCCTTATTCTTTCCCACTCTTGGCAATTTCAATGTTTCCTCTGCCTAAAATAATCTTCTCTCTCATCTTCCCTATTCCTCCACATCCTTCTTTTTTTTCTTTAAAGTTTATTCATTTATTTTGAGACAGAGAGAGAGAGAGAGAGAGAGGAGAGAGAGCATGTGCACAAGTGGGGTAGGGGCAGAGAGAATGAGAGAGAGAGAGAGAGGAGAGAGAGAGAGAGAGAGAGAGAGAATCCCAAGCAGGTTCCATGCTGTCAGCACAGAGCTCAACATGGGCTCAATCTCAGTGAGATCATGAGCTGAGCCAAAATCAAGAGTAGGATGCTCAACTAACTGAGCCACTAAGGTGCCCCAAATGAGTTATGGTGTTTTGTGTTCTTTTTTAAAGTATGCTCCATGCCCAATATAGGGCTTGAACTCACCAGCCTGAGATCAATGCAGATTCTCTGCTGACTGAGCCACCCAGGCACCCACCTACATATCTTTCTTATTTAGACTTCACATCTTCATAAAAACCTTACTTTGATTCCACTGGTGTTACTTTTTTTTTTTAAAGGTTTATTTACTTATTTTGAGAGAGAGAGAGAGAGAGAGAGTTCACAAAGGAGGAGGAGAGAGGGAGGAGAGAGAATCCCAAGCAGGCTCCATACTGTCAGCACAGAGCATAACTCAGGGCTTGAACTCACGAACTGCAAGATCATTCCCTGAGCCGAAACCAAGAGTCAGGTATTCAACCAACTAAGCTACCCAGGGGCCCTTCCACTCGTGTTACTTTAAGTGTACCTGGTTATATGCTTTAAAATTTCCTTTTTCATAATCACTGCATCTGATATTTCTCATTGTAATGTCTGAGTTTCTTTCTAAGCAGTTAAGTTCTCTGATGATATGGCCCATTTCTATCTTGTTCACTACTGTATCTTCAGTGTCTACAGCAGTACTTAATAACCAATAAATATTTGTGTAAATTGATAAGCAAATGAACCACTTTCTTCTTCTGCACCTTATTTCAACTTTATTTAATTCTCTTCATCATTTATCATTCATTAAAGATACTGTCCTGTTTGTTTACTTTGAGGTAACTAGAACAAAAGGCAATTCTTATTCAGTAGACTGTTCCTTGCCCTGCTAAGAATAATGGAGGCCCCACCAGCCTGGGTCCTTGAGGGACCTGTGTAAGGAAGAACCACCCTTCTTCCTTCCCATCATCCCAATGAGATATCTAACATGAACAAGATAGAAAATTGCACTGTAAGAATTTATTATTGCAGCATAACCAAGTTTATACGGACTACCACAGGGATAATAAAGTTTCCTTTAAAAATAATCTATTTAATTTAAAATGAAAAAAAAGTAAAGATAAAATGAGACGATTTGTAGAAATATATTAAGCAAATGACAGTTCAATCTGTCATAAAAACCAAGAATTCCACTTCTGGGTATATATCCCCAAATACTAAAATTAGGGACTTGAATAGATATTTGTGCAATCATGTTCATAGCAACCTTATTTACAAGAACCAAAGGGTGGTAACGACTCCAAAGATGAATGGATAAACAAAGTGATGTATATGTACAATGGGATGTTATGAAGCCTATGATGAATGGCTTGGTTGTCAGAATATTTCACATATTTACTGGTAACAGGTCATCAGTCTGTACACTTTTAAGTGTATGCAACTTTTCATTGTAAATTATACCTTAATAAAACTGAGGGGGGATACTGAAATTCTGATACATGCTATAACATGTATGAACCTTGAAAACATTATGCTAAGTGAAATAAGCCTGACTCAAAAGGACAAATTGTATGATTCCACTTATATGGGGTACCTAGATCAGTCACAGTCATAGACACAGAAAGTAGAATAGTGGCTAACAGGGGCTGGGGGTAGGGGGTGATGGTGAATGGTGTTGAATGGATACCAAGTTTCAGTTGGAATGATGAAAAAGTTCTGGAGATGGATGGTGGTAATGGTTACACAACAATGTGAATATACTTAATGCCATTTAAAATACTTTTTTCAAAGTTTAAAATGGTAAATTCTATGTTATGCATATTTTACCACAATAAAAATATTTCATGTGGTATTCAAATATCACAAAAATCATCAAGACTATAAAAAATTAAAGGTTCTGAAATACTGACAGGGAATTAGCATGAGCTTTCAAATCAGAGAATCTTTGGCATTTGTTGACTTTTCTCAGTCTCCCTTTCAGTATGTGTAACATAGGGTCATTGTAAAGATAAACAAAGTAACAGGCAAAGCACTTAGAACAAAGTAGGTACATTGTAGAAACCCAATTAATGTTTCCAGTTAATATATTGTCATTGTTTTTGTTATGTTTTAAAAGAAAATAGGAGACTCCAGTGTTTTCTAGGCAGTGGGTTTTGGTTGTTGTTGTTTTGTTTTCACATAACATAAATTTGGTTGGAAATCAAGTTATGAAAAACAAGATTCCGTTCCAGTAGAGTTATTGAATATTTTATCATTTTAGAAGTCCAATTTTCTTTACTCATTCTCAGTGTCTTCTGTCTTTATAAGATAAGGGACAGATTCAATTTATACTGTCAAACACTAGCTGCCTAGCTATCTAAAAGACTCCTCCTTTTAACCTTCTTTTATGTTTACCTTGCTGAAACATAGTTAAATGCTTTCAGTAAAACATAAAACCTCTGAGAGTCAAAACCTACCAAATAATTCTATACCTCCAGATATAAACAGATCTTTTGAGAAAAAGGAACTATTTAACTTAATAAAATTTTACATTCTTGACTTTGTAGACAACTTGTAAGCAAGCCTGACCATTCCTATTTTGTCGAATAAATTTTGTTCAATGCCCATTATGTTATCATAATATGTCTGGGGTTATGGAAGAGCAGAAATAAGGATATTTCCACAGACCCTAATCTGAAGGAGGTATAAATTATATACACTGATGATGTGAATGACCACTTTTAGACAAGCCTTCACTGGTAGAGTTTAAAGCAGGGAATAACGACTGAACCCTTATTCAGTATTCCCTAAAACAAAATTACATGATGCTACATGATGAACTCCCCCTATAATATTGGTATCTTGTTCTATTATTTCTTAACTCATTGTTTCTATTCATGCTTTGCTTCTGGAGGGCCCTACTCTCTTGTACATAACTATCTACATCCTCTACCATCTCTAAAGTCCTGTCTAAAGTCAGCCCTGCCTATTGTACTATATAATAGTGTGTCACAAATCAGTATCACCTTTAACATAAAATTCTAATACCAGATTGCATACAGTTCTCTGTTTACTACCAAGGCCTAGAGAGAAGATATTCATTTCTATTTAAATTTAAAACATCTTGAAGAAGAAAAATGCATTCCCTTATGCATTTATATTCATAGTTTTCCGAAAATTGATTATTATAATTTAGGCATTCAATAAATACTTGCTAATATGACAGCTAAGATAATTGGATACAGGGAGCTTTCCTTGGTCTTTCTAGTTACAAAGTGCAGTGATAATGCACTCTTTTTGTTATAGACATTGCAGAAATTCCACAAGAGTTTAAGTTGTATTGGTAGCCCTTACAGGAAATTAGTTCCCAATATTTCACCTATATCTTGGGCATTTCTGCCTTATTATTCTAATTATTCCATGGGAAGAATTTACCATGAAACTTAAATGCAATCTACTATGCAAAGACAAACAAATCAACCAAGTCAGTCAAACTAATAATATATTTATAGGGTGGAATAACTATAGTACAGGGTTAAATTAACATTATAATTTAGGGAAATGTCCTCATACAATGAGAAACAAACCATACATTTTCAATGAGGCAGCCCTGTCATTAAAAGTTTTCAGTTCCCTACGTATTTAATTTGGTCACTTTATAGACTGTTACTATCAAATAATCTTTTGTCCACATTATTATACTCTCTTTTTAAAACCTTTAGTAATGACCACATGCAGTCTGTGTAATGAATCAAGCAAATTAATAAGATAAATTTAGGGACACTTGGGTGACCCAGTCAGTTTAGCTGATTGAGCTGACTCTTGATTGCAGCTCAGGTCATGATCTCATGGTTCTTAGGAAAGAGCCCTGCATCAGGCTCTGAGCTGACAGTGTGGAGCCTGCTTTGGGATTCTCTCTCTCCCTCTCTCTGTCTCTCCCCCATTTGCACAGGCTCGTTCTCTCTCTCTAAATAAAGTTTTAAAAAAATCTTAAAGTAAAAGGTAAATTTAGACCTACTGATGACAAATAAGGAAAATAAAAGATCAGTCTTCCCAAATCCATTCTTATCATACACCTGAATGAGGATTTTCAAAAAGAAAAAAATCCAGGAGGAAAACAAATCTATTTTTTCTTTGTTTTTAGACCATTACAGAAAGACCTTACTTAAGTTAATAACTCAACTGTAAGACTTTTCATGTTTAGCTGTGTTTGGAATGACACCAGAAAAAAAAAGTATTTTAAAAGTATATCATTAGCTTTGCGCAGTGGCAGTATCGTAGCCAATGAGGTTTATCCGAGGCGCAATTATTGCTAATTGAAAACTTAAAAGTATATCAAACATACAATTATAAGGCTACTGATATCTACCTTGAGTTCAAATGTCATCACTTCAGTTGAGTCTCCTTTTAATCTCTCATTTAAGTAAGTTAATTACTCCATTATCTATGATATCCTAAGTGACATTTACATACCTTTATTTTATTGAACTTTAGTTTACTATCCGCCTTACTTGATCCTTACATCCTTGAAATATATGTATATATATTTCCTACCAATAACCTGGGACTGTTTACATTACAGTTTGGGCTAAACATTGAAGCAATTCTAAGGTAAATTAACTGCACTAAGTAAATTCATCTGTCAGCCATACAAAGGAAACATATCAAGAGATGAAAATTATGATGTTCTGCCATTATTAATATTATTAAAAATAATGTAACAACAAGAAGAATAGATTAGTATAGTTACTAAGATCTAGCACACTAGGTATTCTACAGATCATCTTACTGAATCCTCCAATGAATTTGAAATTAGGTATCATTCTCTCATTTCAAAGATGAGGTCACCACAGCTTGAAAATTGTTAAGTAACCAGCCTGCACAAAGCTATACAACTGGTAAGTGGCAAAGCTGAAGTCCAACCTCAGGTCTGGTTGGCTGCTGCCCAAGCACAGCCCTGTCACAATGAGTCCTGGGCCTGGGTTTATTTCTGGTTGTGAGCCATTTCTTTCACTCTGCTGAGTGGCCCCAGTATTGGACTGTCTTTGCTTCTCTTTCTATCTGGCACCTTTATTTCATTGTTGCACAATGCTTCCATGGATATAGCTGCCACTCCCACTGTAACCCATGGTCAGATTTGGCTCTGTTTAGGTAATTGCAAACATATGCTTGAAGAGAATGGCTCAACATATAGGCAACTGGCTGGCTTTTAAAGCTTTCATTTGATGTTTAGTATTATATGGCACAAATCTTACCTTTATACAGTCCTTTCATTGAAACAGATGTGGCTCAGGGAAGATGGAACATGGGGAATCAATTAATACAAAAGACTGACTGGTGTATTTTAAAAATGGACAGTGATGGCCAGATACACTAACTATTCACACGGCTAGCAATGGGAACCACAGTGATGTCCCCATGTCTATGTATTTTTGGTGAGTCAGTAATTCTTCCTGTCTGTGGGGATTATCCAGCTGTCCTCTTTGCAGTGGATCAAGTATTTAAAGAAAAGCAGAGAAAACCTTTTCATCTCTCTGGCCTGGGAAAAGTGAAATAAGCCCTGTCAATAAACATCTTTGGACTTCACAAATTTCCATCTTCCTCGATTATTCATGTCTTTTCAAACCTCAAACATATGTCATGGGGATTTGATAGTATACAATTTTCAGTTAAATTGCCACAAATACCCACAGAGAATTCAGTTTGACTTGGGGATTATCCCTAATTTTTCTTTGATCAAAGTTGCAGCCTGTGGATTTTTTTTTTTTTTTCGGGCCACTTCAAACAACTGCGTTGGAAAGAGTTCATGTGTGCATTTCTGCATGCTCCAAACTCTGATCATGTAGGCTCTATTTGGGTCGACTAAACAGGATCTTGGACTCTTTTCACAGACTCTCTTAATTAACAAGGAAATGAAATTGACACCCCCATGAAAAAACTAGAACTCTTTAGAAAATCCATTCAATTCTTTGGAAGTTAATAATCTCATGTTATAATTCTAACTTTAGAGATCTTGTTATCTTTATGCCACTTGGAGAATTTCATATGTGATATTACCTTTCAGGGAGAAATCAATTCTTCTATGTGACACACACTCTTCTTTCTAAAGGTATCTTGGTAAAAACATAGTGGCTATCTCAAAAAAGAAAACAAAAACAAAAACAAACACAGAACATGGAAGAACATGGCATGATAAAAATAACTCCTTCTTCAACAATCACTTAGCATCTGCTCTGTGTCAGGATTTAAATACAGGTCAGTGATAAACATTCCTTAATACTGATATCCAGGCCCTTCTCACCTCACAAACTTTTTTTCCCCACTACTTTACCACCTCCTATCCCCCCTATGATTTCCTCCCAGCTTCCTGAACACACTCCTCTTGTTCTTGCCTACAGCACTTTGCACAGGCTGATTCTTCTGCTGAGGATTCTCTGTTCTTGCTTTCCCATTTTGACGGACTGAATTCTACTATGCGTGGGACTCTCCTTGAACATCGATCTTTTTCTCAGTGAGACTTCCCTGATTTCCTAATTCTGTGTTCAATGACCCTTCTATGTATCTCCCCAGCACCTTATTTTTACCCTGTCAAGGTCTTTTTCACACTGTAGGAACTGCTTCATTTGTTTTTAGCCCCCAGTAGATTGCAACGGAAGGCAGGGGTAGCTTTCCCTCCATTTAGCATCGTATGGCTCAGCATCTATCACAGCGACTAACACATAATAGGTCCTTAATACACACTTCCTGAGTAATGACGACCACCATTTATTGTATCTATTATTTGCCAGGGGCTGCGTTGGGCACTTTAGATATGTTATATCTACTGCTTACATCATATTTATACATATATACATATATATGTATTATTTTCATTTCAGATATAAGGGAAATGTAAACGGATTAAATAAACTACCTAAGATCTGTGAATCTTCAGCAACAAAGCCTGCACTTTCTCTCATTTTACCACAGCACTTCCAAGAAGATAGTATCCCAGTGCATATTTAAAATTTTTTTTTTCAACGTTTATTTATTTTTTGGGGGACAGAGAGAGACAGAGCATGAACGGGGGAGGGGCAGAGAGAGAGGGAGACACAGAATCGGAAACAGGCTCCAGGCTCTGAGCCATCAGCCCAGAGCCCGACGCGGGGCTCGAACTCCCGGACCGTGAGATCGTGACCTGGCTGAAGTCGGACACTTAACCGACTGCGCCACCCAGGCGCCCCTCCCAGTGCATATTTTAACCTCTGTTAAAACAGAGGTTTTATCTTTGTGTTTATATGTGAAGCACATACAGATTCTTAACTAGTTTTCTTTGAAATGTTTTAAATTTGATAAGACAGTTATGAGACATAATAGTATTTATCTGCAAGCTGCTCCTAAGCATAATTATACCTACTCTTTCATTCTTGCTCTGTGAAGGAGTATTTTCTTCCTCAATGCTTGTATTCTTGGGCAAATAACCTTGAAAAAATAGGCAAAGAGACAGGCAAAAACATATCAGAGATAAGTTCAGTAAAAGGCATTCCCGTTAACCTTTTATACAAATAAATGACCAAATGTAGACACTACACTGTGGAGATTTCATTATTCCCAGTTCCTAACATAAACTGAGTGTTCGTGACACTTTTAATAACAGTGATAGTAACAAAAATCCTGTTGGATTGGTATAAAGTTTTGACTTTTGCAAAGTGCTTTCATCTACATGATTTTATTTCTCAAACTTATCCATGAGGAAGAAAGGGCATTGTGGTTGGACTTGATAGGGGGAACATGAGGTTCAGAAAAGTTTAGTGCTGCTGAGGCAGTAGTGAAATGTGCCCCAAAGACTTCCTACTACAGGGAGCCTGGAGTATAACTGCTATATAACGCATGTGCTATTCCCAGCCAATGACTGAGTACAGCTGGGCTACCAAGGCAGATCTATTTCTGAGAGGCCTGAGCCCCATCTGATGGCATCCTTTGGCTCATGTCTCCTCAATGGCTCTGCTGAAGCTACTTTAGCTGTACTGAGTCTGAGACACTTTCACCCAGCCTCACTCCTCCTCTTTCCTTCACTCCAGCTCACACTTGCAGTTCAGCTGGTGGCACTTCCAGCTTTCTCCAGCTCCTTCCGTATTTCCAATCACAATCATTACCCTTAACAAAATCTTTGCATGTATAATTCCACTGTGGCATCTGCTTCTAGGAGAACCAGACTAACACAGCTGGCCCTGTGTTAGGTATGCTATGTAGCACAAACTAGATCTCATGGTTCATGTCCGGAGTGAGAGAATCAATTCTTTACAGCAATCACAGTAACTACTGAGCCAGGCAAGAATCATTAATTAATGTTAAATGTAGAGAGAAATTTGAACCAGGGAGTAAGCTATTCACACCACGGTCTTAAAGCATACTGCCACAGATTACTGGAAATAAAGTGGAAAAAAAATAAGAACTACACCATGAGGAAATAAAACAATGTCTTGATGGATTGATCATTGTGGCAGATGGACATACCTCCAGAAGTGATACTCTTGAGACATTCACAATATCACATATCTAGTATTCCAGCTAGAAATGTATAACCTGAAACTAATCATGTGGAAACAGAAGAAGAAGAAGTAGGAGGAGGAGGAGGAGGAGGAGGAGGAGAAGCAGCAGCAGCAGCAGGAGGAGGAGGAGGAGGGGAGGAAGAGGAGGAGAAGGGGAAGAGCCTATTTTTGAAAGAAGGAAATGCTATTTAAAAAAATCAATAGCATAAAATACCAAAAAAAGTCATAGAAATTTTCCAGATTAAAGAAGACTAGAGAGGCATGATATTTTAAGTACAATATTAATCCTCAATTTGATCCTAAACTAGAAGAAAAAATGTCATAAAGGACATCATTGATTCAATCAATTAACACTGTAATATGGCTAATATACAAGCAAAAGCTTTTATCATATTTAGCCTAACTGATAACTGTTTGGATTACATAAGAAGATATCCCAGATTTCAGAAAACACATTGAAGCATTTTGAATTAAAGGCCTATGATATATGCAATTTACCCTCAGGTGATTCAGAAACCAAAATCAATCCAAAAACATATGTATAAATAGATGGATAGGTAGATAGATAGATAATATATGAACATAAAAGAGAGAGAACGCACAAATTGTAAAGTAAATGAAATAAAATGTTAACAATTGTTTTCTAGATAAAAGGTATTGTGTGTTCCTTGTACTGTCTGTATTCTTGCAACTTTTCTGTGAATTTGAAGTTACTTTCAAACAAAATGTAAAATATATTTTATTTACCCAAAGCTTTTGGCATAACAAAATGAAAAAATAAATAAAGTAAATGCAGAGAAGAGTATGACATGTATGTTTTCCACCTGGGAAGATGCAATTTGCCTTCCGGGGCTTACCCTGCCGTATCTGTATGCCTAATATCCCAGGAAGGACTTACCTGAATCCTTCCTTCCTAGACCTTGATCATGCTCCATGTTATACAGACCATCTTTACTATCACCATTCAGAATGCTAATAGGCTGATCAATAAGGTGAGACCTAGATTTGGCTTCGTGATATATTTGGTGGGGGGGGGGGATGTGCCGTATGCTTACATTCAAAGACACAGAGCAACCTTTGCAAGTCTTCCTTCCTTCCTTCCTTCCTTCCTTCCTTCCTTCCTTCCTTCCTTCCTCCCTCCCTCCCTCTCCATTTGAACCTCAGTTTCTTTATTTATTTATACAAGTTATTACTGAGTTTCTGCTATGTGATGAATAAAACAGCCCATACACCTCGGTTGTCAGTCTAGCACTTTGATTAGAAACACAGGCTCTAGAACAAGATTGCCTGGGTTCAAATTCTGGCTTCTTGACAAGTGTAATGCTGGGCTAGTTACTTAATCTCTTTGTAATGTCGGGCTAGTTACTTGACAAGTGTAATGTTGGGCTAGTTACTTAATGTTTGGCTACTTACCCAAACAAGTGTAATGTTGGGCTAGTTATTGCTACTTAATAAGGCATCGGTTTCCTTATATGTAAATGGGGGTAAAAAGAATAGCACTTATAGCAAAAGATTGTTTTGAGGGTCAAGAAAATGATGGTCACTACTTAATAACTTTTCAAAAAACAGTAATGATTTTCAATATCAACACCATTATTATTATTACTCACAGGACTCAGCTTCCTCATCACATCTTCTAATATTGTTGTTAGGATTTTATATAATACATGCAAAGCATCTACTACTCCCTAAACATAAAAATCTTTCAACAAAGGTAATTATTATTCTTTAAATAAAGAGAGACAGCTGGTTGAGTTGGGTGGTCTAACCCAACTCTCAAATTTCCACCCTTAGAGCCAAACTCTCAGTACCCTATGAAAGCCATCCTTTTTTCTTGTGTGCCCTACATTTCAATGTAAAGGCAATTTTCAAAACAGTTAATCAGATCAGGCTTATGTGTATAGCTTGGGATTCACATGTGGCCAATGGTTTCCCTAAATTAGGTCCGACTCTCTAACATTTCCATCTGGTCTGGAAGCATTTATTTTCTTTAATGATCTTGCTGGAGACAATGATTCCCTATAAATGACTTTGCTCTTTGGCCATATGAGTCAGGCAATGCTCTGTATGTGGAAAGTAACACCCATTTCCCACCACTTTGCCTCCTTTTTTTTTTTAATGTCTTTTAAGCTGCAAGCAAAATAGTTGCAATAACTGTCCCCAGACACGATCACGTTTCTTCTTGCTTCTTTGATTATTGTCTAAAAGTGAACTGGGGAAAATATAACTAAGTTCTCTTCAGTAATTAGTTCATTGGCCAAGGAAAAATTGGCTGAGGAAAAAGAATTAGCGATTCCATTCTGTCATTAAAGCCTCATTATTTGGGGGTCCAGTTAGCACCATTTTATAAATTAGAACTAAGAACAGCTGGTGGATAAGATGAAAGATGCCAAGTACATCTGATTTCCTCTATATTCTGCCTCTCCTATTATTAAAAAAAGAGATGAAATTTTATCGCTAAAAATGGTAATAACAAAGGTATTGGCCAACTTAAGTTTGAATGCATGATAATATCATATAATAAAATAAATACTAAATTAGCGGAATGTATATTTGAGTTCTGTTATTATTTCTGTTACTGATTAACTCTGACCTTGGACAAAATCACTTAACCTTTCATGTTTTCAATTTCCTCATCACTTACATTGAAATAGCACATACCTTAACTATATTATAGAGCAATAACAATAATTAAATGTATAAATTTGTGTGTAAATAGTTTAAAAAGTAAAAAAAAAACTATACAAATTTTTATTTTTGTGTTATTCATACTACTATGCGTAGCATTTGTATTAAAGTCATGTAGTTTCTGTGAAGACAAGAGACTATTATTCCAGTAAGTTTGTATTTTCTTCAAAATTCCTAACAAATATTTTCTGCACAAGTGATTAAAAGTTAAAAAATAAAAGCACCTGTATCAGTCAGGTAAATTTGGATATTATCAAGTAGGTACATCTGAATAAACAGAAATGGGACCTTGTTTGATTTAAAATGATAAAAGTGATGATGATGGTGATGATGAGATTATGATGAGGAAAATGATAATGATATTAGTTGTCATGTATATATAGCACAGGTTTTTATAATGCACTGGTATTTCTTATAGTATTTTAGT